>NW_020449085.1:63292-104004 GCF_003343035.1 Apteryx rowi
GCCCTCCGCGCCCGCCGGCAGCCGCTGCCCGGCGCACATGGACTTGAGCATCTGGAAGACGGCGAGCGGCGCCACGTTCATGCGCAGCAGGTCCAGCAGCACCCTGCGGGGACACGGCGCTGAGCGGCGGGCGCCGGGGCGCCGCCGGAGTCGCCGCTCGCCCGCCCGCCCCGCCGCTCACTTGAACACCTCCGGGTCCAGCCCACTACCCGCCGCCTGCGCCAGATCGAACAGCTCCGCCTCCTCCGCGCTTAGGAGCTTCCGCCGCGGCCGCGCCGCCGCCGCCGCCGCCGCCGCCTTCCCCAGCGCCCCGTCTAGAGCCGCGCCCGACATCGCCACCCCCGAAATGGCGGCCATGCTACCCCGCGCTGCCTTATCCCCGCCCCCGCAGAGCTCGCCCCGCCCCACAGCTCCAGCCCCCCAACAGCCTGCGCTCCGGCCCCGCCCCTCGCGGAGCTCGCCCCGCCCCCCGCTCTGGGCCTGCCGTCTGCGTGCTCCTCCCCCGCCCTGGGCGCGCGGAAGCCGGGTGGGGGCCGACACACAGACCCCTACACAGCCTCCCTTACGGCTCCGCACGCGGCCCCACGCTGCCCCACACATGGCTCCGCACAGGCCCCATGCAGCCCCACGCAGCCCCTGCTCAGCCCCACATGGCACCCACATGGCCACCTCAGCCCCACACAACACTACTTGAGTCCCACAGGCCCCCCCCAAAGTCCCTTCACAGCCCCCACTCAGTCCCCCTCAGTGCTCCCACACAGATCCCGCTCAGCCCCTACACAGCCCCCACTTGTCTCCCACACACCCTCCATCAGGCCCCACACACCCCCACATGGCCCCTGCACAGCCCCCTCACACCCCAGCCCCAGGCCATGCTCCCAGGGCCTCTGGGCAGGCCCAGGGCAGCCCAGTCCTGCTCCCCTCCATGCCCTGCCCCATGCCCCCGCGTGGCCCCCCATGCCATGCTGGCAGGCTGCAGCAGGGTGCGAAGGGATGTGGTTAGGTGCATCCCCTGTCCCAGTGGTGCTTTGCCAAGCGCCTGGGGAGGCAGTGCCCTGGGGGCAGCCTGTGCTCCCAGATCCCAAAGCAGGGACAGTCATCACCATGCTCACTAAAGGCACCCCACGCTGGGGCGGCTGGACCTGGCGTGACACCCAGGGACAATACGGAGGGCCATGGGGTTCACATCCTGCTGATGTCTGCCTCCTCAGGTACCTGTAGCTATGACAGTGGCAACACCGGGGCAGCCCATCCAGAAAAAAGCACATCTCAAATCAGGATCTGTAGTTACTCTTGTCAAACATATCTTTTAATTTATTGCAAATAACGCAGGTGTTCAGTCAGCCTGATATACACATATCGGTGTTTTAGGGGGTGCTGAATATTGTAATGCTCTCAGGAAGGAAATAAGGAAACTCATGGAAATAGAGCAAACTGTAAGGTTTGCAAAATCATATGGACTTGAACATCTGGAGCAAAACTAACTCAAGAGGTGTTTCGTAATAGTCATGGAATAATACAAGTTAAAATCTTACTAGCTTCAACATACACCTTTGCTAAGCTGACTTGGGGCTTCCGTAAAGAAATATATAAAGAATATAAAGATGTATAACCTAGACCAGGCTTCAGACAGACTGCAGGCTAGGAGGAGGATATGTCTAGTCCCAAATTGCTAAAAATGGCGTAATTTCCCTTTTTGTCACATGCATTTCACTAACAGGTTCTGCTTCTGGACAAGTTACATCTTTTTACGCTTTATTAACTCATGACATTTGCATTAAATTAGCTGTGCATCTCCATGCTTTGCTGTTGTGTGCCTTCATCTCATGATTGTGTGCCTGAATATTTTTAATGGCATTGCGCATGTTTACCAGGTATCACATAGATATTTTTCCAATTGTCAGCAGTCAGGACCTGGCAGGTGCTCCAAGAGCAAGCAAAGGAAGCTCCATGCTAAGGCAGTTCTCAGAATCTCCTTTTGACCAGCTGTTGCACACTCCAGCTGAGACCCTACGTGCCGGCATGCAGCCCCAGGTGTCAAAGTTGTGCAGGACAAGCTGAGCAGCTCCAACAGTTTGTTGCTGTCAAAAGAGCGCATCTCAGTGCCACTCCTTATTTGTTGCAGAGCTAGAACTAGATCGGGAGGGATGGGTACGAAAGCAGAGCCTGAGACAGTACAGAAACCACCAAGACCTTGTTGGGCCTGATTTTGGCTAAGCTCCTCCAGTCCTTTCACCAAAGTCCAGTAGATGGCAACAACATTTCACAAATGCTTTGATATTTGTCTTAATCCTTTACTGTTTTGTTCATCACTGGAATCCTTGCCAAACAATTTCTTTCAGTATTTCAAAGTCAGCCCAAAACTGACTGGCCGCAGCATGCAGTACTTGCTCCCTCCCGAGTTTGTCATGCAGTGTGGGTTCAGGCTCATGGGACTGCTTCATGGGTCACCTGGACATGCTGCAGAGCATGCAGAGCCTGCGCCATCTTTACTTGCACGCCTGTACCTATTTTCTTTGCCCCCAAACCTCATGGAGGGGAGCATATTTCATCTAGGTTGAGTAGATATCTTTCTCCCATACCTCATGAGGAAGAAGTCATCTGGACACCAACTCTTCATTCAACCTCTCACAGTCCACCCTTTGGGCAATCTGGCTACCCTCAGCCCGCAGAAACAGGTCCTCACCAAGAGGTACATAGAGGGAGGGGGACTCTGAGCAAAGCCTTTAGGATTCCCCTTTGTTTTTGCCTTACCTCACAGAGCATCCACCTCCCCTGGCTTCTTGTGAGCTGAAACAAAACACACACACAGATGCACCCCTCCAGCCCTCCCAGCATTGCTTCCCCATGGCTCCCCTCACTGCATCTCCCTGGTCCCCATCAGCACAGAAGCTCTTCTCTGACCATGGAGACAAAGAGACTGAGATCTTCTCAGCTCTCATCCCTCACACCTGCAACCATGGTATCTGCCCAACCCAATGCTCCAAGCTCCATCCCTGTCCTTGAGGTCACCAGTCCCCTTCTCTTTCCACCATGTGTAGACCCCAGTCAGGGGATTACACCCAAGAGCTTTCAGCTGGGAAAGAGGTAACAACACTGGGGAGAAGAACAGGTCACAGCAGCACACATCCTTTGAACCCAAACCTACCACAGGCTCACTCCTCAACCATCAGACCACCTCTTTCCTTAACACCTGATGCATACGACAATTGCTGTTATTTTTCAGCAACTGGTGCTGCTGTGCCTTCAAGTACAGCCTATCGGCAGACATGACCTTCACAGTGGCCTTGGGAGACCGTGGCATACCCAGCAGAAAGTGAGGTGTGTCTCTCACAGCCCAGAGGGAGAGAAGCATGGAGAAGGGGCTGTGGCAGCATATGGAGGACCAGCTAGCTTAGAAACACAGCGTCAGGGAGACTGAGGCAGAGAACTGAGAGCTGAAGGAGCCTGGCTGGCTGTCCCAGGGGTCTGGGTCTTTCCAAGAGAATGTCAGCAGACACAGGATGAGCTCTGAGCAGGACACAGACAGCCTGGCTTGAGGTGCCTTTGTTCGATAGCAGATCCAGGTTCTTCAGGAGATGATCTGAGGCACACACTTCATCCATCTCACCTGCACAGGGATGGTCCCTTTTCCTTCTCCTCCACACCCACCTCCTGCATTCTGGCTGCAATTTCCCCCCCAGCCTTCCCATTTGCTTCTCCGTCCCAGGCCCCGCCACACCATGGGACCCTCTCATTAGCCCAGGCTCAGCTGGCCACTCCCAACACTGGTGAAAGTGCACTCACTGGGGACCTGGCACCCCAGGACCTGCTTCCAGCTCTTTCATCCACATCTCTAGACAGGCACTGATAGCCCATGGGCCCCTGGGCTCCGTCAGGGTGCTATCAGGAATACTCTGCCCCATCTCTTCCTCCAGCATCCTTATTTGAAGTGTCTGATCTTTGTTTCTTCTCCTCACCCCTTGCTTTCATTCGTGCCTCCCAGGAATTATTTGGTTCCTCAGGTTTCCTACACCCCCCTTTTAGTGAGAACTAGCAGTAGTCTACTGTAGCCTTGTCTTCTCTGAGTGCTGCTTTTATATTTTGGTGGTCTGCAGACTCTCCAGCAGCTTTCCTGCTCCTCACGTCTCTAAAGCAACCTTTATGATGACTTTGGATGTCTTCCTCAAGTTGTCCCTCAAATTTTTTTTGACCTGTCTTACTCTGTGCATACATGTAACTTCCCCAAGTTTATGTTCCTTTTTACTTTCTTCATTTGGATACAACCTCAGCTCATTGAAAGATGCCTTTTTACTCTTGGTGATCTCTCTTACATTTCTGTTTAGCTTCCTTAACTTCCTTCCTCAAGGCTTTCTTCATTGGTGGTAGACACCTTTCCTGAACCTCCAGACTGGGGTTGTTGGTCATCACTGTTCTGCCTGCAAGGTTGTAAGTCCCCCAGCAATCCTCTCTAGCTTCTTTTTCACAAACTTTCATATTTTTAGCTGAGCAAAAATGTGGTGGATGTGGGGTGTTTTTCTCTTCCTACAGGAATAGAGAACCTAAATACACAGTGAAGGTGACCATGTCAAGGATCACAAGCTTCCTTTTAAGCTGCCTATCCCTGATCATTCAAACATGTACCTGGTACAGGCAATAAATGGGGGCATCCCCACCCCCTTGCTGAATTTCTTCTTGCATTTTTCCTGATGAAAGAGAAAAGAAGCTGGTTGTTTTCATTGCCTTTGTGTCAGGATTGTCTGGGTGACTTCTCTTTGTGTGGCTATGCTTTGTCCTCCAAGTCATCTAGCTCCTGCATTGCTGGGGGCCAGCCCCGGGTGCTTTTACCTGGATATTTATCTCCTTGCCCCAGAGGGTAGCAGAGAGAGGGGTTAATGAGGGGTGGTAAAAGCCCTGTGGGCCCTAGGAAGTGCAGCAGCTTTGGGTGTAGGGAAGGACCCATGCAGCCACCTGCATGCCAGCTGCCCCATGGAGCTACACATGAATAATCAGTTGCATTCATGCTCTTGACTGTCTGCCTGTGCTGTAGCATCTGTAATGCACTTCAGTTCACAAGTCAACAGAGAGCATCTGGCTTTGTGTGGGAAAGAAAATTGGAAATTTGGGTCTCTAGTTCCACTGTGGCAAAGAGACATCAAGCTTAGATTGAAATTCCTCTATCTAAATGGAAATCAGCAGCATCTCCAGCATCAAGGAGGGATCACCCATGTCTCCACTCCCCCCATCCCAGCACACACACAGACCACAGAGAGACAAGCTCCATTGCTGAACGGGTGGCAGAGCTGCAGGAAAGGGTGGGCAGGGATGGAGGCAAGATGCAGGGATGTCATCCCCCCCCAGCATTGCCACGAGGGACCCTGGCCCATGTCTGCAATACGCCATGGGAGACATACGCTCCCTCTCCACACTCCAAGCAACCTGTGAGCATGTCTAAATTATCCCCCGCCACAGGGCGACTTGACCTTGCGTCCTCACAGGCAGTAACAGACAGACATTTACTGTAGCTGTCAAGATGTGAATGAGATATATTATGATAAAAGAACGATATTGCTGCTAATGGCCCTGAGCGGGACCAGCCTGGAGGGGACAATTATCGCAGTGCTGATAGTGGGAACAGCAGCTGCCAGTGTGAATTACTGTACCAGCTGCCGGGTTAGCAGAGGCACAGCTACGAAGGCCTTGTGTTGCCCCAGATAATGGACTTTCAGAGGGACCCACAGCTGAGTGGGGCAGTCAAGGGCCCACGGCTAGGAAGGGACCAGTCAAAATCCCTGTGCTCACTCTCTCGCCCGCTCTGTGTCAGTGGCGTATGATGTGCAACTTCCTCTGGGACTGTCTGAAAATCAAATGCAAGGGCATCCATTATCAGCAGAGGCCTTCAGCCAGGAGCATGGTAGCCTCTGCGTATCTCTTGGAGACATGCACCACTAAACCAGGGGTAGCTGGGAACAGTGTAGGCTATTTTGGGATGTGAAAAATGAAAGGCCTTTTAGGGACTCTGTCCACAGCTTCCCCTGGGAATGTGCAGGGGTGAAAAGAAAGAAGGAGCACAAGCGAGGATGATCCGGGACAGGACCACATGGAAAAGAGCCCTCACTGCATGGATGATGCACTTTCCAGCCTTTCCTGGTCCCACCTGGACCACTTTCACCAGTCTGTGGCATCTGCGAGCTCAGCTACAAGTCACAGCAGAACAGGGAAGGATGCTTTTTACCTCACCCCTGTCCTGGAAAGAAGAGGAGACCCAGAAACCTCCTTCCGTGCAATGAACTGGCAGAGTCCCACCTTGCACCCTCTCCTCGCCAGACCTAGTGGGTTCCCCTCAGTCTGGCAGCTCTCTCCATGTGCTCCAGCCACCAGCACCATAGCTGGGACTGGAAACCTTCCCAGGACAAGGGATGGGAGTCCCTGCTTTCTTCATGGGCTGTCAAAAGCCATGGCTGTGAGGTCATGTCTTCCTTAATATTCCCTTTCCTGGTGTAGGCCTGGATGGGCATGTTCTGCAACTTCTTCAAGTGACAACAGTCTCCTTTGGACTGTTGAACATGCTGTGTGGTCTCTTCTGCCCTCTGAAGCATTTCTGGAGTCTCTGATATGCCAGTTTTCCTCTTTCATTCTCCCACATCAACAGGTCCATAAAGGAAGCCACTGGGAGCCTGTAAATGTCTCCAGGGATGACCTCAGTTGCTGGAGTTGCAATATGGGTGGCATTTGGGACTCTGACTTAAACACCATCCTACAGGATGCTGGGTCTTGCTGCCCACCAGACACACTCCATTACCTCCAGCAGGACTTTAACATCTAATCACCATGTAGCCCACAGCTTCCAGGGCAGGACAGGAGCCAGGAAAGTCTTGGGACAGTGGTGCGAGGCTGTCTCAGTCCTTGTAAGACATGGTTACAGGAGGAACAGAGCAGGTGGCCAGGAGGAACAGAGCAGGTGGCCAGGGGCAGAGGAGACCAGACAGCTGGTGGGCTCAGCCATCCTGCATGTGCGGAAGGAGAAGGGAATTCAGTGCAGTGTGGTGTCTACAGTCTTCGCAATATACTACCGGCTAGAATTGTGGGTTATCTTTGTTTTTCCTAGGCTTGTGGCCAAACATTTCACTTCAGTCTTGGTGAATACGCCTCTGCTCTGTTTTATTTCTGTGTTGGGGAACAGGCAAAGCAGGATACAGGCTTGGACAAGAAGACTCCAAAATCAGGGTCTGCTGCCCAAATGTTGGGACACAATGATAGTACCTGCTATAATAGGTGGCACCATGCATGCAGAAAGCACCGCCGTGCCATGCCTGCGCAGGGGACTCATGGCATATGTGCAGGAAATCAGGACCTGCTGCCAACACGCATGCAATAATTATGATGTTGTGCACGCAGAGAGGGAAGCCGTACTGCTCTCCAGCCACACAGAGAGCCCAGCCATTGCATACACAGTAAATCCGAGACCATCCTGTGCACAAGTGGCAAATGGACCAGACTATTCCCCTTGAAGAGAGGCAGTGGCATGGGTATGCAGTAACTCAAGGTGCTCTACACAGCAGCAAAGAGATGGAGGAGCCTGCCCTGTAAATCAGAACATGCTGTGCACGGTCAGAGAGAGTGTACTGAGCACAGGCACTAAAGCAGACGTGCTATGAATTTGCAGAGAGGTAACCATTAATGTGTGCAGTAAATCAGGACACACCGTGCATGCGCACAGAGGCCATAATGCTGCATATGGGCAGTAAATCACACTGCACTGTACACACGCAGCAAGGCTACCCCTATGTGAACAGTGAATGAGGACATGCACGTGCAGAGAGCCCATCGGTCACACACAGACACAAATCAGGACTTGCTGTGCACTGCCATTTAATGGAGAAAAATTCAGCATGCATACATTTATCCTGGAAATTAGAGAAAGACTTGTAGCTGTGCAGGTCATCAGGCTGAGCAAGATGTGATGGAGTGAGTGCCTGAGGCACAACCACCAAATGAGGATACACTATGAATGCATGGGACGACGGTTGACTAGGAGATGCTGCATGCATGCAGAGAGATCACAAGGCAGGTCACTCTCCCTCCCCATTTGCTAGAATCAGCCCTAAGTTTCATTGAGGCTGAACTACAAGACTTGAGAAGTCCTCTAAAGTTAGCAGTTTCCACCATGTACAGAAAAGAATTAGGGACAGCAAGTGGACTAACAAGCTCAAGGGTGTAAATGTAGAAGGGACGGAGCTAGTCTATGCAGCATAACCTGACATTTACCTTTCAAGCAATTACAAACTGCTAAAAAAGAGCTAAGGATGCCTCTGTACACCTGACCACTTCAAACAGGAGAGCACAAGACCTAAAGAAGCATGTAAAGTGGCTTTTTCAGACAACCGTGTCCCAGAAAGTAGGAACTGCCCAAGCACTATTGAGCTGCACTTCCATGTACCTTCAAATATCAAAAAATGTTCTCAGGCTACATAAAATGAGATCAAGGAGGAAAAGAGCAGGGTCACCTCACTCTGAAGGAAGAGCAAGGTTTAGGACAATCTGGTTGTGGCTCAAATAAACAAATTCAGCAAACGTGCCATCCACATCCAGAAGAGGGAAAAGAAGGATTAAAACATATATAGACTTTAATATCCTTCTAAGGCTATGACCAGGTTTTGAAGGAAACAGTACTTAAAGATAGGAAGGCAAATGGAAACAGGATTTATCACAGATGCATTGTGTCAGTTTAATGTAACGATTTTTCTTCAATAATTAACTCAGACATGGTGATACAGCACATTTAGGCTGTTTAGATTTAAACAAAGGGTTTGATTTTGATTTGATAGCCAATATGAACCAGTTTCCAGTGATGGAAGTGATGGGGTGGAAGAGGAAATGGCTAATCAGGTTAACAATGGGTTGTATTAAAAAGGGAAGTCTCTGGGTGAAGAGATGTTACTAGCACTGTTCCTCCACTCCCAGTCTTGAGATGATCCTGCTCATATTAACAGCAAAAGGTTCAGGGCTGAGACCAGGGTGTGGAGTGATAATGTCTGGGATGCATTTTCAGGAAGGACACAGCTGCATCAGTAGCAAGGGAAGATCTTCACCTGTAAGATCTTCCTGAGCATGCCATTTTGGAGACATCCATCGAAAATTGTGCAAGGAAAAGGACAGAACTGATGACAAATACAGACTGAAAATTGGATGGAGGCATCCAAGCAGAGATGATTCAGGGCAATTTTCAAACAGGGCACCAGAAGCAAGTAACTGTTTTGAGACGATGCTGGGAAAGTGTACTGAAAGGGCTGGACAAGAATAGGCTTTGAGTTAGGAGCTGAAACTTGCCCCTTGTGTCAAATATGCTGGTCTCTACAAAAGGGTTTGAAAGAAGGCATTTAGCCAGGCCATATGTGTGCCATATACATGCATGCGCTATGTATGTGCTACACTGCATGTTTTGCTGGTAGCCTGCAGGGATCAGGAAGAAATGTCTCTCCTTTGCTATAAATTTTGGCAACTGAGTTGTTAGGGTATTTGATCCTTCTCCTGCAGCACTGGAGATTACTGCAGTTGGCGACAGGGCACTGTGTTTTCAGTTATATTCAAGTGCCTCAAGCATCACTGGTAGGTCTGGGGTTAAACTCTTCACTAGATTTGGGCTGAAGGGAACTTTTCCTCTGGGCCAGACTGTCAGGGAGGAGCCATGGATGAGGGACCACATCCTACACTCATCTGAGGGTTTCCACCCATCCTGCATGAATCAAAGTTATAGTGATGCTCTCTAGTATCTGAGATGTTTCCGTCTTGCATCCAGTGTGAGCATCCCAATGCTCCTGTGAGGTGCAAACTGATGTGTAATCCTTTGGGGAGAAATCAGGTCCTAAAGTGTTAAAGCAAGGAGGTACTGGAAAAAGAGCATTCTCTGGGAAAGGCTGATGCCACATCTGAGTGCATCCCTCAACACGGATAGCCCAGGACTGCAAGCCTAAGCACCATTGTGGTGGGACTCAGGAGCCTAGATGGCTCAGGCTGGGGTGATGAGACAGATGTTGGGCTTGATGCTAACCAAATTGCTTTACTTCCAGTGGGTAGGAGGCATCAGGGACTGTGAAGGAGTTTGAGAAACACATCCCCGCTTCCAAAGAGGACAGGCTGAAATTCTGCCCTGGATCAGCTTATCATCCCTCTTGGCTGGCTTCCTCCTGCAAGAGTATGTTTTTCAGCCAGCAAAGTCCTGTGCAGGCATGAGAGTGGCCAGGAGCCTGCGCTGAGCACGGCCCCAAGCCCTCTGACTGGACCACAACCAAGGGAGCAGCACGGGGCTTGGGGACTGCGCCAGCTCAGACCTGACTGCCGTGCAAGTGCATGCTCCCAGCAGTGCTAATCCAATTATGAAACAAACTTCCTTCCTTCATTATCAGGGCCTGCAGCATGCTAAAACAGCTTGGCGATTACAGAGGGCTTAGCAAGGGACTATAGCACAGGCCATGAATGACAGCTGTTTCACTTGCAGAGAGGAGGGACAGAGAATAGAGGCAGCTGGGAGGACACAGGAGGTTGCAACAATGTCAACCTGGTTGGAAATTACTACAGGAAAAGGTGTCTAGTCCACCTTTGTGCCCAGAACAGGTTAACTTCAATGCCACATCAGGTTGCTCAGGGCCTCGTCCATCCCAGGGGTGAGGATCCTCAAGGAGCCTCTCTAACCCTGTTGCAAGGCTGCCCCATTCTCATTTCCAAACAACCCTCATTTCAGTTACAGGATGGCAGAGGGAACACTAAAGTACCCATGGAAGACTGATTCAAACTGTCTAAACTTTCTGGGGAGCTCATGAAGATCAGCTCTGACCACAAACAGAGGGTATAACATGCTGACCAGACCCAGAGCCCAGTACAATGTACTTTTTATGGGGATCCCAAATTGAGACACTAGCTCTACAGAATCTGCCCCACTTAAGAAGCTCAGGTCCATCCCCTGACCCCACATCAAGCTGTGGGCTGACTCTTTGCTATGGCTCTTCATCCTGCCCCCTGCCCCTACTTCCTTCTTGTAGGACCTCCTCCACTGCAGGAGGTCCAGCCTGTTGGGCTTCCTATTGCCCTCAAGGTGCAGGGAATTTGCAACCCTCTTTATGTCTGGGGTTATGAAGAATGCAAAAAGTCTAACTGGGCCTAGGGCAAATTTGCTGCTCTCCAAAAAAGCCTTTCCTGACCCTGACCTGACTTCATGGCTGACCCTGCTTTGAGCAGGAGATTGGACTAGAGATCTCCTGAGGTCCATTTCAACCTGAATTATCTTATGAGAGTAGCCAGCAGGTCAAGGGAAGTGGTTATTCCCCTTTACTTGGCACTGGTGAGGCCACATCTGGGCACTGTGTCCAGTTTTGTTCCCCCCAGTATAAGGAGACAGTCCCGCGGAGGGTCACTAGGATGGTTGGAGCTAGAAAACATGAGATGGAGATGCTGAAGCAGTTGGTCTTGTTTAGCCTGGCAAAGAGAGGGCTGAGGAGGGATGTAATTGCCATGTCCAACTACCTACAGCGAGGTCGTGGGGAAGACAGAGCCAGATGCTTCTCAAAGGTGCCCAGTGAAAGGACAAAAAGCAATGGCACAAGTTGCAGGAAAGGAATTCCAGTTGGACACATGGAAAAAAATTGTTCTCTGCTCTTCCCATTCCCGGGGAAGACTTTTTCTGCTCCTGCCCCAAGAAAGGACCATTTCTGCTGACTGGGGAGAGCAGCACCCAGCTGACTGCAGGGATCTGAACTGGTTGCTACCATCTGTAGCCATGAACTTTGCCTGTGCCAGGTCCCGGGAAGCCCATCTGCTGAGTTTTCACCTTCTCTGAGTCAGGAGTAGGTGCTAGGCCCAATTCAAGCTGATCTGAGCTTTCTTGCCTGATGTTAAATGCCAGGACAGCTGTACAGTTTAGCTTTTTCTCTGCAGCTCAGGGGCTCTCTCAGCATCATGTCATCACCAAGCATCAGCCTGTATCTCCCTCCAGTGCACCATGCAAAATGTCATGGGCAAAATCCTTCATCACAATCAGCCATTTTAAGAAAGAAACCTAAAGTCAAGCTCTCCCACGACAAAGAGGCAGCTCCATTGGGTAGTGTTCACACATGACTGCACACAGCCCGTGAGAAGCAAAGTAGCGTGCAACAAGGAGAACAACACAGCAAGGTGGGGAGAGATTCATCCTGAACATGAATTCAAATGGCTGGGGGGTACCAGGGCTGGTGGGCAGCATGGAGTCGCTGATGGGGAAAAGTCAGGACCTATATGCCCACGAATACCCATCAAACACCAGCTGAATCAAGCTTTGGCCCTTCTTAAAGTAACTCCACACAATAACCAAGCTAGTTGCTGTTTTACCTGGAAGCAGGTCAGGTATTTACAATCACCGAGCAGCTGCTGTTTGGATACAAACTGGGAGAGCTGCAGGGATCTGCTGCCCTCGTTGCAGGAGTCAGAACAGGTATTTCAGCCAGCAGCCCCACTGCCACCTCCTATGCAAAAGCATGCATGCACTCTGGTCTCTGCAGAGAGCTGCACATTTTGCTACATAGGGAGCATTATGAAAGCTGTTTAATTTAAGTACATGCATACAAAACCCAGCTTCAGAGCAATCATGCTGGCCACAGGGCTATAAAGGCCCTTCTAAGCCTTTTAAATGGATCAAGGGCATCTAAGAGCCTCTCTGAAAGGGTATTCCTGCATCTCCAGACCTTTCTGTGGGCTCTGGTGCTCACCCATCCTCCTCACAGATGCAATGAAGGGACAAAAACTCTCTGGCCAGAGTTGGTCCATCCCTGCAGGACAAGGTGCCTCCCTGGGAGGCCAACAGGGCTGGAGAGAGGCAGCCAGTGAGCTGGAGCTGCCACTAGGTGAGCACAGCTGTAAGGTGACACCAAGCACCCGAGGAGCTCAAACTGCTGCCTTTTAAGGAGCGATGATGGCTGAGGCGTCCAGGAACAAAACGTCATGGTTTCTGTGGGCTCCAAACTGTGGCTGTAATTTGGGAGCATGCTGGTCACACCCAATGGTTCCCACGACAGTTCGAAAGCCACGATCATCAGCTGGGATGGCGATCCCCTGGCTAAAAATTGAGATCCTGGAAACCTCCAAGCTCCAGATGGGCAGAGCTGGGTGCCCACCACGGCAGCGGCACAGACCGCATGCGAGGTCCTCACGTTCCTGTGGAACATCATCTCCTTCTCCCCAAGAAAGCTCCAAGATAGGCTCCTTCCCAGGAGTAGGCAACGGGGATGACGACCGTTTTCAACACAGCCTTCAACAACCCACTGGGCCCACTCAGCACCATCAAGGGCATCCGCTGGGCCTGGGTGCCCACTGCAAGATAGACAAAGAGGACAGACACAGGGCTACAAACTCACCAATTGCTTTGCTCTGCTCAGGTTTTGCTGGCCAGCAGTGAATCTGTCCCTGCCATCCCCTCTTCTGTGCATGGCAGGATGGGGCCCCAGGAAAAGGGTAAAGGAAACGCAGTGGACATTAGTAACAGAGAGCTTAAGCTTAGCTTGAACTATAGATGGAAATGCATGCGCATGGGCATGGTAGAAAGCATCCAGAAGGAACAAAGGTGAAAAGGCAAGGTATGTGTTCACTGCTACAGAGTGCCAGATGTAACTTCATTCAAATGAAGAGGAGGAACAAACTGACCCAAAGATAAGGTGTCAGGAAGATGAAGAACAGCACTGGAGTCACTAAATACCCAGACAAGGAGAACAGAACTGTGAAATTCAGGGATTTTGCCTAAGACTTATGAGAGGGGAAGCAAAACAAAGAGGCAAAAGATCCCAAAGAGCATCCCCTCCTGCAGGGTATAAAAGGCAAGTCCAAAATCAGTTCATTGCCACCAATCCAGAACCCCAAAGACACAGCAAGGACTTAACAGGTGGTGTCCCTTGTCCTCTGTGTCACATAAAAGTGACATGGCCAGACTGCTTGGGCATGCTGGTATGTGGGAATGAATAAAAATCAACTTGCTCAGAGATTTTCCCCACCATCTTGTGCCGAGTTTTGCTACATGTGTTTCCTAGAGCAGGAACACAGGGCGGCAGCCAGCCCCTGAACCCACTGCCTGGCTCAGGACAGGCTGTCCACACAGAGGGGAAAGGAGAGCGCAAAAGAGTGGTTGGTGCTTCATGAAGCAGGAGGCTGGCAACCAGGGGGACTATGCACTGCTTTATTAGGCAGTGGTGCTGCACGCACGGCCAAGACGGTCACTATTTACATTTGGCAAAGGAAGGTGGCAAGTACCGAGCATCCATGTGGACTGGGGCCCCACTGGCCTGCCCGGCCCCCCGGCTCCTCGTTAGCCCCAGGCAGGCCCTGCTTAGCTCCCCTTGCCCTCTGCCAGGGATGGCTCCGGGCTTCCTTGGATGCAGGCATGGGTATTTCAGCTCCCTTGTGCAGCACGTGGGTAGTTTTTCCCCATCTTGTCCTGCCCCAGGCCTCTCCCAAGGCCTCAGCTTCAGTTCTTGCTTCCTGAGCTCTGCCCAGAGGTAGGCAAGGGCAGCGGGCAGCTGGCGAGCAAGGCAGCAGGCCCAGCTCAGCTCCTCATATAGGGGAATCTCCTGTAGTCGGCCTAGAAGAAAAACCGGCACACGGGAACCCCACGAGAGAAGGGGTCTGGCTGCAGCAATCCCAGACAGCGCTGGCCGTGCCCAATGAGCCGCTCGCGGGCTGCCGGTCCAGAGCCCGTCCTTGGCATCGCAGCGCTCAGCCCTGAGAATGGGCCAGCTTTGGGTACACCCGGCCTCGAGCCAGACTCGTGCAGGGTAAGGACTATAGGGTACGGATAGCCACCGGGTACAGCAAGGACATGTGCTCAGCCCCCTTGATGGGCAGCTTGCGGCTGGCGTAGTGATGAATGATCTCTGGCACGCTGTCAAACGGTGGGCTGTGCTGACCCAACACGTACTTGTTCTCTTGGGTTCGGGACAGTTTCATATGCATGAAGCCCTGGCTGCTCCTGTAAGGAAAGATCAAGGCAGGGTTAGGGGAGGCAGCTTTTCCCAGCGTCCTATCAGCTCTTACCCCACTTCTGGCCCCACCGAGCCTGGCAACCAGCCCCTACATCTCTCCGGGATGCTGCCGGCTCCCTGCCTCAGCCACAACCATGCCTGTGCTGTCCCACATCCTCCCCTTCCCCAAATCTCTAGGCCTGTCCTCCTCCCCTAACCACACATCTCTCCACCAATGCAGCCTGCTCTCCTCACGATGTGGGATGAAGCCCATGGCATGTGGGATGTAGAGGGACATGCCCACATGTGGCCATGCCATGCTGCACCAGGAGTGCTGTGGCACCTCAGGGTGCAACAAGCCCATCCAGGGACAGGGATGGTGCCCAAGGCACGGGCAGGATGTATGTGGGCAGGGGAAAGTGAGGGGCCAGCGAGTGAGTCCAAAGCACACAAGGAGGACCTGGCCCTGGCTTGTGAGATGTGAAGTCACACAGAGCTCCAGGCAGCATGCAAAGGACAGCAGTTATGCACATTGCCCATGTGCACAGAGGTTGGAGGCCGGTTCTCCAACCCCCATGCATGCTGTGGCTAAGGGGGGCCAGGCAGGGAGCAGCAGGAGGCTCTTGCTCAGGACGATGTACAGACAGAAGCTTTTGCCCCTTGCACACAGTGAAGTGCTTTTTACAGCCGCCCTGTTTCATACGGCAGACACACCAGGAGTTGTGCTTGTGCATTCCCAGCCTCACCACAAGGAAGCTGAAGGCGAGCAGGATTTCTCCTTCAGCCTCAGACCAGCCGTGCAAGGACCCCGTGCACCCCCACGCGCACACACTGCAGGCTCCATAAAAACCTGCTAAGCGTAGCAAGGCCATTTTCCGGCACAGCGCGGGCGCCGAGCCATCTGAGGCTGTGCAGGCAGATAATGCCACGAGCTCTGATTCCAAGTGACGGGCTAATGGCCCTGTTGCTATTAATTTGCGTCTCTGAGGAGAGCCACAGCCTGTCTGCAGCGTCTGGAATGCACATTACGGCAAAATATTGATGACTTAAAAGCAGACAGGACCTCATCAGCAATGCTGAGCTGTTTCCAGCTCTGTACAGTCCAGTCCCATCCCCCCAGCTGGATCTCCAGAGGAGACTGTGCCCATAACGGACAGATTGGCTGCATTAGCAGAATGGGTTTGCAATCCATTTAGGAGCTGTTCAAGCTGAGAGGTAGGGAACTGGCTGCCCCAAGGGGAGGCCAGGAGAAGTCAGGCGAGAGAGGCGCAGTTCCCTGCAAGGAGCCAGGCCAACGGACTGCTGCACTGTCAGAAAAGTGATGGCACTCACTCTGAGGAGAGCTGTCAAGTCCTCCAATCGGAGACCTGCCACATCCTGCGTCCCTCCAGATGCAGGGGAGGAGTTGCAGGGGCAGAGACGCAGAGGCCGCACTGCTCACTCAGCGAGTGCCAGCATCCTGTGAAGGTTGCCGCACTGCTCACTCAGCGAGTGCCAGCATCCTGTGAAGGTTGTGCACACGGGCATCCTGTCCATGCGCACGTGCATGTACCAGGTCACCACGAACACACACGGTTGCCTGTCGGCGCTGTGCCTTGTTGGCAGACAGACCTATCCCTTCCCTACAGCTGGCAGTGGAGAGATGCACAGGTACAGGATTAATGCCAGGTCCAGAGCAAGAGGACTGTGATACCAGTCCATGGAGAAGTGATACAGGCTGTTTTGCCCAAATCTCCCCCCGGGTTTGTGTGACTGGGAGCAGGGTCATGGCTGGGGGACACCTTCCCCAGTCCCCAAGCTGGGATCAGCACCAAGAGGAGCTCAGAGACACCAGCAAGCACTGCCTGAGGACCTGACCGACACCAGACCCCCAGGGAGATGCTCCAGAGATCACACTGCAAAACCAACAGCCCTGCTGCCAGCAGCTGGGCTTTGATGAGGACAATGCCACGGATAAGAGGATGCTGCTCCTGTGTAGCCCACAGCCTCTGCCCCAAGCAGTGGGCACACACAGGCAGAGGCAGACAGAAGGACACAATCCATGGTGTGGCCTCAGTCACTGCTATGCAGGCACGAACCAGGCAGGAATCATTTTCAGAGCATTTGAGAAAACAACAGTACAACTCTGACTAGGACCAGCCACAATGCGTGGGGCTGGCTAGCCTGCATCAGTCAGGACTGTCATGGCAGGGTTAAATCCTTCAGGCTACCTGACATGCTATGGGTACAGCTATTCCTGCTGCTCTCTTTTGTGTGTATTTTTCTTTAAAGTGCCACAAAAGGACTTTAGGTCAGTACTGGAGTTCTCCTTTCAGACCATCTCCTTGGCTGCTCCTCCTTTCTCCAAAAAATAAAAAAATAAAAAAAATAAAAGAGAGAGAGAGAAAGATATGCAGATAACCAGCTTACAGTTGCATGAAAAGGGTCCTAGGGGATTTGGCTTGAAAAGGCCCTACAGAGAAAGGCAACAGAGTAAAAAATCATGTTTTAGAGGCTGTGTACTCTCTGCAAACACAGCCAGTGGATAGGCAATGTCCAAGCAGCTGCCTGGAGCTGCTTGGATGGCCTGCAGCCTCTTCTCCGCCACCAAAAAGACAGCCTTCAGGGAGCAGGCACACAGCTGGAAGAGTACATCCCAACCTCATGTGCCATTTGAGAAGGGACAATTCTTGGCGAAGGGGATTTTGCCATTTTTGCCACAAAACTAAGGATCAGTTAAAAAAAACTGAGATAAAAACAAAAAAAATAGATGTCCGGCATGTAGGGAAGAGATGGGAGGTGTCCAACTGAGCTGGAGGTATCTAATTTCCAGGAGACAGCCCAATAGGACTCAAGGCCAGCACAGGGTGACCCAATGGGGGTGTCCTGTCAGCACCAAGAGAGACTTGCAAAACTCGCCAAAGACAGGCGACAAGCACAACAACATATAGGCAACTCTGTATCAGGAAGAGCCCCCTAAGCACACAAGCAACAGCACACCGTGATGCCCCAGAGCACAGCTGGGAACCAGCACTGTTACTCTGCAGGAGGTTCAAGGTGGTATCCACCAGGGCTGGTGCATGCAGGGACACACCGAACATGAAGGCAACTTTGGGGATCTTAGCAGAGAGGTGATGAAAACGAGAGAGGTCCAGCAACATCAGTGCTTTCAAGCTGGCCCAAGGGCAAAGGCCCATCAACAAACCTACCGCCACTTCCCAGACTCTCAAATACATGTCATGGCAAACGCCACCCACAAGGTGATGGTTGAGAGGACTTCTCGCAGCCTCAGACATGACCAGAGATTCATCACTTCTGCAACGCCTTCCTCCAAAACGCTACTTTGGAAAACAGCTGCTGAAAAACTCACTCTAGCAGGAGCAAATAATCATTCATATTTGTACAAATCAGACAAGTTAATCTTCTTACCCAAGGGCTACTGACCCCTATTTGAAATTGCCTGATTTTGAACCTTGCCCCAAAAGGCAAAGATGAATCACTGGGGAATCACCAGATATGCAAAACAGTTACAATTAGAAAAGGCCAGGAGAAAATACAATGGGCCAGTAGAAGCTGTTGCTTCAGAAGAGCTCACAACCCAGGGCAAGGAAAAATTATTGAGAAAATTAAAATGTCAGGAAAAATTCTGACCAAAAAAAAAAAAAAAAAAATCAAAGCAGGGATTTTTTTGGGAAAGATTTGTTGAGTGATCTAAAAGCAACAAGGGCAGAAGGAAGAGAGAGAATATTTTCAGCTAAATGTCTGCCCTGGTTTGGTGTTGAAGGCAGCAAAAATGTATAAAATAAGAGAGACAAAGCAATCTGATTCCCAATTATGGCATTGGGAAATAAGTGGGGAAAGCTCAAATCACCAGGGAGAAATGCAGGTAGGAAAACATAAAGTACATTAAGAAAAGCTTGGGGATATGTGGCCTGTTGTTGGAGAGAGATGACTGAAGTGCTCAATAAATACTTTTTCTCATGTGTGCCAGGAACAGAGTTGACATACTTGTACTGCAGGAGGGCAACAAGGTATTTGCTAATCCATCTTCAAGACAGGAACAGCTTTGATTTCACAGGGGGCTGCCACAAGAGTCCCAAAAAACCTGGACGAGGAGCTATGGGGAGCAGGACTCTTTCCCTGACAGGACTTGAACTATAATGCTTCAGGCAGTTTCAGTGCTCATGTTTTATAGGAATCCAGAAAACTTGGAGAGAGCACAAAAAAATACCCCCAAAAAAACAAACAGAAACCAAGCTCTGCTGGGAGGGTGGGGTTTCCCTGCTGAGAAATCAAAGCAGCGTAACCTGGTTTCTCGGAAAGAAAACCTAAAGGTAGCATCACTATGCCAGGTCCCTGGGGGAGAACACCTTGGCATCCCTGGCTTGGACTTTGTGGTGTGTAATAAGGTGACAAACTTCCCCTGCAGGCAGGGTGCTTATAAGCTCCCTTTTCCTGAAATCAGTGGTCCAATCTGCAGCCTAAGAAGGGCTAAGCCCACACTGCGGGCTTTTCCTTAGGAGCTAAACACAGTCTCTCAATTTCTCTTCCTCTCTCTCTCTCCCCCTCTTCTACCTGTCTGTTTTCATGGGCTGTGTAGGATGTCAGTACTTTTTAAACCGCTACCCTCTCTACAGTGTGGCTGAGCAACAAGCTGCAACACCTAACTGGGCTGGGAGGCACAGAGGGATAGCCTCAATTCCATAAATAATGTGATCACACAAACTTTTTTTTCCCCATGAAACTAAGCTAAAAAGGGATAACAAGAAGCCAGAGCTGGAAGCTGTAATCAGGCACATTCGAATGAGTAATAAGGCACCTCATTTTATCTGCCTGGATTACTAACACTGCCAAGGGAAAAGCCGCATGCCTTCAAATCTGCAAGTCTTTCTGAAAGACACTTTTGCCAAACATCAAACCGAACGTCAAAAAGCCCATGTTATGCAGCAAAGAAATGCAAACTTTGTATTATAGCAATTTACGAACGTCTTGCAGTTGTCTCTAAGTTACCCCATTCCCCTCGGCTCGCTGTCCAGTCCAAGGTGGCCCACAGCATGAGGAGATGAGTGCGTGCACACTTCCCAGCAGCCCACGAATGCAGGTAATCACAGGTACAAACCCATGCAGCCGTATGCGAACGGCTGAGCACGCGTGTCACTGGGCACACGTGTGTGGCTGCAGCTAATTCACATCCACACATCCCGCTGCGGGAGTGTGGCATGGCATTATCTGCACACGTGTGTCACTGGAGAGAGGTGCCAGGTATATCTAAAACAGCATCGCTCCATACCTGTTCACTGGCACAGAGCAAATGCAGATGTGAACTGCCACACAAAGTCCCAGGCTCAGCCTTCCCCACTGTCTAGCTGCCTCTGATAGCTGACGGCCAGCCTACAGGGAGCCTAAGACCAGGGATATTTCCACATTTGGCTCACCACGTGCAATACCGTTACTCTGGATGCCCTTGCACGCAAGTTGCTAGCGCTCAGGGCCACATGGCAGTGTCATTGCTCCTGCGGGTACATGATGGCACGGCCCTGGAGGTGCCAGCCACCCATGGCCCCACAGCCCCAGGCAGACTCACTCACTTCAAGGAAAGGGAAAAGTCGTTCTTGCTGGTCTCACTGTTGCGCACCAAGTAACTGGCCTCCTTACACAGCCTCAGCAGCGTCTCCGCATCTGTCCGGCTGATGGCCCCGTGGTACCAGCTGTAGGCAGGAGAAAGAGTAGAAAGCTGCTCAGGTATAACCAGTGTGGATGCCCCATGCCAGACAAGAAAAGCCCTAATGGATTATACCTGTGCCTCGTGGCAGCAGCAACACCAGCTCACTCGGCATCTCCCTTGGGACAGGAACTGTGTTCAGGCTAAGTGATATGAGTGAGAACAGGCCAGGGATGGGGGACAAGGAACAGGGGCTGCACGCAGGCCAAGCATGAGGGACACTGAGGGCACAAATGGACACCAGGACTCCAAGAAGGATGGCAGGGACAAATGGCAGCAGGCAGATACATGGTACCAGGGAAGAAAGGAAGGGCAATAACCAAGTTCATCCTGGGCTTCTTCGTGGTTTCGTGATGGGGATCCCAGAGCACGCAGAGTGGTTGGGGAGCCGTTTTGTGGCAGGACTCACCACTGGCTCTCCAGGGGCAGAGCTGGGTCAATCCTCTCCCCGAGGAATGGGGCTGGCTCCAAGCTCAGCGTCTTCGTGTTCTTGAGGCTGCTGGTCCCATGTCTGAGGGCAGCTCTGGCCTTCTCCTCTCTGCAGGGCGAAGTACGGCCGTACCCCAGCCCCTCCGGCTGGCCTGCAAGACAGACACATGTCAGAGCGCGCAGAGCAGCTTCCCTGGCAAGAACCAGGACCGACTACAGGGTGACGGGCTGGAAAGAGAATGCATCAGCCAGGATCCCAGCTTTCGAGAGCATTTTCCACAAGGAAGACCCTGTGGGAATGCTCCTGGCCACAGAAACACCCAGAGACATTTCACATCATGCTGGGTCCCCTCTCACTTCTCCATCCTCCTGGTCTAACCACAGATAGGCCAGGTTAACTTTTGAACTCTTGCTCTGTAGAGAGTCCCTGGATGCACAAGGTCGGGTCCACACCAAGCTCGGAGTTGGTGCAAACTGGAGTCTTTACAATGCCTTAACTCCTGGAAATATTTTCCGAAGAGCCTTCAAAAGCTAATCCAACCAAAGATTCAGTGGTTGTGGCATACAATTAGGTACATCTCTCAAGAGCAAACACCAGCATTGAAAGGCTCTCCAATCTTGGGAGGGAGAAGGAGGAAAGATGGAGTGCACAACTTCAGCCGGGAGCGAATGGCAGAGGCAATCAGTTTGGAAATGAGGGTCATGGTTCTACCCGCACAAGTGATCCTTTGCCAAGGAAAGAAAAAAAAAAAACAAAAAAAAAAACCACACTTCCCCTTGGGGAAGGAGACATTTCGATTCAGAGATGCCTCCCTGACACCTCCATGCGCCAGCGCCAGACCCAACTGCCAGCCTCCACACGAGCTGCTTGGAAGAAGCGCAACTGCTTGGTGCGGTGGGCCCTTTTGGCCTCCCATCTGCATTGCATATTGCCTCTGCTGCACCCAAACTTTAGCTCCGCAAGGGCGGCCAAGTCTTTTGCCGACAGCTCCTGGCAAAGCCACGGTGGGTATGAGGCTCTGCGACCAAGATTCAGGGAGCGCTTGGGGGCACAGCTGCTGGGGCAAGCACCTCCGCATGGCTGCCCCAGCCTTTCCACCACATGTGCCTGGTCTCACCAAGCTCCCCGCGGGCCTCGCGAGCCAGCCTCTGGCCCTCTTGCCTGCAGCTCGGCGGAGGTGGGGGGGCACACGAGTGGCAGGGCGTTAGCGGAGATGTGCCCTGGGGACTCGGCCGCCCACTGAATGTTATTTCCTCGCAGGATGATTTCAGCATTAATAATATTGTTTCTCTCTCCTCCAGAGAGTTCATTATTGCTCCCCTGCAACACAAGCCCCTTGCACAAATTACTTATCGATCGGGCAGCCGCGAACAGAGCTGACGCCACGCTGCTGGCAGCTAAAGGCACGGGCACCCCAAAGGCAGCCAAGCCCCAGCAGCCTCCTCTGGCCTCCCCTCACCCCTAGGATGAGCCACAGGCAACTGCTGCGTGGCCCAAACGCCTTCTCAGCCAGCACCAGCTCACCGGGAGCTGCCAGGCTGAGCTGCTTCCTTCCCATCCTCCCTTGTCCCGTCATTTGGGATGATTTTGCCAGCGCATAGCCCTCAGCCTGCCCCACGGGACCTGCTCTCTTGGGCTCAGGGCAACCAGGAGCACAAGGACTTGGGCTAGCCCAGGCTCTGCCTTTCCACCTGCTGCTGGCCCTGCACATGGACAGGGTGCGAGGTAGGGGCAAAGGCTCGCACTGCTCCCAGGCCCCACAGGCATGCACAGGCTGCCCCCAAGGCAGCAAACCCAAGCGAGGCCAAGGCCATGCTGCTGCAGGGCAGATGCAGAAAGCTAAATATTGGCCATCAAAGCAGGAGGAGAAGGACATTTCCATCTAGCAGTGTACAAGGCATCCTCTAAGGGGGCTATTTGAGGGAAATTTGGTCCGCACCCTGAGCAGACAAGCTTTGCAAATGAGGAATGCCAAAAAGGCAAGGTCTTGCAGGCACTTCTACCCAGGAGCAGGTCACCAGCCACCCCGGCCCGCCTTTGGGCTGAGAAGAGAGGAAGGGAGCCAGAAGAAAACCCATCCGAAATCCTTTGCAGCTCTGCATGGCTTAAAAACTGCAAGAAGGAGCTTGGGGATGAAGTGCCCAGCATTAAGTCTAGACCAGCAATGCCTCTGCAGCAGTCTTGCTTTTAACATGCCAGGTTCAGTCTTGCACTTAACAACAAAACTTCAGTTTCAACTTATCACCTAAAAAATTGGGACGATCATTAAAAAAAACAGACAATCAAAACACTGAAGCGTTTGCTGGCACCAGAGACTGCTTAAAGTCACCATATTAGAGGCTCAGAACAAATGCATAGTACCTGTCAGAAAGAGGCAGAGGAAGAGAACATGATGAAACAGTATATTAAAAGAAGCCCCTTGGAATAAGACGACATCCCTCAAGAAGTTCAAGTCACACCCAGACAGGGAAAGTAGAAAATAACACAAAACTCTGGCAAAATAAACTTAACATAACAAAGCAAGTCAAAAAAAAAAAAGAGAGCAAGACTTGTGTTGCTAAAACCATGAAAAATGACAAACTGATGTGTTCATCAGGAGCAAGAAGCTTGTCAGAGTGCCTGTAGGAATAAGAAATGATGAAGGAAGAGAGGAGGCTATGTAGCAAAGAAATTAAATTTTCCTGATGGAAGTTTCCGCCTGCCAAGGCTTTTCTTTTTTGGACACATTGAGGATTGATCTCAGACCACAACAGCCCTAAAAGAGCATTTGGGACGATACCACAAAGTGGCAGATCAGCCACCTCACTCTGGAGTTCCCCTACGATTCGCAATGAATACCAGCAGTCACACGCAATCTCTTGCTCAAAACCACCCAGGAGGTAGCAAAAGCCTTACTGATTTTTACAAAGCTCTGCAGGGATCTGGGTAATTACAGATAAGAAAATCAGACATCTGCACCTGGCACACTGCAGTGTCTGTCAGAAGCAGAATTAGTGACACACAGACAGACACGGTACACTGGGGTACCACCACCGTTTTGTAGTGAGAAGTCACGTCTCACAGATCCATCTGAGTTTTCTGAAAGAGCAGCAGCACGTGAACAAGGCCGATTCAACCAATACAGCATGGGTGGATTTTGACAAAAACCCTCACCTAAAGCTCTTTAAAAATCTAATCCACCATGGCATGAGAGCGTGGTCCTTAAAAAATTAATAATCGGGTAAAAGGGAAGAAACAATCACTGCCTTTTATAAGAGAGATTAACCAGCAGAGTCCAAGGGGGATTTACACAGGGTCTCTTCCGCTCAACACACACAAAAAGACTTTAAAACACAGCAAATCTGAAATGACAGAGCATGCCTGCGAGATTTAGCTGTTCAGGATAGCAAAAGCGAGAGCTAGCCACCAAGGGTTCAGAAGGATCTCCTGCAATTGAGCAGCTAGGCAATAAAATAGTAGATGAAATTTAACAGTGCTAAATGAAGTGATGCACACGGGGAAAAAAACAGCCCTAACTTCAGTGGTGGGATCTGATTTAGCTGTTACCACCCCTGTAAGAGACCTGGGTGTTCAGAGTCCCAAGAAACATCAGCTAATTGCTCAGCAGTTGTCAAAAAAATAAATAAATAAAATCACCAATCAAATGTTAGGAATTTGGGAGCAAAGAAGAGAACAAAGCAGAAGACAATAATTCTGTCACTGAATAAATCCCTGGTGCATCTTTACTACTGTGCGCAAAGAGGTATTGTATAACCGGAGGAGACACAGAAGAGACAAGGACAAATGTCTCATGTCCTGCAAAGGACAAGTGAAGAGCCCAGGAGGAGCTGGGGGAAGGCAGAGGAGGACAGACATCTGTAGAGCTCCGCATGGCACAGACACGGCAAAGGGGGTCCCGTACGGCAAGAGGCAGGGGGGCATCAAATGAAGTTATTAGGGGCCCAGTTCAAACACTAAGAGGCAATACTGGGGATCTCCACTATAGGATGTGTGGACGCCAAGCGCTTAGACGGATTCAAAAGGTATTTGGAAAAACTCACAGAAGATCAATCTGCTATGGACTTCCAAATACAAAGCCAAGCTCAGGTTCTGAGCTGCAGCTTCCTGGACACAAGGAGAATTTGTGCAGGAAGTATGAGCATATGCTTGTCCTAGTCTTATGTTCCTTCCTAGGTATCTGATGGTAGATGCTGTCAGAGACGGACTGATGAGCATGATGGACCCTGTGAGAGCCACAAGGTTATCCTTGTACCTCTTTAACATCAAGAGGAAGAGGAAGAGACAAGAAACCAAAATAGCTAGTAAAGGCATAGATGAACTCTAAGCACCTGGGCCCTGAGACGTGACCAGGGGACAGTGGGGCTGGAGAGCATTTTCACCATATGACAGGGTCAGCAAGCTCCCAGATGCCGTGGCATCCCAGGCCTGGGTTGGCAGTGGGGCCAGCAAGGCAGGGTCCCATCAGGCATCAGCTCCAGCCTCCCCAAACATCCCGCTGGTCGCGCAAGACCCACCGTTGGCGTCTTCGTAGCTCAGCTGGCCATGCTGTGGAGGGACGGAGGCACCGGCCTCGCCATCCGGGGGGCTTTCACCGCTGTCGAGTTGTCCCACCGGCGGTGGCCATGGCAGGTCTTTAATGACCTTGATTTCAACTGGATAAGAGGGTGTGGGAAAGAGAGAGAAAGAGAAAGAGAGAGAGAGAGAGAGAGAGAGAGAAAGAGAAGGGGCTTAGAAATAAATGTCAGCAACATGAGGCCTACAGAGAAGGACAGCAGTTGTGGCGAGGAAAGACCTAAGGACTAAACTCCCAGGAGCCTGAGCACATGCAGCTTGAAGCCAGCCAAGGCTCGCTGGGGTGGACAGCAAGGCATGCGGCCGAAGGGACCTGCATCGTCACAGCGGGCCATTGCGAGCAGAGCTATGCCCAGGGAAGGCCACAGGAGCAAACTGAGCTGATGGGCTCATGGTCTCCTCAGGCCTTGGAAATCATCAAGGAGGAAATATTTGGAGCTGATGGTGCTCAAACAGCTCTGCCACTTCATCCTTTCCTCAGCACCAAGCAGGAATAGGTCTGATGCAGGGTAAGTTCCCAGGGTAGAGACCCTACTCCTCCGTCAGGGCACCAGCTTTCCCAGCCAGCCTCAGCGCAGTCTCTGGGGCTGGGAGGGAGCCTGCAATCTCCCCCATCCTATGTGCAAGTCCATCCAGTAGACCTAGGCTGAAAGTCCCATCACAGTCTGTCCTGTTCATGCATTTAAATCCCCTCAGCCATCTCGTCCCAGGCAATTCCCAGTCACCCAGCTCAGTCCAAGTTCCCCTGGCACATGCCAGCAGGTTGCTCCCTGGGGATGTGCTCAGCCGGCTGGGTCCTGCTCCATAGCCAGAGGATGAGATGGGGGCACTGAGCACTGGGCCCCAAAGCACTTGCAAAGTTCCTGGGGCCAGCCAGGTCACAGGCAGACAATCCACCATCTATGATGAGAAGGCTGGAGATGAGCAGCATCAGGGAAAGGGGTGCAGACTCTGCTCGTAGTGCATTAACCTCATGCCAGTACCACACGCCCATCAGGACAGGATCTCACAGGTATAGCAAGGAGATAGAGGGTCAGCAGAGAGGTTCCAGCATCGTAAGAGAGGAGAAAAGCCCTGTGAGCAACAGCAGGACCTGCTCCAGCTCCGGGAGAAAACAGCCAGCAGGTCCTAACGTGCCCCAGGGCATGGCATCCTGCTTCATGCCACGCACAAATTCCCGTGGGATTCGGCGCAAAACTAAAGGGCCCTGGGAAGGGCCCACTTGCATCCACCCATGAGTTGGGCCAGTGAATTCATCTCCCTCACCTAGGGACATCGAGTGAGGCAGCTAATCAGCCCAAATCCACAGCACAGACATCTCAGCATAAACCCAGCGTACTGCATTTCCACATCATGGAGCCCGGCAAGCTGAATCCTCAACGCAGCATGCTGTGGACACCCGGCTTTGCACCCATCCATGCTAGGACACAGGAGTCCTAGGTGCCAACACAGGCTCACCCAGATGCCACAACAGAGTCCAACACGCACATCTCCAGCTTGCAGGGCCCAAGCCCAAAAGCTGAATCATGCCCCCAGCTACGAGCCCCAGTGCCGATGCTTCTCCACCTGCATCCCTGCACAGTGCCAGCCACTGCCAGCTCGAGCACCTCATGCATGCTGGCAGCAGTGCAGACATACTGCTGCAATTAAACTGCACCCTAGATAAAAGCGTGGCAATTAGCCAGCGCTGGCACAGGAGCCAGCACTAATGCACAGCATGGATTTCCTCATTAACAAACACAAACACAATCGATCCCGCAGCACGGATAAATAGGTCAGGGGGTTGGATGTTCTTCGGCCAAAGGCTCCCGGGGGAGCGACCAGCTCTTGCCCGTACAACGGCAGACCCGCAAAAGAAGGAATAAGCCTGAGCCCAGAGTTCAGCCTCTCCTCGGCAATTTGCGACGGGGTGAGGGGGGACTCGCACTGGAGGCTCTGAACGATTAGAGAGGGGAAGAGGCTATGAGAGTGGAGCTGGAAACAAGGGGCAGTGGACAGGCTGACAAAGCAGCTCCAGCCACCAGTCCAGCCAGGCTGGCTGGTACCCCAGTTGGGCCCCCCAGTGCTTCCAGCTAGCTCCCGTGAGCCCTGCTGAAGACAAACAGCCTCTGCAAGTGAAAGAGCGCTCCCACAATGCAGAGGCTGCCACTACTCACCCCACAAAAACAAAGGGAGCCCAAGGAAGCAGCTTCCCTCCTCTGCAAAACACTACGCAGCACTAGCGGGGAAGAGCCTGTCAAGGTGCTTAAGCCACCCTTCCCAAACCGCAGGCTGCCTCCATCCTGCTCACCTGCAAAAGCTTTAGAGATACGCTCCTTCTTCCACTCCCAGGGCTGGTCGTACTCCTCAGGCGGCCGCTCGTCATCCTCAGGCAGCCGGGACTCCCTGGGCCTGGGGCAAGCTGTGCGGTCACCATCCATATCCAGCCCTCCAGGCACAGGCTCGTAGGGAGTGTCATAGAGGTGCAGCGGCCGGGCTGGAGCTTCCCTGAGGCCCTTCTGGCGGATCTCTAGCAGAAGACAAAAGAGAAGACCATCAGCTTTTTGCCCAATACAGCCTGGCCACAGTCCCCAAAGCCAGGTGAAAGCGCCTGCCTTTAGCCAAGGGCGACATGGGGGCAGGGCACATCAGCAAAGAACAGACCCCAAACCTCCAGCAAGCACCTGCCAGAAGCAGCGGAGCTGGTTGGGAGCAAAGAGCAGCAATATTTCCTTCTGTGGGAGCCAGCATGCTATCAGCAAGCACCAAATGACGGCTCCCCACCTGCCTTGGCCCGATCTGGGCTCAGGACTGACAGCGCAAAGGAATCCCCCGACTGTTCTGCAGAGAGGAGATGCTGAGATGCCAGAGACACCATGGTGGGGGAAAATACCACCATTATGGGAACGCGGATCTATCTCCAAACGCCCAGGTGTTGCCAGATGGAAGTACCACAGGAAAAGGTGGTCAGGACACTTGGGTTCACCCTGCAGTTCTGCCCAGGCTGTAGAGCAGGCTCCAAGTTCATCGGAGGAACAACATTAGGAAATAGCACACCTTGGAGGACTTTATCAGAGGACACAAAGGGAGCTAAGCCGTGGCACCGTGCTGGGCACAGCCCCTGGCAGGCCTCTTGGATGGACACTGACACCGGATGCCCTGCAGCCCTTCCCTGACAGCCCTAAGCAAAGTGGGCATGTCTCTTGGGAGCCAAACTCATCTGTTGGGCAGAGAAGCACAGAGCCAGCCTTGCTGCCCTCCCACAGCACCAAGATCCCTTCCTTCCCTGCGGCACAACATCCCCAGTCTGAGGTAGTCCTGCAAAGCAGGTCCACGGGGGACAGAGCATCCCAGCTACAGGGTCCACATGAGCAACAAGGACGGTCCCCGAACATCCAGCACAGCTAGTCTGGAAAAAAGGAAGTCTGAATAAAATGCCCTTCCCTCAAGTTAAACAGGAACACAAGCAGCCTCTTTGCTACTTGCTGATTTTTCCAAAAAAGCAACGGTCTCCCCCAGAAGCTGTTTCAGCTTTCCAAAACCATTTGTTCCAGGAAAACCACAAGATTGCAAAGCAGAGCCAGAGCCTGGAGTGTGCAAGCTGGCATAACAGCCCTGCGCGTGCTGCAGCAGGGAGAGCAGTGCCTTTGGGAGCACACGCTCTCACCTCTCCTGCTTGCAAGCCGTAAACAAGACCACTGGGGACCCCGCTGCTGCGGCAGACAACGGCACGTTCAGGACCAGCCATAACCGAATTAAATAGCTCCCACATCCGTCTTGTATTATGCAAGACGTATCAAATGTCAGTACTGAAAGGCAGGTCGCTTGTGGCTCAGCCTTGCCGGGCCATCCCACTGCCCCCAGGGTGAGTCGGAAAGCAGGCACCGTGATCGCAGAGGCAGCGCCACAGCACAGAGCTGAGCTAAGGACAACCGGCAGAAATACAGAGGTGCCTTTACTGCTCGGTTACCCTTCAAAAGCACTCTGGCTATGACAAGCTCTTCACACATGGGTCATGCCGAGAAAATCTGTCTCCTAAGTGGCTGCGCCCCACTGGAGCGATCCCCCAAGTTTGCCAGCCAGCTCTCAGGAGCTTTGTCTTGGGGACTTGGCACCAACTTATGTCATAGGCTAGGAGGAAGACAGTGCACTGGCCACCAAATTCACAGAGCAGTGGTGATTAGAGACACTAAGAGTGCATTGGCCTTTGCAGAAAGCTTTTAATCTTACCAGCCATCATCTTCTGGGCTTCGTACGGCTCCATATATCCATCATTCTCCGTCACCTTCTCGAGTCCTGTCTGGCTACCAGCCACTTGTGTAGCATCAAAGGGATCTGCATAGTCCTCCAGGACAGCCAGCTGGAAGAAGAGCAGGATAGGAGAAGGGTAAAGGTACTCCTTGCCTTCTCTGGGGCATTAAGGGCCACATGAAGTCCCCCCGAAACATCATCATCTCACCACGAGCAATGCTGGGAGCAGTCAGAAGTGGCAGCAAGGACCCCCTGAGGCCAGCAGGGGGTGAACGCTTCTGATATTGCTGCTGTTACAGACCCCTCACAGCAATGCAGACCCTTCCCTGTGCGGTCCTGCAGCCCAGGAGCAAAAGGAACATGGCCCACCAGCACGAGCCCAGCATCACGCCTAGAGCGCAAAGGCACCCGCAGCAAAGCAAACCAGCACTGAGGGCCTGGGAAACCACAGGCTGCTGCTTTCCCTTTTGTGTCCTTTTTTTAAGCAAAGCACCTAGTGGGCTTCGCCGCGCTGCCCGTATCAGAGCAGCTCCGCAGAGCAGGTGCTGGGAGCCGGCCACTTTCCAAGCCGGCTGCGCTGCCAGGCATCAGCACGAGGCTCGCAGCAGTGGAAACGCTCCAGCCTTTGTCCCGAAACCTGGGCCAGAGCCAAACAGAGCAGAAGGCAGCCTGGCCTCCTCCGTTAGCATCAGCTCGGCGCCGGCAGAGCTGCCAGCGCCTGCACAGACGCCCAGGCAGGGGCCCTGCTGCGGCACGGGGCCGCTGCAGCCGCCATCCCCCCCAACACCACACGCAGATGCTCTCCGACAGCCTCACCAAAGGCATCACAGTCAGATTTTTCGCATCCAAGGCGGAAAAGGGGCACGTGTGGCAGCCCCATAAGGCCAACATGGCCCTGCATGGTTACAGGCACCCAGGCTCCCGGCAAAGAGGTGTCAGCTGGCACAACTGGTTATTTTCCAGGTCTCCTGCAGGCTTGTCAACACAGTTGGAAGAAGTTTCTTAACAAAATGGCTACAAACAGCCCAGCAGTTCTCCTCCGCTCCCTCCCAGGTCCCTGCAGGACCCCCACAAGCATCCCAAGTAACAAGATGGGAAATTCCTCCACGTGACCAGGAGTCCAAAGGCCACGGGCCTGGGAGCATCTGAGGCGCGACACTGCAAGGAGGGAAGAAAAGAGCCCAAAGTTTGCCCTTACAGAGAGCCGATGCCACAATAAGATATGAAGCAAGACAACATGTCATGGAGCTCGGTCCTCCCCGGCCTCCGGAGCCATGCTCCTGCTCCTCAGCATCTCGGCAGCCTCCAGCATGCAGTGGCAGCAGCTCCTGGCAAGCCTGGAGACGCACATCCTGCATCCCCCCAAAAACCGATGGCCTAAAACATGGGCTGAGAGCATCCAAACACCTTAGCTTACTGGTGCTGGGCTACAAACCCGCAATGCCAGAGCCCCGGGCTGTGCAGCCAGATGGGTTTTGCCACCACAACGCTGGCTGCGTCGAGCTCCCACAGCCAGGGCCAGCTGCCCAAGCACAGCACACGGTCGTCTAAAGCCGCTCCGTCCTCCCCGCCACACTGTTGTCGCACCCGTGCCACACCAGGCGGCTGCAGAGGCCTGGGCTACTCACAGATTAATCTTGGCCTCGCATACGGGCTTAAAACAAACCCTCTTCCTCCTTCTGCTGCGAAACAGCCCGACAATAGCCCCGAGCAGCAAAACACAGCAGGAAAAGTGAACCGGAACTGGAGCTGTAAACACCTCGCCAGGGCCCTGAGCCTTTGCATCTCCCTGAGCCCCCGGAGGAATGCGACTTCTCGGGCCCCGGCTCACTCCAGGAGGGCTTGGCGACTCCCCTGCCAACGCCCCGGCGGCAGGACGAGCTGCCAGTGGGCTGCGCATGCTCCCCGGCCCCGACCAGGCGCGGGAAAAGTAGCCCAGGCACCGCTCGCCACCAGCCAGCCACGCGCCGCGGCCCTCGCAGCAGCGGAGCCTGGAGCGGTGGGCGGGCGCCATGGCGGGGAGCCGGGGCAGCTTGCCAAGCCCATCCCCTCCGTACCGGAGGCGCGAGGGGCTGTGCAAGCCACAGCCAGCCACAGGGCTTGCAGCTGCCCCGGCCGAGCGTGGCTGGGGTGGGGGGGTGCAAAGCCCAGAGCAAGCAAATGCCGGTGCGGGCTGGAAGCCAGCGCAAGGAGACATGGCAGCTAGGATTAACGGCCTTCTCCAGATGAGAAGGAAAGAGCAAAACCTCCTGCTGGCCCTGCAGGCAGGGCCTGGTGCCAGTGAGCTGGGACAGGGCTCCAGGAACAGCCAGCGCCTGGCTTGCAGCGGGAGACAGGAAATCTGCTATTACTGCTCTCTCCTCCATCATCCGAGGGAGACGTGGCCAGCCCTGCCTTGCCAAGCTCAGCGATTCCCTGAGCACCAGGCTCCCAGCAGGGCACTGAGCATCCCAAAGGCAATGCTATACCCAGGGGACTGCAGCACTTTGCTCATCATCACTGGAGCATAAGCGCTCCAGGAAAGTCAGAATTGCTCTTTACTTTTCAAGCTGTTCAATTGCTGGATTTGCCTGCCCCCGCCCCGCAGCAAGATTTAGTAGAGGGCGTTGTGTTTGCACAAAACCAAAACGTGCGCTGTCTCTGCTGCTAAAATCCCAGTTAGATCTAACGCCCACGTGGCAGGAAGATGAGCGACAGCAATTGCAAATTCACTGTGGGAAGCCCCTCCAGAAAGCTGTTCTCTAAACACTCCTTTTCTCTCTAAAGCAAAGAGGGACTCGAACCATGATAGCCGAATGCCTTCCATCCACCGCCTGCGAGACACCGAGGCAACACCCTGGTGCCCGCAGCTCTAAAGTGCCAGGAGATCGCACAGGTTGCGCCCGCATTTTGCAAAGTTGGTTCCCAGCAAAGAGCCTTTGACGCTGCTGCGATGTGACCTGCAGAGAAGCGCAGCCCGGAAACAGTGACAGCTCGTTCGCACAAGCATTAGTGTAAAGGGATGCACAAAGAGGCGGGCACATGTATCGACACACACAAATGCACGGGCCCCACTCAACACACAACGCGGGTGGACATGCAACACAGCACCAATCTACGCCAGTGGCGGGTGCACGCGGCCCTTCCCCGCCGGGACTGGCAGTGGTGCGGCGCATTCTCCCACCCAGCCCTCGGGACCACACCCCAGGCATTACACTGGCCACACCAACACGGAGTAACTGAACGCCTGCGACTGCCAACAGGTTTTGTGCAGTCCAAGGCACCGTGCCCAACACTCCTTTTCAGAAATGCTCTTTGCAAAGAGCTCTGATGTCTCCAAGTTTGCTGCAGGGCTGTGAAATGCGGCAGGATGAGCCTCCTGGGGTCAGAAAGGGGTTGTCTGCTCATTCTTCCTACCCAGAGCCAAACCTGCCTGCACTGAAATCTGCCACAAACCCCATTTCCTAGATGCATTTTGCTAGATATATTTACACCTGGCTTGCTGCTGGCGCCTGTCCTGTACTCTCCCTCTCTCACCCCGTAAACACCGAGCAACTCCAGACAAGACAGGGCACTAGCACAACAGCTTTGCAGCCATGAAACTACACACGTGGCACTCGCTCCTTCTAACCGGTGGAAAGCTCCCCAGCCTTGGCAGTCCCGCAAAAGCCAAGAGTCACCCTATCTCCCAAAAGCAGCAGTCTAAAATCCCAGCTAACCCACCCGCAGAACGGAGCTGCTGGATCATCCCCCTACCCCTGCCATCAACTTCTTTGGGAGTGCCAGCAAAAACACTTTAAATAACTTTTTCCCCAGTACCTCCTAGGTCCAGTTTCGTAAGGAGGGAGGGATATACAAGCCCCAGCGAGCCTGCAGAGAGCAGCACCCGCTCAGGTGCTTCTGGTACCAGGTCTAGAAAGCAGAGCAAAGGTGGGGAATCCCAATAGATCTCCGCTGTGAACCTGTTAAGTGACCTAAAACCAGATATTTTGCTTCCAGGGGCTGCAGAGGAACTCAGCAACGATTAGATGGACTCTATGCAAGTAAGACACAGTTTATTAGGTTTAGCTCAGAACTAGAGCTAACGTCTCCGATCACGTACCCGAGCATCCATGTTCCCTGGGTTTGGTGCAGTTTTGCCACATTGGCTTTACTCCTCCAATACCTCAGGGACATGAAATAAAGCAAGCGAGGATGAAAGGAGGCATTGCCTCGCTCCCCGCTTGCCTGTGCAGGCAATGAGGCTGGGCTCTTAGAGGACAAACAGCAGGGATCACGCAATTACCAATTGCATCCTAATGCATTTGCACATGGGGGCTCGAATTAAGGTTGCCCGGGCAACTGCGAATCTGGCATTTCCTAATCCGCACACTGGACTTCGCGAGCCACGCAGGGCTCCTCGCTGCAGCCACTTTGCCCGCAGTCACTCAGGCAGGCACAAAGCACAGGAGGGGGACACGGAGCCAGAGCCACAGTGACCCCCAGTGCCGCAGACGCGACAGCTCCCAGGGGCGTCACGCTTCATCCCGGTACAGTCACAGGCCAAAGACTAGGACGCTTTGCTCACCTACCACATCGCAGAAGGAGCCACTCGCTGCTCGGGCGATCCCTGCATGCCACACTGCTCAGACACCCTGGCTACTGAGGCACTGCCAGCAACGGGGGACAGCATTTTCCATCCTCTCCTCCAACAGCAGAGACAGAAAAGCTCTAGTTAATGGCTATGTTCAGCCCTGGCACTGGCACACAAGACTTGAGCATCTTTTGTGGCAGGAGTCAGAAGGAGCAGGGAGCTGGCAGTCCTGCTCTCCACACAGCTCCCCCAGAGTCAGGCTGGTCTGCTAAACTCACACTAGCTCCCTCTCAAACGCACCAAAGGCTTATTTGCTAGATTTGAAACAATTCAAGTGAAAAGGGTGTGCCTGAAGCACAAAGCCAAGGTCCCGGGACAGCTCTCTGTGCAGATTAGTCAGGCCTTCATGGCACCTGGACACCTCTGGTACATCCTCCTCAGGCACCCGAGGATTTTTCAGGCATTTATCTACCACGTCAATGCACGCTCAGGTCCCTAATGCAGTACTAAGGCTTGTCTTCCTCAATTATTTATGCTCCCTGTAAGGAGAAAAAAAAAAAAGAAAAAAAAACACAAGCAAAATTAAGGTGAGAAAGAGAAGCGTTAAATACGCATTGCACAGAACAGAAACCCCTTGACAAAGGCGGGCGTTCAAAACCCGACACGCACAGTCAGCGCTCCGCCTCGCACTCACAAATTGGGCTTGCACAAATAGCACGGGCAGTATTTTGATGATTTCCGTGGACAGCGAGCCAGGGAAGAGCAGGGGCAGAATGCAGGAGCTGCCACTGGCTGTGCCAACGCTGATCCTCCGAAGCAAGGTACACGAGAGCACATGCACACGCAGGTTGTGCGCACAGGCGTACAACTTGAAATACAGCCACAGCCAGAGCACGTACCGAGCTTGCCGAAAATCTGAGGCTGCAGAAAGCTGGCACTGCTGACAGGCCAGTAAAACGGTTTTTACACTGTACGCCAGGGAACAAGACAGATGGCAGCTATCCAAGAGAGAGTTCATGGCTGGGACAGAGAAATCCCAGGTCAGAGTTAAGGCTGTTTGCACCATCTTACCTACAAATGTCCAAGCTGCTATCAGTTTTTGCTGTAACAAGACACTGCTTTATAGAAAGGTCTATTGCTATCCAGAGGACATCTGGAGAGATTCTTCACTTCATAAACAACCAATGTTTCTTGCCCTGGAGATAAAGTAGCTGTAGTATCTCCCCAGATCGCGGGTGCAATGCTCTGTTTCACATTCAAACCACTCTGAGTTATAACTGAACTTGGTTTGCTCTCTCCTGGGGTGTAAAAAGTTCCCAAGTTTTACCTTTGCCAAAAAGCAAGTTTCGCTGGCATAATTACACTGCCACCTCCGGGCTTTCTAAGAAAAGAGACTCCGCCAGGTTGGGCTGCTGGGATGCTCCGTGTCCCTACGCACAAAGTGTCATCACAGAGTGAAGGCCCCCCCTCCCCAAGGACACACACCCGAAGACAGGCACAAGGCTGTCATCTTGCAACTCATTGCTTTTGGCAGAGGTCAAAGCAAAACCTAAAAGCGAAGCAGGTGCTGGTTTTCCAAGCGGGGAGCTGATTCCCTGCCTGGAGGGTTCCTCAGGGGTAAGGCCAAGCCAGGACGTGCAGTCGGCAGCTAGAGCCAAGGTGCACACTACGGGATGACTGCACCCTAGGGTGCAAGGCACTGGAAGAGGGTAGCCCGGTGCGGACAGCACGACATCTTGCAGGATGACTCAGTTCGGGGAGGCTCCTGCAGGAAAGACACACGCCCAAGAGCTTCCTGGCCGACTGTTCCCACACCCTGCAGCACTGATCCTGTGCGCGCCAAGCAAAAACCTCATGCCGGAGGACCCCAGACCTTAGGCCTGGCCCTAACCACAGTGCCACTGAGTGCTGACAAGCTGTGGGTAACAGGCAGCACTCGGGAAACAGCACACAGAGCTGCACACCCCTGTGCCACGATCCCTTGTCCCCATCGCCTCTGGCACGCAACAGCTCACACAGATTCCATGGTGGCCGAGGAAGAGACAGGTGTCACTGAACAGGACAGGCTCCAAGTGCTCTGCCAAGGGCCTGAGCGCCCATTTGTGTGGTGGGTCCACCCAGTGGCACAAGCCAGCAGGCCGCAATAGCCACCCACTGTATCCTTGCTGCAGGCAAAGCCACATAGAGAGGCAACAGCCCCAAGAAACAACCCCATTCCCAAGCACACCAGGCCCTGGGCCCAGGCACCTACATGTCCCCACACTCTCTTGCACAGGGACGTCCCTCCCCAAAAAGAGGCAGATTCTCCCTCCACTGCATCGAGGGGTGTCCTGGTGACATGGCTCCCCACTCCTAATCCAAAACATTGCCCAGAAGACAACATCTCAAAGGTACCTGCCTCGCTCAAGTGAGTCGTGCAGGGCCAGTCCATCATCCCCTGCTGCAGGCAAAGGATTGCCTAGAGCAAGCAGAGGGAGAAGGAGCTGCATTGTCTACTCTATGCCCATGCCTTCAGCTTTACAACGGAGCGGGAGCTACTGCAGAGCTGGTCCTAAAGCGCAGGGGCAAGCGCTGCCCATCCCCACAAGATGCTGCAAATCCCACATAACACAGAAAGCTGTGACGATTCACCCGACAATGGCAAGTTGCCTCCTTCACCTGCCCTCAGCCAGGAACAGCGCTGGCTGCTCCTGCACTCACCAGAAAACACACACTCAAACACAGCCAGCGGGGCTCCTGGCCATGCTGGCCGGCATCCCCATGCGTGTCCTAACCTCCAGCACCAGGCTCAGACTGTTCTCCACATCACAGCCATCTCCAGCATGGGGATTTCCTGGCCTTCCTGGGAGAAAGGATCCTGCAGTTCCTGCTAGCCACCTTCTCTCTCGTTTCCGTCTCACTGCAAGGGCAACTGGCTCAACCATCTCTTCTCCCCAGTACCTGTACACGAATGAAACGACTGTCAGCCGCATGCATGTGGCTCAAGCAGGAAGGATGCCATTGCCAAGATGTTTATGCCCCGTCCTGAATTCTCCAGGAAGGGCAGCACAGCCAGAGCAGGCATGGAGCTTCCAGGGCACGTGCTCCCCATCCTCAGGGTGTAGTGCCTGTAACACAGACCACATTGCCCTGGCCAAACCACACAACCAGGATCCTGCAGCTGGAATTGTGGCTGCTCCTTCCACCCCTGCCCATCCTTGTCCTCCCTGCTTGGAAGGGCTGCAAAGTTTATTAGCATGTTCTTCACTGTCAGGTCTTTAATGAAGATGTTAAATGAGCCCCAGCAGCATTGACCCAGGTCAGCACCATGCAATCTGCCTCAGAAGCTGTTGTTAGTCCTGCCCCATGCCCATACCTAGCAGGTAAGGTATCTCGCTTCAATTTCTGCTTCACAGCCCTAGGAAATGCCACACTAGTGTCTCTCAGTCATAAGCAAAAAGTCTCTCTGCTCCAGCACAGCTTTGCCTGTACCTAGAATTAAATTTCTCCCTTCCTCTTCAGCATCATCACAACTCAAGGTCCATAGCCATGACCTTGATGGAGTCCCAGTCCCTGCAGCAAGTAGAAAGCAGAGCTAGGAACAGTGCCCAGCACCTCTTCATGAGAGTGGGTGCACTGAAGCCCCCGGCAGTGCAACCCACAGTAACCCCCCAACTCAATTTGAAGGATTCAGCAGAGGCTCCATCCATGCCCCAGTTTGCTTCCCCTGCTCCAGGACACCTTGACAGTGCCACCAAGAGCACACACCAGGGGTGTAAGCAACCATCTAGCAGGCTGCCCTCCATCTTCCTGGGAGCTGAGGAGCCCAGATTGAGCTCCAGACAAAGCATGGCCTCTGATGAGGAAGGGGCAGCCCCAACAAACCACCTCCCAAGCACCCAGGGATGCTCAGGGCTGCATCCTCACCAGAGGAGTCTGCGTGGGCTCTGACAGTCCTCCCAGGTCCTGCCCTGCTGGGCCACGTCCAGCCAAGCACTGGTCTCAAGGCCACCAGAAAGGACGACCAGCCCTCACAGCAACTGGGGAACCCTCCCCACTGCTGAGCCCAACTAGGGGACAGCAGATGCGTGGCAGAAAGGATGTCCAAGCCAGATGGAAAAGCTCCATGTGATCGATACTCCTAGGCACCTCCAGAGAAATAGTTTTAATAGGCAGCTGCATGCACCGTCACATATTCCCACCCTATCTCTGGCTTTGCCAACCAGCCTCTGGAGTTCTGCCTTTGTCCGTCAGATACCAGAGTCCTCAAGAATCAGAAACCTCCTCCCCACAGAGGCACGTAGAAGATCAGGAGATAATCTAATTACTGTCTGCCTCAGTTAAGACGAAGGGCCTTCTTCGGCCTCATGCTATTAGCTGTGCTTCTGCAGATGCCTCACAGCTTTTGGCTCTTCTCTAAACTTTCCAACGTCTCCCCAATCCTCTGACACTCGGAAAGCAAGAGCCAGGCCTTGCTGCAGCAAGGAGTACCTGGCAGAGTTCCCCATTTCCCACAGCTCCTGTTCAGCCCTTTGCATACCACAGCCCAAGTCCCTCCTACAGTTATAGTCCTGGTTCCTCTGATCTGACAGTGCGTATTCCCATGTCGTCAGAGGAAAATCATTTAAATGCCCTGGGCCTGCCATAGTGAACCATATCCCTGCAACAGTACCTTTACTCCCTCCTTATCCTGTGTTGCCAGCTGACTTCCCTTAGCAGCCAGGGTATATTTAGTTTTGAGGATCTTGGATGAAGAGGAGGTCTCTGCTGTGCCCCTCTGGAAACCTCACAATGGCCTCAATGGCGATTATTCATTAATAGCAACTTTCAAAGATCCATCAGCTGCAAGTATTTAATCTGTTTAAAATACTCCCAAGTGGATTTTGCCCAGCACTTGTTTAATCAGGATGTCAGGCCATGCCAAGACCAAGTATATTATTATTATATCAACAGCTCCCTCCATCAACCGGATCCGTGATCTTGTCAAGTTCACTTGACAAGCCCCGTCTTGCACGTTGCAGTGCTGACAGGCACTAATTACCCCTCCTGCCTTTCTTTGCACAGTCCCCCTATCAGCTTCTCCACGATGAGGCCCAGGACTGGCGGCTGCAGCCTCAACGCGTTTATCCCCCAGCTTCTTTCCGAGCTCCTCACGCCAGCCAGAGCCTGTTCGGAGCCTCTCCCCTGCTGCTGCCCCTCACCTTGCCGGGGACTTTTCTCTCCTCCCGCGCGCCGTGAGCTTTTCAGCGTGGCAGCGGCCCCGCTCGCGAAGCCGACTGGCAGAGCAGGAGGGAGCAGGCAGGCACTGGTGACACTAAGCTCAACTCTTACCCCCCGAGAAGGCAGCTCAAAGGCGGCAGACAAAAGAGGCGCAGGCACTTCCTGACAAAGCAGCGCGGCAGCTTGGAGAGGCCCATCCGCCGGCGCCTGCCTGCACCGCAGCTGGCACAGGCTAGCCAGGCCCTGGCAAACAAGCTGAGGGGAAGATCCACGCTGCCTTTCCTGTGACCGCACGCAGGCGGGAAGGAGGCCTGGGGGTACCCAGCCTGAACACAGGAAGCTACCGGAGACGGTCCTGTGCTGCGTGGTGGAGCCTTCCTGGGCTGCAAGCACACAACGCAGGCTGCCGGTCTTCACCTCTGCACAGCACTAAGCACTCGCCTGGAAAGAAATCGCCACGGAGCAAAGACAGGAAGGGGGGGTCGGCCAGGAGACGGCACACCGAGGCTGGCAGGCCCCACGCTCTCACATCCGAGCAGGCACGTTTCCTGTTGGGGATTATACCTGTCTCCCGTGAGGAGTTGGAGGAGACAGATAGAGCCGCCTCCGCAGCGCCCGCAGAGCTGCTGTTGACATCTGACTGGCATGTTATTGCTGCCAGGACGAGGGACGGAAAGCAAGAGACCTCTCAGAGCCCAGCTGCTACGCAGAGGCATTTCGGGAGCTATTCCGTCACCGGTACAGCTCCCAAAAGTGCACCCCTTGCCCCGGCAAGCCCTTGGCCGCAAAGGCCCCGCTCAGCGCAAGGTTCAACCTCCCCCCCCAACCAGGCCGCGGGGGACCTCAGCCCTGCTGCTCGCGGCAAGCACGGGAGAGAGCAGGGCGCAGGCTGTGGGACCAGGAGCACCCCAAGTTGTGGTGCTGGAGCACCCTCCCCCAGTTGTGAGCCTGGAGGATCCCCAGTTTGGGGGCAAGAACACCCTAAGTTGTGGGGCTGAATGCCCCCCCGGTTGTGGGGCAGGAGCACCCCCAGTTGTGGGGCTGGGGGGCCCCGGGGAGGCTGTCGCAGACCCG
>NW_020449085.1:105232-169218 GCF_003343035.1 Apteryx rowi
TTCCCCTAGTGCTCACCCCAGCTCTCCCCAGCGCCTGCCCGGGCTCCTCTCAGCGCTCCGGGTTCCCTGCAGCACCCAGCCCAGGGCCAAGCCACTGACCCTGCGTACCCTCCCGGCTCGGGCGATGTGGCCCCCGGTGCCTCCTGCACCTGCCCCAGCCTCGGGATGCGCAGCCTGCGCCCTGCGGTGCTTCTTGTCCCCCTGCTCCCCTCGCCAGGCCAGCAAGCAGGGCCAGGCGTGTGCGCAGCACCCGCCCCACCGGGCTCTGCAGGCGGAAGGGTTTGGAGGAGCGCTCCTATGACTATGCATCTCCGCGGACAGGCAGATCGTGGGCTCCAGCCCACAGGGAGTTTGATCCCACCATCCCATGGAGAACAGGTATGGTCACCTGGGACCTGGGGCAAGGACAGGGCAGAGGCCATCAGCAAGAGGCACAAGGTGCAGCTTGTAGGTGGGGGGACAGCCTAGGACATGGGCCTTTGCAGGGGAGCAGCCTACGACGAGAGCTTTCGTAGGGCCAGATGGCAGGGGAGCAGCCTGCCAGCCAGCTTTCATCCACGCATAGCTGTTCTCTGAAAGTGTCCTGTCCTCGGGCAGCCGGACACCCACATCAGCAGGGCGCCGCTGCAGCCAGTGCAGTGCACACGTTAATGCTGTTCCCCAGTACTGCCCTCTCTCAAAAGGCCACAGGAGAATCGCCACATGGCCCCAAGTGTGCTGGAGTGTAGCAACAGAGGTTGAAACAATCCTAAACACCCACTGTTCACCCAGACCACGCACTGCACAGCTCGCTGGGCACCTCAGCTCACCCTCAAAGCTCCATTTGGGCTCAGCAGCTGGCCCTGCACATCCACTCATGGTCCTGCTCGCACACTGCATCCCGCCAAGAACATGGTCGGCCAAGCCTGAGAAGGGTGAAAGGGAAGGGGGCCAGAGGCAGGATGCTCCGAAAGTGGAACTCCCTGTGGAGCTGAAGCCTTGCAGAGGCCAGGGGGCAAGGGGCAGAGATGTAATGGCATGGCCCAGCCTGGCCTCACACTGTGAGCCAGGCTCTTGTCCCCACAACAGGGCTTTGGAAACCGTGGAGTGGAGAGGGAGGCCAGGCAGGCCCCAGCACCAGGCTCTGCCCCGTCACCTCTGCTGTGCACCTGTGACATGCAGCATCCAAAAGCCAGCGGCGAATGTCCATGTTTCGGGCCCCGGGGGCTACTGCCTGTGAGTTGCTTGGGCCCCCAACGCTCTTGGCTGCATGAAAGAGCCGTGGGAGATTGCAGCCTCCTGGGTCCAAACAGTTTCAGCACAACTACCCCGAGCCATTGCAAGGATTACAGACATTTGGATGTGTCTTCCGGGGTGCCAGCTACAGGGAGGACAGGATGTATGGTGAGAAAAGCTTCCCGCAGCAACCAAGGCTTCCCCTTACCCCTTCCTTCCAGCCTTTGCACAGGATAGAAGAGCTGGGATCAGCTTGCAGAGGAGCTGAGCCTCCCGTGCCAGCATGGCACGACACAGTCCCAGCTGCTGAACACATGTCCAGCAAGCCCACAGCATCCCAAACTCACTGATTTATTGAGCATGCACCACACTCCTACCCAGGAACCCAGACAGAGCTCCCAGCTCCAGCTGGGCAACAGGGCAGCTTCCTCCTTAGGGAAAAGACAGCCCCAGCACCCAGCAGCTAAGATTAGAAATTTCAAAGCATAGGAAAGTTATAAGAGACACAAAAGACAGCAGGAGGGGGAAAAGTATCTGTCAGGAATAACATGAAAACAAGGCAGAGGTCTAGCAGCAACAAAATAAATCCCAGCAGATGGAGATGATAAAATTGCTATTAAGATGCAGAGAAACCAGAGGTTTTCAGTAATTCTGCCTGTCCTGCACTGGGGAGGAAGCACGATGCAGTACTGATGGCACACAGGAGTGAGAGTACTTCCACCGTCTGTCAATAACCAAGGAGGATGTTTGGCAACATCTGTTGGAAACAGCTCTGGTTAAATCCTCAGGCCTGGAAAACACGTGCTTAGCGTCCCCTGAGAGATGACTGAGCAGGGATCTGGCTCATAGCGTTATTTTTTGTACAAATATTGCAGTACAAGAGGAATTGCAGAGATCCTTCCTTACCATCCCATCCTGGCGCATCCCTCCCCTCCCACCCTCCTTGGCTGAGGTCCAGCCACACCAGGGCCATGCTAGGGATGGAAGAGGGTCTGTGGTCTGAACGTACCTGAGTGCAGAGGACCTGGGCACCCCCTTACCATTCACGGGGCCTGTTTCTCTTATTCAAATGCTACTCTTCAAACTCTTCCACAGCCTTCTACAGACAGGCAGGTGGGCTCCACGCAGCACCTGGCACAGCATAGCCCCAGTCTCAGCTCTCTGTGCACCATGGGGCATCCTGACCTCACCTGAGGATGTAGCAAAGCCCAATGCAAATGGAGCATCTAGAACAAGATCCCTGGATCCCATCCTGGAATCAGCAGCACCTGAGCCTTCAGGTTTGAACATCATATAGACTATGTCTTCCTAAGGGAAGAGGCCAAACCACCCAGACAGCAACACAGGACAATAAGGTGCCTGGCAGGGTGAGGAGAACATAGCTACGGTGGGAGACTTCTTTGTGCTTGGACAGACTCAAAGGGGAGTCAAGTTCTAGTCAAATGAGTTCTTCACACCCTGCACAGCTCATCACAGGCACAGGCTGCTCATATTTTTTCTGCAGTCATGGTGAGGCACTACTGACATCTCTCCATTCACAGCAGTTCATTTCAGGTTTGATGCTTCTACTGAAAAAGTGACAGATTTCTGCATTCACACTGCCAAAGCCAAGCTCCATCTGTGTCTCACACTGCAGCTGGTGTTGCTCCAATCCACAAACTGTTTATATCCTTTGTATCTGATGCATGTTGGAAGCTGGGTTTGTTCCCTGCACTGTAGAGACTGGCCCTGATGCCACCTCCAGTGGCCCTGATGCCACTCTGTCTGTGAGTCCCTGTGGCCTGGCTAGAGCCCACTGGATTGCCTTGACAGATGGCTGTCATGTAGCACTACTCATGTAGAGACTGGCAGGGGACACGAGGTGGGACTGGCAGATGGGAGAGGATCAGGGAGCACACATTGCACCACTCGCATGCCAGACTCAACATTTAGTCTACTCCCTAACGCAGACATGGCAAGAGGCCCCCAGCAGGACGCTCGGCCACTGGGGCTGCCTGCTGCTTGTGCAGCCGTCGGCCCATGGAACCCCAAGGAAGGAGCAAAAGACGGCATGGGAGCCGCTGGTCACACAGTCTTAAATCGGGAGGTTCATTCCCTTGGACTGCACAAATAGGTGAGGAAGGAGGCTTGTGCAGTGGCCTGCAGGGACCCATGGGTGGTAGGTCCACCTGCAGGAGCTCTGTTCCCAGCCTACTCCATCTCAGGAGGGTCCAGCAGCTCTTCTATGTCGTCTCTGGGCTGGAGCTCACAGCATGGCCCTTTCTCTCCCCAAAGGCAGCAATCGCTGCTTGCCTGGTTAAACGCTTCCCAGACAGGTCTGAGCATGTACCAGGTAGAAGAAGCCAGAGAAAGTCTTCCGGGCTCCTGCCAGCCCTGCGGAGAGCTGTGCATGTCCTCAGCCTTCCTCTGTCCTCCCAGAACAGCATCAGTCCTGAATGTGAGGAGCCACTTTGGCTGCCCTGAGTTCCCTGCGCTCCTGCCACCACAACCACAACTGGGGCTGGGAGCCCTTTCGTGCACCCCAGGCCAAGAACAGGATATGAGCCTTTCCCTCAGGTCTAGGAGAGCCTAGGTCATGTGGTCCTGGTAAACCTTCCCTTCAGGTTTAACCCCGGCCTGTGTGGACACAGCCTAGACACCCTCTGGGCATATTAGCCTGCAAAGGCCTGGATTCAGTGCCCATCTCTCATGACCAGGGATTTTGGTGCCTCAAAGGAGAGTATCTCTGCTCTAGCACACTTTGGAGGAAGTGCTGGAAGAGGATTCACCTACAGGTGATGTGGGGGCTGAGTTTAGCATTTGACACTGCCACCGTGTCACTTCAGTCAGGCTCTGGCTCAGCTGCTACCCCTGACTCCAGCATCACTCCTGACTTGCAGGGAAGCATGCAGCATTGCCAGATGCTTCTTTTGCAGCTTTGAATAAAAGCCACCCGCTGTCCCTAGGAGCATAGAAATGTCTACGGCCTCTCCAGCCCCTTCCCTCCTTGGTAGCACCCTGCACAAACTCTGCTATGCAGCACAGGCAGGGGCTCAGAGCATGTTACGTGTGCTGGCCACGCACAGTCTTCCTCGAGATCTGGGTGCAGAAGGGGACATGAGGATTGGAAGGTTGCAACTGTGACACCAAAAATGCTTCCAAAGAGAGAGCCAGGGAACCGCAGACTGATAAATGACACATCTGTTCTGTGCAAATGAACAAAAACTGGCATAAGGAGTAGGAAACTGGCATCATTAGGGGACAGATGGATAAATATGACATATTGGGAAAGAGTCAGCACAGCTCTTTTAAAGGGAATTTCTTCCTTCCAAAGCTAGTGGCTTTCTTGGAAGGAGCCAACGGGCACATGAGGGTGATCCAGCAGAGAGAGGTCACTTGCATTTCCACAAACAAATTCTCTGATGAGTGAGGGGTCAGTGGAGAAGTGACAAAACTTGCTGATAATACTGAGTTATTCTGGATACTGAAGATGAGTGCTAAGACTTGCAAGAGGGCTTTAAGAGCCTGAGCAACCTGGCAATAAAATGAGATGAAATCCAATGTTGGGGAAGAGATGCACATGGGAAAATCAAGCCCAGCCTGATGTCTGGTGATGGGCTCTGAGACCTGGAGTTCTGACAGTCCGTGAAAATGTCACCTCTGCCGAGTGCAGAGTGCAATTTGCAATAGAAAAGGTTAAATAGACTACATCAGAGGTGTTGTGTCAATCCCGGCTACTTGCACTCAAGGGCTGTGTGCAGTCCTTGTGCCTCCATCCCAAGAGTATGGCAGAGCTGGAACAGACTCAGAGAAGGGTGACGGAGTTGACCAAATCTCTGGAACAGCTTCTGCCCATGGGGGGTCTGATGGACTGGGGCTCTTTGGTATGGAAAAGAGACAGCCAGGGGCAGGGGACAGAGATGAGAGAGTAGGAAGAGCTTGGTAGATCAGGGAGAAACAAGAGAAGGTGGCTCTATGCACAGCGAGCAGTGGTACTCCCTGCCACAGGATGCTGCAAATGCTACATGGCTTAGGAAGAAGACTGGACAAACCCACAGAAAGAAATCTATCAAGCACTGCTAAATACAAAGACCCCCTGATTGGCACAAGGAGCCTTGCAAATATTTAGAGGCAGGGATTGTGTCCAGGGGAAATGTTGCTACACATTTGCCTCAGACAACCATCAAAGACCAGGCAGTGGGTGAGATGGGACCGTCTCACCAGAGCAGCCGCCCATGTGCAGCGATATTGCTCCCAGATACATCATGCAGGCAGCATCCTTTGGTTTGGGAAGCCGCTCCCAGGCCTGCAGCATGCCTCTTCCAGCAGCCCACTGTCTGCACACCAAGCACATTCCCTCACCAGCCACTGCACCAAAACAATTGGGAGCCTGCAAGCTTTGTTCATCATATTCAAATTTCTCAGCTCCCATCAGGCTGGAAGGAAATGGGATGTATCTGCATGGAGCAGCCATGCCTGCACATCCCAGCTCAGTGGCAGGTGCCCCAGGCACAGCAGGGGACAGACTGGCATGGAAGAGAGAAGCACTAGCACGAGATGCTGTGCAGCTCCAGCTTGCTGCAACAAGCTGTACAGGGGTGGCAGGGGCCAAAGACAAGTGATACGCTGGGGGAAAGCAACACACTTGGAGCATGAAGCTCAGCTCAGAAGTCTGGGATGAATGGTGTGGCCAGAGGGGCACCCGGATAACATTGCCCGGCACCGAGTCCTGTACATAACATGACATATTGCTCCTCCCAAGCAACATAAACTAGGACTTTTCTGCTTCTTCCACAAATCCACACTTGTACAAGCGATGCGGACCCAGGGTTTCTGAGGGTGTTCAGGCCACTCAAATGCTGTCTGTCTGGACACACAGGATATGCCCAGAGCATGTGCATTTACCAAGTGAAGCAAATTCTTGCAGACGTTTTTTGCAGCTTCCCAATCTTTCTGTCAAAAGAAATCATTATGCAGTTGATAATATAATTGAAACTATGCTAATTGACCAAAAGAAGACAGGACAACTTATTGACAGACATCTGCCAGCTTGGAGCCAGATACATGGGTTGTCACCCCGGCCATACCAAGCACCCTTTCTGCCTCTGCTCTCAGCACCAGCAATCCTCTTCATGTCCATGACCCTGAGCATCACAACTCCTCTGCAGTGTGATCCGTTATCTCATTAACACTTGACGAGGTGTGGAGAGCTGTGGGAAACTTCATTTCCACAAATCCAGGTCCAGCACCCTGGAAACTTGCCAGTAAGAGAGCTAGGCGACAGATATGAGAAAAAAATTACTCCAGGACTGACATGCTGAGCATGAGAAAAGCCTGTTTCACTGGCAAACACTAGATATGGGTTTGAGGGAAATTTCCAAATGGCCACTGTATAAGCCCTTGGGGGTTATTTTCTTCTGTAAAATCATTTTGCATATGCTCAGAGCCCCGCAGAACTGAAGCCACACTCAATGCCCAAGGGGACAGGGGAGCCAAGCCACAGGAGCTCCCTGCAGCTGGCGTCAGTAATTCCCCAGCAAAACCAGGCTTGTGGCAGGGGGACCTCGTGCTAGATGCTGGTTTGCTGACGACAACCATATTATATAATGCAAAGTGCATGGCCTAATTCAGTCATCCGCTTTCACACTGTCCTCAGCCAGGTTGACTCTTTCAGGGTTCCAGCAATAGCACAATTCAAACCCATGGGGAGAACAGGGAGAAACACCTGCATCCACAGGGTATTATTTGCCCTTACCAGGGGGCTTGTGCCCCGCAAAGGCACAGCAGCTTCCACATGGGATCAGATGCCCGAATTCCTTCTCTGAATGAACAAAGGAAGTAGGACCAGCTGGGAGAGCGCGGATCTGAACTCAATAGCAAGCAGTAAAGTGGAATTGATTGGAGCCGCCTGCGCTCATCGATCTGAGACAGAGCAAACTAAGGAGCTGGAGCATTTGCAGCTCAATCAGAGCAATGTGCTGGTCAGAGGCATGTGCTCTGGGGCTGGTGGGGGACCTGCAAGCCCCAGGACAGCATTAATGGTGGGTTTGATTAATCCAGCTGCAATATCCTTCCCCAGACAGGTACTCACTGGGGCTCTGCATGGCCTAGGGGCTGTGAACCACTGGCTGGCATCCCCGCTACATCTCTAAAAAGGAGGGTCATCAACCATCAGGAGGACAGGCATGGAGGACAAGATCAAAACAGGACTTGTTCCCCCAGGCAGAGGGGAAACAAGTCCTTTTGCCAATGGCATTCACCCTGGTCCAGCTTGGTGTCTCCAAAATGGACAGGAGGCAGAAAATGAAGGTGAATTCAGAGCAGGGGCAAGTTGTGCCAGGCAAGCTGCCTAGCAGTGTGTGGCTGCCTGTTTTCTGCCCGCTCAGCATCACAAAGAGGGGTTAAGAGGTGGTTGTGTGCAGGCTAAAAATCCCTGCTGCCGGAGGAGGCTCCTGCTTGTCTCGCAGACAAAGACAGAGCGAGGGCTCACAGCTGGCAGCCGCAACAAGACAAGGCAGATACAAACAAGTGGCAGCGTTCATATAGGGCAGGGAGACAGGCAGCACAGCATCTGGGCCACTTTTATCACATCCCAGGTTCAGCTGCATGCTGGACCCATAGGGAAAGGGCCAAGAGGCTGCTCTGGGCTTTGTGCTCCCTGCTGGTTGGATGGGAGAGCTTTGGTGATTCCCTCACATGTTAATTTTAGGGACTGTTTTCCTTGATCTCTGGGTATCAGAGCCAGGCAAGGAGATTCCAAAACACAACAAAGCAAAAAGTTAGTCTGTCATAGCCTGTTTGTCCTACACGGTGCTGTTGGACTGGAAAATGCCCTTTGAAGCCTGGGCTGTAGGAAAACCAGGACCATCTCATGCACTGTTGTGGGCTCATAATGCCACTGAAGAGCATCACAGCTGAAATTCCAAGGGCTCATGTCAAGAAATGCCTGAGTCCTTCTCAATCAGTCCTTGGCACACATCTCATGAGCTAGAAGAGGATGGAGAGGTGGATGGCGGAGAGAGCGCCACATCGGGTTGCTTGTAACCCCCTCCCAGCCCAGATCTGCTGTCCTTCATCCCCAGTCCTACCTAACCCCTTGTTTCTAATATCACCCCCAGGACCTATTCCTTGGCCTGCCCTTCCTCTGCATTAGCCAGCAGGGATAGCAGGGATACTGTGCAGTTTAGGGGGAGGCATGGGAGGACACGCACAGGGAGAGAGCAGGATCACAAACCACCTCTTGCACTAGCTCCACTTTTCTCCCCTGCAGAGGAACCAGGGTTTCCTCCTCTGCATACCACAACCTCACGATCATCATTTTAGTACTAGACAACGACTCATTTTTTCCAAAGCCTCATTTGCAGAAAGGGCTGGAGTATCAATTTTACACACCTGTACAGGCACGTGCAGCTGAAGACAGTGTGCAGTGGGGCTGGGGAGCTCCCTAACACAGGACACTGTGGCTGCTTCATGGTTTAGGGTGAAACTGGGCAAATCCATAGAGGAAAAAAATCATTGAGGGCTGCTAAATGCAGGGAAACCACATTTGGCTCAGAAATCTGTGAGCTACAACTGGTGGAAGGCCAGAAGAATACTGGGGGACTCAGATATTGTATTCTTTCCTAGGAGAATAAAGCATCCCATGTGCTTGTGGATATGGGATAGTGGGCTAGATGGTATAACTCAGTGGAGGTGTGCTGATGTTCTTAGCAAGGAAGGTAGGCTTTCAGCAGCAGAGAAGATTGCAAGTTGAATTTATGGCCTCTGAATACCCGGAAATGACAGTGCTGGCCTGCATCAGTGCATAATTTTATATCACCAGTAAAACATGGAGCGCCTACTCGCAGTGCTGGCATCCCTCACGCCTCCCCAGGTACCAGCTCTGCTCTCCTGGCTCTTTTAGAGATCTGAGTCAGAGTCAGGACGAAAAGAGGCAGCGGTGCAGTGCGCTCTACCTCCTGTCTGCCTCCTCGAGGTGGGGAAAGGAGGCTGGGGGCTGCCCCAGCAAGGGAACTGCCGGAGAGGGGCAGAGCAGCTGAGAAAGCTGCGGAGTGATGAATTGCTCTTGTCCCTGTGCCAGCTGGAAGATTTATGTTCATGCCACAGAGTGGCAACGTCTGGGCCCAGCAGCACTCTCTGCCTGGCTGCACCAGTGTTTTTGACATTGCAAGCACCTTTAAAATCCTATCAGACACAAACCACAGGCATCAGAGGGCTCAGAGAAAAGCCACCAAGGGACAAAGCAAGGTGGGAAGAGCAGGGGAGCCTGCCTGGAACAGCCACCCTGCCCAGACGCTGAGCAAAGCCCAAAGGGATCAGATCATCCATCAGGCAGTTCCCCCAGACTACCCATCCCTTTTCCACCACGCTGCATGAATGCATCCTGGCAGGTCTGAACCATCTGGGCCAGACCAGCAAAGTCCTGTGGACCAAACCATGCCATGAAAGGTTATTCTGGGCCCTGACAACACGGCACAATTTCATTAGGAGCGGTCCTATCCAATTCCCAGCTCAGCACTCCACTTGCTGGGCGACAGCCCATGGGTAGGAAGCTGTGCTGGCAGGGGACCACCACCTCTGGTGACTGGTGGCAGCAGCTTCGTGCTTCCTTTTCCACACCAGCAAAGCCTCCAGCACTTGTCTCTGTCTCCACTCGCCGCCTCCCTGCTTGCTTCCATGTTTGGCTGATTCCTCCTTATCGCTACAGCGTTTATCTCATTCATGCTTATTGCAACAGTTGAGATTGTTGTTATTCTGTTGTTTTCCCCTCTCAGATATGTCTGTGGAGCATCCAAAACACAAGCTTTGCTGCCTTCTCCCCACCTGCAGGAGAACCTGCACCCATGCACACCATATGTGCAGTGCCCAGCACGTGCCCATGCAAACATGAGCCCTAGCACCATACCAGGCTAGGGTAGGCCAAGAAACTGGGATCAAGACCATGGTGGACACCAAATTCATGGGTCCCACTCTATCTATCTATACAGGTCCCCAAGTAGGAATCCCCTGGTTACTGGGGGCATTGCTCTAGGTTCTCTGTCCCCTCCAGGGACAGGCAGCATGTCCTGTGAGAGGTACTCCACATCTTGTCACTGTCTCACCTTCTTCCTTGGTTGCTTCTTCCCCACCACCGCATTGCACTGACACAACACAGCAATTGCACGGAACAGTGCATGGGAGCAGGCTGGTGATACAGTGGATCTGGGCTTCTCCTTGCTCACTGACCAGTGACACAGCCCTGGTCAGTGGCAGTTGTGCCACCACCAGCTTAGCATGGAGGAAGGCACAGGTGGCCAAGAGAGGGCACAGGGCAGGAAAAAGACTTCTTCCCCCTCTCACAAGCTCATGCCTTGAGTTTCAGAGGGGTGTGATGACCCCCATCTCTACGGCTTACCTACCCTGTCTTCTGCGGATGTCTGCTGTAGTCTGTTCTCTCTCCCCAGCGCAGTTCATGGGCTTAGCATAGTGTTAAACTCCCTACACGTGAGGAGTCTTGCCAGTGACACTGCACCCACTTTGGGTCCAGTATGAGGGCACACATGGTGACAAGGTTGGCCATACATGGACAAGAGCAGTGTCCCCACAACCCAGTGGGAGGGGACAGACCAGGACTGGCTGAGGGCAAACAAGAGAGGGAGAAGGGCAGCACTTTGGCAGAAGGGCAGTGCCAAAAGTCACCTGTACACCCAAGTCATTCAAAGATGCCACCAAAGAGGCCCTCTTCCACCATCTCCTGGGTAGCCAGGTTTGATGGCATGGAAAGCATCTCCTATTTGCAAAGGCCACCACCATTGCTGAGGGGCCACCACGCACACCAGAGCATAGGGGATGTCAGCAGTGAAGAGGCCAAGGGGAGGAAGAGGTGGCTACAGACAAATAGAGGCCACAAAAGGCCTATTCTGCCTTCTTCCACCACTCTGAGCTTTTTTGAGTTGGATATAGGCAAGATGAAGAGCTCAGGGTAGCAGGAGCTGCTCTGTTGGGTGCAGAGTGTGCCCCACTGGGCAGCTCTGGTCCCCGCAGGCAATGATACAGCCTGGGGAGATACTGCTTCTCACAGCTGTAGCTGGTCTCTGCATCGTTTGCTGTTTTGGCATCCATCACTGCCCCCCAGTTCTCACCCTCTACAGGATGCAAGTCTCATTAGAACCTTGTTTTTACTAAATTGCTCCTGAATTGAATGTTATGAATGGGGATAAAGCTGGGAAATGTTCCAGCATCAGTAAAGTCAGCAGCCAGGCTGGAGGGTAACGAGACAACACTTGACCGAGTAGTCAAGGTGCACGAGGCCTTGCTCAGGTTTGTCCCAAGCTTCAGTAAGGCTCTGGCACATTTAGGATTCACTGACTGTAGCAGATGTGCGGGAACAGATGTGGCCTATACACATACCCCTGCCCCAGCATGGAAAGCATGGCTGCTGGAGACCTCTTCCGGCACCCACTCACACCTGCCAAAAATGTAGGAGTGCTAACAGCCGTATCTATGAGGCTGAGTGCTGAGCTTGGTTTGCATGCAGAAAGCAGGGGTTTCTGCAAACAGGTCTTCCTTGTGACACAGCACAGAGGTATGAATCATCAGGGCCGTTTGAGTGCTCTGAAGTGGCAAGATTATGTGGAACTTGTTTAAAAATGTTGTATGCAAAGAAATCCTTTTGATTCCAAGCACTCTGAATTCTCTGCATAGCTGAGGAAAAAAAAAAAAAAGGCCTTTAATACTTACTCAGCACTGTAATAATCAGCAATAGTGGCAAGAACAAAGAGTCGTTAACACTATTAATGTGTATGTTTCACCAGGGTAGAAACACAGGAACCCCAGCATAGACTGATTTCTGCCACTGTCTGTTTTCGGCCACAAAGACAAATTCATCTTTAATGCCTTGTTTTCCTTTCAGAGTCTTACATACCATCCTGGCCTGCTGAGCACTCCCAGCACCTTCTGGGAAAGCAGCAGTTAATGGGGCAGTAAGGACTGTCGCTGAGAAACACCCACGGGGTTTAGAGTTGGGGTTGTGGTCAGGCAAAACAGCTAGGGTCACGGAGAGGGTTAGGGTCAGGGTCAGGGTGAGTGTTATGATCAGGAACAAGGGTAGGGATAGGGTTAGGTTTGGAGTCAGGGTCAGGGACACAGTGAGCCTTAGGGTCAGGTTGAGATCAAGAGATAGTGTTAGCATCAGAGTTTACAGTTGGGGTTAGGAATACGATTAAGGTTAGAGTTGGGGACAGGGTTAGGATGACAGTTTGGAGTTGGGGTCAAAAACAGAATGGGGGTGAGAGATCAGGTTAGGATCATGAGTTAGAGGCAGGGTTAAAACACGGGTTAGGGTGAGGGTAGAGATCAGAGACAGGGTTAGAATTGGGGTTAGGACGAGGGACAGGGTCAGCATCTGGGTTTGGAACTGGCATCGGGCACAGAGTTAAGACCAGGGCTTAGAGACAGCGTTAGGATCAGGGTTTAGAGTCAGGGTTAGGACTGGGGTCACCCTTTGGAGTTGGGCCAGGCGCAGAATTTGGATCAGGAATAGGGTTAGACCAGGGCAGGATGGGGGCTGAGAGTTGGGGTCAGGGAGAAGGTTGGGGTCAAGCCAGGACTGGGATCGCACGTCGGAGCCAGGGTTAGGATGGGGCCCAGGATCAGGATCAGGGCCTCCCTCACGTCGCGCTGAGCCGGGCTGAAGGCCGGGGCCAGGCCGGAGCGCAGACCCCTGCTGGGACCCGTCGGCCACCCGCTCCCTCCGCCCTTCCCCCGCCGATGCGTGGGGGTGGTGGGAGCGCGGAAAGCCGCGCATGCGTACACTGCCGCCGGGGGGGGGGGGAATCCGCCACGCTCCCACTACGTCGCCATGGAAACGCCGCCAGGCCCTAGCAACGTGCGTTCCTCACCACCGAGGGGCCGGGGGGGGGCCCCCGAGCTGCCCCATCCCGCGCATGCGCGCCGCGCCGCCGACGTTAGCTCACCCGCCGCCTGTCCCTAACAGCGCGCGCGCCGGAGCCAAATCACAGAGCCCTCGTAGCGCGCCGTGATCGTATAGTGGTTAGTACTCTGCGTTGTGGCCGCAGCAACCTCGGTTCGAATCCGAGTCACGGCATCGTCCCCCGGGCGGTTGCACGGCACCCGGGCTCATGCTTTTTTTTTTTTCTTTTACGCTTTGCTTTATTTCAGTTTTCAGATTATTCCTTTTCCTTCCACCAGCCCTGCAAAACCCTTCTTGCTCCTTGTGGGCAGCGGCAGGGACAGTCCGCCGATCCCGGCGGCACCACTCCGCGGCCTCCTCTGGGAGTGGAGAGGTAATGGGGCCCTGGGTTACAATGCTGGGAATTCCCGGGCAGGCCTGCGGTGAGCTGTACCCTAGCGCCTGTGCTGGGGCAGGAAGGGCCTCCTGCCTGGGTCTGCCTTCCCCCACAGATGCCTGCATGAGTGTCGTGGGGGAGCTCCCCGGGCCACAGAGGCAGGCTCCTGGGCACCCTACAGAGGTGTGCAGGCACCCTTGAGGGCTGTGCCCCCTGAGGGGGGCTGGCTGCCAGCATGGGGAACAGCCTCCATGCCACAGAGACAGGCAGCTGCACCCTGGGGCTTCCAGAGAGCTGAGGACGCCACCAGGGTGCCTGAAAGTCCACGTGTCAGTACAGGGGTCCATCCCAGGGCGCCCGCTACACCTGCGAGCATGGCTCACGCTCTGGACAATGCCCAGCACCCAGGTACTGCAACTGGTCGGAGTGGGCTGGGGAGGAGGAGGAGGACACACCCCGCCCGAGGCCTCCCCCTGCAGGCAGCTACGAGTTGCCCGGCTCAGGGACTCTCCTGGGCTGCCCGGAGAAAAAGGGAATAATCTGAAAACTGAAATAAAGCAAAGCGTAAAAGAAAAAAAAAAGCATGAGCCCGGGTGCCGTGCAACCGCCCGGGGGACGATGCCGTGACTCGGATTCGAACCGAGGTTGCTGCGGCCACAACGCAGAGTACTAACCACTATACGATCACGGCGCGCTACGAGGGCTCTGTGCTATGGCTCCGGCGCGCGCGCTGTTAGGGGCAGGCGGCGGGTGAGCTAACGTCGGCGGCGTGGCGCGCATGCGCGGGGCCGTGCTGCAGCTTTGGACGCTGCGCCCCAGCGCAGCGTCCAGGCGAGGCCTCGGCCCCGCGCATGCGCGAGGCGCGCCCGGGCTCTGCGCGGGCTCTGCGCGAGCCGCGCGTGCTTTGCGCGGGCGGGGCTGCGCTCGCAGAAGCGGAGACTGGTGCAAACACGAGCAGCTCGCAAGCGTTGTGTCCGCACTGCGTGAGCCACACCTGGTTGGAACAAGCCATGCCGGATCTGCATCAGCAGTGGCAGGCTTTCACAGGCACTCCCAAGTGTTGCACGAGCCCTGCTCAAGCAGTGCCTGGTTTACAAGAAAAGTTCACAGGTATCCCATGAGCCGTGTCCAAGATGCGCAAACAGTTCTCAAGTGTTGTGCAAACCCTGTAGGAGCCATTGTCTCCTCAGTGCATGTCATTTGCATCAGACATGCGAAGTTCCCATGTGCCCTGGCCAAGCAGTGCTGGGTTTGCAGTTCACATACATTGCATGAACTGTCCCTAGGCTGCGCAAGTGCTATACAAGCAGCATCTCATTTGCACAAACAGGTCACAAACGTGGCGTGAGCCATGCCTGGGCTGCATGCGCCCTGTACAAGCTGTGCCTAGGCTGCATGCAATGAGCATGGGCAGCATCTGGTTCACACAAGCAGTTCATGAGTGTTGCACAAGCATTGCAGAAGCTGTGCTACATTTGCACAAGCAGCTCATGAGTGTGTGAGCAGTGCCCAGGCTGTGTGAGTCCTACATAAGCAGTGCTTGGTTTGCACAAGTAATCCATGAGTGTTGCACCAGGCTGTGCAAGCCCTGCATTACCAGGTCCTGTTTTACACAAGCAATGCACAAAACATGCTTGCAATTTTACTTTTCATCCTCCACACCAACAGACACTGGCTTATGAGCACAAGGTGCTGAACGCCCTGGCAACTGGAGACTGAACCAACCCCAGACACCACATCACCCTCCAAGCCACATTGCTTTATTGCTCCCCATGCAAACAGTTGTACCATGCACATGAAAAACAGAGTCTCCTGCAGGTCCTACACCAGCAATATGCAAAATCCTGTCATTGCTTGGGATCCCCTGGTGCAAAATCCCCATGTGAGAGGCCAATCAGCCCTGTCATTACCGGCACAGCAGGCTGGTGCCGACTTGGTGCATGCACGTGGGGATGTGGCTCGCACCATCCTGCACGAATAAGTTTCTGCCAAGTGCTCACAGGCAACGCAGGAATTCCTGCAGCGGCCGGTGCTTGACGGCCCTTTTGTTCGCAGAGGCCTTGTCCGTCCCACACTGCTTCAGGGGGAAAAGCACCAGGCCAGGACGGGCAGCTCAGCTGGCATGACTGCTCCGTGGCCGCCAGGATTGGCAAGACCCACCGCTGGGACCTTTGCACCACCGTGGTTTTGGTGGCCACCCGGGAACCACTATTTTCCCAGGAAGCATTTCCCAGAGTAAAGGTTGGATTTCTCACTTTTCAGAGCTTGCCGTGGGGCTTGTCTTGTTCTCGAGAAAGACCATTCCTGGACGTCGCTTTCCAGTGGCACGTTGCCTCTGTGGCCGCTCCGCCAGGCCCCCGTGGGCACCCGCCGTCGTGAAGCGCCAGCATGCCAGGCAGCCGCACCGGGCCAGGCTGGGCCAGGTCCTGAGTCCAGGGAGGAGCCGGGCCGGCAGCGGCCCTGTGGCCAAGCCCAGGTCTTTGGACCGAGCTGTTAATGGATAACCGGGTGCGAGGCAGGGAGCTGCGTGCCCGGACGCCTGGCAGGTTCGGGGCTGGTGGGTGAGTGCCGGGGGCTGCGGTGGGTGCGAGGACAGGGGGCAGCAGGGCACAGGAGGTGCGAGGACACAGCGGGGCACGAGGACGTGGGGCATGAGGGCACAGGCAGGGCAGGGGGACCCAGCGGCGCCATACTGTGGGGGCGCCAGGTCCGGCAGGGGGGGCAAGGACCCTCGGGGGGGGAGCAGGCACGACTGCACCCCACACACACCCCCTCCTTATTGGCCACCTGCCCACACAGCCACACCCCCTGGGGGAGAGCAGCCAATGAGGCTTCACCAAAACAAAGGGCAGTTGAAGTGCTTGGCGGGGCTCGGGTACAGGGATGTGCTGCCCCCCCCACCCCCCGCCGGTTTGGGGGGCGGGGCCAGTGGGTGGGGCGGGGCTACCTGAGCTTGGGCTGGCAGGGGGAGGGGGGAGGTCTGTGGGACCTGGGAGGGTGGGGGGAGTTGGGCTTTGGGGGCACCCTGAACCCTGGGCAGGGGGTGACTGGGGGTCCCTGAGCCCTGGGAGGGGTCATGGGGGTCTCTGAGCCCTTGGGTGACCTGGGGGGTCCTAGAAAGTACCTGAGCTCTGGGGAGGGTCCCTGAGCCCTGGGTGGCCTGAGGAGTTCCCTGACCCTGGCAGGAGATGCTAGAGGCAGTCCCTGAGCTCTGGGGTGGATCTGGGGGGTTCCTGAGCCCTTGGCTGGCCTGGGGGGCTCTCTGAGGCTGGGGTGCCTGGGGGGAGGTCCTGAGGGGTCCCTGAGCCCTGGAGTGTCCTAGGGAGGCCCCTGAGCCTGGGGGGGGAGACTCTGAAGGGGTCCATAAGGCCTGGGGTGAGCCAGGGGGATCCCTGGGGCCATTGAGGAGGAGTGGGGCCCTGGATTGGCACTGAGAAAGCCTGTTCTTGCCAAGACGCCAGGGAGAGAAAAGGCCTCAGGGCACGCCCCGGGCCTCAGCGCGCTTTCCCTTCAGCAGCTTGCAATAGCCTTTTCATCTGCAGACCTGTTCGCTTGTTGAGCTCACCTCTGCTTTTGGCCTCCTTGACATCCCATGGCAATCAATTAAATCACACAGTCTCCAAAAGCTCCTTGCCTCCACTCATTCCATTTGGGACTGGATCGTTCCCTTCAATGGACCCTAATTCTTGCATTGTGAGAAACTACAGATAATCTTGCTTTCCTCACCTTTTCTGTGCCATCCTTAAATAACAAACTCTACATCTCCCTTCAGCCATCGCTCTTCCAAAGCAAGGACTCCTCCTCTGTTGCCTCCTTCCTCATGCAGAAGTGCTTCTACAGGTCGCTTGCCACCTTCTCTGTGTCTTTTCTGCTCTTCACCTGTCCTTTTTCAGGTAGAGGAACCCAGAAGGTGTCCAAATGGGATTGCTCCAAGGATTTCTGCAGTGGCAAAATACTGGTTTTTAGCTTTGCTGTCTCATCCCTCCCAGTATGACTCTTCTGTTTTGACCAGTCCTCATGAAAACCACCATTTATTCCTACCCTCCTTCAATGTGAAAGGACCATCTTTCTTATCCTATGGTCACTTAGTTATATTAAGAGGTTTCAGTGAGGGATGTGGTCGCATTTATTTTTTGCAAAATCCCACAGGACTTTAGCAAGGGGACCTACACTGAGGCATGTGATCACTGTTGTCCCCTTGAAGGAGTGTTGCTGGCTCTCCCCACTGTATCATATTTAATCACCTGGGTTTAATTCTCATCTGTAATCGCTTGGAAGCAAGGAAGAGCAAACACCTTCCCGGAGTTAGAGAAGAGCAAGCAAGCCGGCACACTAATCCCATGACTTGAGGACCCCTGAAGTTAGTCCCTCAGTCTGCTGGTGCAAGAGGCACTCTGAAGCTCTGCTACAAAGGGTATCCTCCTCTCAGAGTCCCAGACTCAAAAATCAGGGTCAGACATTTCTCCCTTCCAGAGCTGATCCCAGCTTTCTCTCCCAGCTAGCGTGTTGGCCCTTGGCAGTGCCATCTCTCTAATACACTGAAGCTGCAGCACACCTGAAGATGGATGATAACCAGATAACCCTGGTCAACCTTGAGAAGGGCTCAGATAACCCAGCTTTCAGCACCCAGGTAAATCTCCTCTTCCCCTCCTGTCTGGGCACAGAAAACTGCTTAGGGTACTCCAGCTAATGGTGTTTTTCAGGGGGAGGAGAGGCTCCATGAAGAATCTGATGATCCATGTGGTGAGACCAAAGAGGAGAGGGAAAGAGAAGGGAAAGGCAGATTCTCCTCTTACTGGAGGTAAAATTTCCCCTGGAGATGCACGCAACACTGCACGTAGGATATTTCCAATTCAGTAGGATATTTCCATAGCAAGCTCTTGTACTGTCAAACCTGGATTGCAAGTACTTGATTTGGGAGCAGTGTAGGGTCATGCTGTATAGACAAGGTAGGACGTACATTGCCTGATGGCTTCGTATGGCAGCAGCAGTGGTGAGGTCTCTGTCCCCGTAGCAGCATAGCCACCTGGAGCAAGCCTGTGCTCAATGTGCCCTGGGCTCTGGTGTGTACAGGGAGGTCTCCCCTGCCATAACAGGCCAGCTTTCTCCTCTTGGAGTAGGCAGTATAGCTACTAGAGGCCAAGGCACACCTACACTGCCATACTGCTGCTGCAAATGCTGTCTAGGAGGCAAGATCATGATATGGCTCTGCTGGTTTTGGTTACGGAGCCCAGATCCATCTTCTGGGCCTCTCACATCTCTGCTGTGTAAATCTCCCCAGGAAGGCTGTGCACCCGGCATCCAAGGCAAAGCATTTCTGCAAGGCTCATGCCAAGGCAATACGGAAAGTCATCTTGGGGATCCTTTGTTTAGGTGAGGTCTCCTCAATGCTGAGGCCCCATTTCCATAACCCTTGGCTGGTCATGCTCCCATCCTCCAAGCACTGAGCACCATCATCTGCCTGGAGGTTGTATCTGTTCTCACCAGCCCCGCTGTCTGCTTCTTTGTCACCTCATCACTCTTGTCCTATGAGGGCTGCCTGCACCCTACTATCCTTTTCCTCTTTCTCCCCCTAACCAGAGGGTTTGCTGTTCCTCTTCTGCTCACTCCATGTGCCCCCAAACAGCTGAGATGCTGTCACTGATGAGCCCCAGAGCCAGGCTGCTGGGGTGGTGCTCCCTAAGGCCTCCCCACACACAGATGGGGGCCCTAAGGGAGGCCAGGGAAGGAGGTTGGAGAGAAGTGGGCATCAACACTGGGCCCAGTTAGTATTATGATCCCATGATCCTATGGTCCTGCTGTTGCTGACTCCCAGCGTGTCTTCTCCAGCCTACCTGTGCTACTTTGCTGCAGCCTGTTGGCTCAACTTCCAGCGAGCCCTCGCCTTGGTTGTTATGACTGCTGTGGTTGTCTTCTTCATGTGCTGGAGTCTCTTCCAGAAGCACTGCGGGGCAAAGGTATTGCAGCTCCTCAGGCCCTGTCGGAAGTGCTTCCAAAAGTCCTGGCCGTGGCTGAAATGGTGAGTCAGGAAGAGACAGGGACACATCCCTCCCAGGGCCTGGATCCACACTCACATGGCTTCCCAGCCAGAGCTGGACTGGCATGACCGACAGCTATTGGTGTTGGGCACTTGCCCTCGTGCTTATGCAGGCACCTTGTGAATGATGAGGCATGGCCCAGCCTGAGGGCAACACTAAAAGCTGTGGCAAAAATGGCTTACTGCCAACCCCTCTACCTCAGTAGTGATCTCCATTGTGGGAAGTTCAGCCAAAGAGCAAGTGTGATGGCAATTTGCATCCCTCACTTATGTCTAAGCCCCAGGTTTCATTAGATGTGTGGCCCTTAAGGTGGCATCTCCTGGACAATTAGCTCCTTAGCTTGTCCTTTGTCTGCTCCCCATGAGGACATCCTCTCTGTGACACAGCCTGGGATTTCCTTTGCAGGCTGCTATGTGTGGTCCTCCTGGGCGGTCTGGTCACGTGGCTGGTTTTGGACACCTCCAGAAATCCAGAGCAGCTCATCTCATTTGCTGGCCTCTGCTTTTTGGTTCTGTTCCTGTTTGCCTGCTCAAAGCACCACGGCGCAGTAAGCATTTCAGATGTGGCTTAGCCGTTGCTCCCCTCGCTGGGTGTAACCACCCAGCACCAAAAGCTGAGGAGGAAGTAGGGAACAAGTGCTTCCTGCCTACTGGCATCCCCTGACCACCCATCACTGAGGCAGAGGAGCAGCCCATGGGCTCCTCAAAGGAAGAAGAGGAGCCAGCAGGGCTCCTGGGCAGAGCTAAGAGCTGATGTAGCCTGGGGAGCAGAGACCAGGCTGAATGGCTGAAGTACCAAAGCCATTGCTCTGTTCTCCTCACTGCTCCTCTCAGGGCTACCTCTTGGTACCTCAGTCCTGTTTTGCAGCACATTCTTCATCCCGAGACAGACCTAGCACCACACCCTCTCATGGGTTTCAGGCAGGTGGAGGGGCACTCTGAGTGGCTTGGGCAGAAGCAATTGAAGTGATGTCCCATTGACCTCCAACTCAAGCTGCTTAAATGTTTTGGGCAATCCCTCCACCCCCTTCCTCCAAAGAGTTAGTGAAGAGCAAGTTTTGCACTAGGGAATGTGTAATACTAGTCAAACCACTAGAAGATCTCTGTGCTCTTCTCCTGTGTAAGCCTGGTAGGTTATGTTCCATCAGCCATTTCCTGAGTCCCACCAACTCATTTTCTCCTTCCTCTATCACCAGCCTATGCTTGCAGGTTTCTATGACACTTTCTTTAGTAGCATTCCTGTGACCATCACTCAGGGCACAGTGTGATGGTGTCTGCCATGTGCAATTGTTGACAGAAGCAGGAGGCTGGAGAGGGAAGTCTGTAGGCTCTGCTAACATCTCAGTCCCCATTTCTGCTCTTGGTCCCAGGTGTCCTGGAGAGCTGTTTTCTGGGGCCTTGGCCTGGAGTTTTTACTTGGACTCTTCATCCTCCGAACAACTCCTGGCGTCCAAGCATTCCAGTGGCTGGGTGACCAGATCCAGGTACTGTCTGCTCACCCCATCCTGTGCTTGTGCCAAGTAGCTCCCCTGGGATCAGCAAGAAGAGCCAAGGGTGGCATTGGGTTGAGAAGCTTCAGGAACCTCACACTCACAAAGGTTTTTGTTTGGGAGTGGAGAAACACCAGCTCTTTTCTGGTTTTGTACAGCAGTCCAAGCCCTTTGGTGCAGTGTCCCTTGTGAGCTGAAGCAGTGCCCCATGGCTCAGAGACAGCCCACCAGTATCCCCAGATTAGGTTTCACAGGGTCATTATCTGTTGGGGCAATGAATTGAGCTGAGGGGCTGGGGCGGGAGGACAGTCCCCTGCTAGGTAGAAGCGAGATATCAGGGAAAGAGCTAATGGAGATATCTGTCCTACTGTGTAACATCTCCACTTGCAGTTCTTCCTGAGTTACACCACAGCTGGCTCCAGCTTCGTCTTTGGGAACACACTCATTGAAGAAGTCTTTGCCTTTCAGGTCAGCTTGAGGAATGGGATTAGGGAGGGAGAGCAGAGCCTGGTTTTCTTCCAGTTTGGGTGTCTGGAGAGCATGGAGCTGAATGCAACTATGGTTGCTGGACCAGAACTCAAATAGCTCCAGTATGGGTCTCCTTCAGCCTTGTACCCATCTGGGGATCTCCTCAGTGCCCTGGGGAATTTGCACTGAGAACTGATCCTCATCACCCCTGCCAGGCATGCCCAGTGTGGTGGTACCCCAAGTGCATGGGCTGGCCCATGCCTTGTGCTGCTATGCGACACCACAGCATGCCCAGCTCAAGGAGCAGGGACCCCTGGTCCCCACGTGTACTCAGATGTGCTGCTCAGCTCCCCTTTAATCCTGTGCCCTGCTGCCTTGCCTTCAGACTCTGCCCATCATCGTTTTCTTCAGCTGTGTCATGTCCATCCTCTACTACCTCGGCGTCATGCAGTGGCTCATTCTCAAGGTAGGGCCTCACACCAGGCTTTGAGATGATGGTGGAAAGGAGAAGGACCTGGTGCTTTCTCTAACTACCCTGCTCAGGCGGGGAATGTCCCAGGAAAATTGGAATGATACTAATCTGGGGTAATTTGTCCTGCTAAAATGATAGACACAAAATCCCTCTTTCTTGCACATCTTCCTGAGAAAGCCAAGCCCTTGGGTTGATGTTGCTTGTGGTCTGTGGACACTTCCCAAGATCACCTCTGTGCAGCTTGGTGAGGGCAGGCTGGAGGGCTGGACTCTGCCCACTCTGCAGGGGAGCACAGCAGGGGTGCCAGGAACCTTTTGAAGCTGGTGACTTTGTCTTTTCTCAGATTTCCTGGGTGCTTCAGGTCTCGATGGGCACCACTCCCACTGAGACCCTGAGTGTGGCAGGGAACATTTTTGTGGGACAGGTAAGAAATCTGGGGAAGAGATCCAGCTCCTCAGCCCTTGCAACTGAGCCTGCCACAGAGGAAGGGTCGTCTTCTCCCTTCCCCAGAGACCTGCAGCCCTGTGTGGACCTCCCTTGAGAACACCAGAGGGTTTTCTCTCTTGCAGACTGAATCCCCACTGCTCATCCGCCCATATCTCGCAGACATGACCAATTCAGAAATCCACGCTGTGATGACTGGTGGCTTTTCCACCATAGCGGGCAGTGTGATGGGAGCCTACATTTCTTTTGGGGTGAGTACATGAGTAGGTGCATGTCACATGCTCCCTGCTTGGGCGCCCTGGCACACACTGCTGGGGAGACCCCCTGCAGGTGCCCAGTGGTCCCCTTCAGTGAGCATGGTGAGGGCAGGGTGCATCCATGTCCAGTCTCACCTTCACTGGCCTGGCAAATTGGGGCACCATGCTACATCAGAGGAACTGCCATGTGACCCTCACTGTGTGTCCTTGTACAGAGACCTGCACAAATCTTATAATTGAATCACAGAATAATTTAACCTGGAAGGACCCTCTGAAGGTCTCTGATCCACCCTCCTGCCCAGAGCAGGGCTGATGGCAAAACCCAAGCGGGGTGGTCGGGCCTTGTCCACTTTGGTGGTGAACATCCTCATGGATGGAGATCCCCTCCAGCACTCTGGTGCATTGCATGGCTGCCCCAGTCATGGAGAATGTATTTTCCTTATGTCCAACTGGAATTTCCCTACTGCAACCTGTATCATTGCCTCTCCTCCTTTCATTGGGCACCTCTGAGAAGCATCTGGCTGTCTTCTCTACAGCCCACTTTGAGGTAGTTGGAAATGCCAGTTAGGACCCCCCGTCCCCTTAACCTTCTCTTCTCCCAACTAAACAAGCCCAGCTCCTTCAGCATCTCTTTGGAGGTTGTGTGCCCTGACCATGTTGAGGATCCTTTGCTGGACTCTCTCCAGTTTATCAGTTTCTCAAAACTGGACACAGTATCTCCCAGCCTCATCAGTGCTCCGTAATGAGGAATAATCCTTCCCCTCAATCTGCTGGCAGGGATCCTGCTAATTAAACATTAATTAGTCTCTTTAAACAGAAAGCTAAGGGTGAAAGATCAGGGAAAAAGGAAATAACCACTCAGAGGGCAGGGGAGGGGTGAGAAGAGGCTGTTACTGTAATACTCCATTCCTGCTGGAAGCTTGGCTGTTCGTCATCAGGTAAAAGTTCTCAAAGTTGCACAAGCTATTGCTCTGATGATACTGATAAAAAGGGACAAGGAAGGAACAGGAGTCATCAATATGAGGTCAAACAGCAAGAGAGATTAATGTCTCCAGGGCCATGATAGTCATGGCTCCAGCAACGCCTCCATTCAGGCAAGTTGCCCTAAGCGCTGTGTATAGCCAAGATGGGGAAGGAGAGAGACATTTTCCCACCCTGATCAGCCAGCTGAGCAAACGGAGAGCCCTGAACTGCTCCAAGCATTGCTCACCAATGTGCCAGCCATGTGCTAGGGGCACCCTGGGGTGGCACATTATGCAGTGCAGCCTTGCACAGAGGCACCAGGCCTGAGTGCATGGTCTGCATGTTGCAGATAGATGCAGCATCGCTGATTGCAGCCTCTGTGATGGCTGCACCCTGTGCACTCGCCATGTCCAAACTCGTCTACCCCGAAGTCGAAGAGTCCAAGTTCAAGGGCAAAGAAAGCATCCGCCTTTCCTGTGGGTGAGTGGGGGCAGAAGGATGAAAGAGTGCGGCTGTACTTGTCCTGCCAGATCGGGGAAGCTGTGGGGACAATTTGGGGTAGGTGCAGGTGTCGTGAGTAACCTGAGGTCAGGAGAGCCTGTGTGATTGGACAGTGCAGTACATCCAGGGACCAAGAGCTGATCTTGCATGGGGGATGCCTGGCCATATGAGCCCTTCAGGCTCTTTTCCTTTGCAGGGAGGAGCGGAACATCCTGGAAGCTGCTAGCAATGGGGCTGCTGCCTCTGTGGGGCTCGTGGCTAACATCGCAGCCAATCTCATTGCCTTCTTGGCAGTGCTGGAGTTTATCAATGCTGCGTTGCGCTGGTTCGGGGAGATGGTGGACATCGAGGGGCTCTCCTTCCAGGTATCCACCACTGACTCTGAAGGCAGCCCATGGTCCTCACCCTGCCAGATCCCCCATCCATGGTGTCCCTCCATCCCCACTGCTGCCCACTGCCTCAGTAGACTGCTGAGACCCGTTCTTGCTCAGCTTTCACCTTGTTGGGTGCTTGGCAAATCCCGGCTACAGGTGTCCAAGCTGGGAGCTATGCAGATGGTCAGCTCTGTGTTAATTCCTTCCTGGGATGCTCTTTCCAGGTGATCTGCTCCTACGTCCTCATGCCAGTGGCCTTCCTCATGGGGGCAGACTGGGCAGACTCACCGCTGGTGGCCGAGCTCTTGGGGATCAAGATCTTCTTGAACGAGTTTGTGGCATACCAGCAGCTGGCCGTGTACAAGAAGAACCGGCTGTCAGGCCTGGAGGAGTGGGATGGGAACCGGAAGCAGTGGATATCTGTGAGATGCACCTGCCACCCTGTCAGGCATAGGGCAGGGATGGTGCCTGGTGAAATGGGTGCAGGTGGATGATGGTGTTGGGGTGGGAGGGCAGCTCTGGCCAGCTAGACTTAAATGTCCAGCTCACTGGTGGGTACACGGTCATCTTGAAGCAGTCAGTGAAGCCCTCTTCCATCTCTCCTGCTCTCCAGTGGGGCAGATGATCATGTTATAGGGTCCTTCCATACCCTCTGTGTTCTCAGCCCAGCCTCTCCTGCAGGCAGGCAGCCCACCACTTACCTCCTTGCTCCCAAAAAAGTCTGGAGGAGAAAGGGCAGGGTTGGGGGGAACTCACCTCCATCCTGCCCAGCTGGGCTGGGAGCTACAGCATGGTGCTCAGCTCTGGGTACTGTGGGCCTGTTGGGGCTGTTGCTGTGCCAAGGTGACCATCCCCTGCTGCTGTGCCCTGCAGGAGCGAGCTGAGAGCATCACCACCTTTGCACTCTGTGGATTCGCCAACTTCAGCTCCATCGGGATCATGCTTGGAGGCCTGAGTGAGTACAACTCACATCCAGGGTCCCTGAGTGCAACCCGTGTCTAGGGTCCCTGAGCATGTGACAGTGGGATCCCAGGTCCAGGGACCAGAAGGTCAGCTGTGGTAGGAGGCATTTGCTGTCTGTGAACCTCTGTGTACAGTCTCTGCCAGCACGGAGATAAGAAATGGGACTTGCATGAGGTGATAAGGGTGATTTTTGCACCGCACCCAAAGGTGAGAGCCATGGCACAACCCACCAGCCCAGGAGCTACCAAGCCATAGGGGCAAAGGGCAGCACCATCAGTGCCGACAGCATTGGGGGCTTCGATCAAACACCCATGGGTGCAGGATGTGCACAGTGTTCTGCCAGCACTCATCGCCACCAGCACTGGCAGACAGCATGCCAGTCCCTGGCGGAAGGATCATGATGTCCCCAAGGCACCATGTTAGACAAGTGGTTCCCAGGACAGGGCATCACGTGGCAGGGGGGACCGAGGGATGCATCCCCTTTTGCAGCTGTTCCCAACGCAGGGCAGAGCAAGGGCAAGGGTCCAACTCGCCCTGGTCTCTGCTTTGCCCCCACAGCCTCCATGGTACCCCAGCGCAAGGGTGACTTTGCCTCCATTGTGCTGCGAGCCCTGCTCACTGGTATCTGCGTCTCCATGCTCAACGCTTGCCTGGCAGGTAGGTCCTTCCTGCTGTGCAGCCCCGGGGGGCAGCCAAGAGTCCAGAAAGGGCCGGGAAGGGGCAGGCAGAAGGGTGAAACCCCCTGTAAATGCATGTGACAGAATGGGGAAGGCTGGCTTGCCCTTCCCATGGCTCTGCTAGGGCCTCCAAAAGCCCCTGCTCTCCCCAAAGCTCTGCCAGAGCTCCCCAGGCTCCCCTTTGCTCTCCCCATAGCTCTGCAGGAGCCCCTCACCCTCATCAGTGCTGGGATCAGGACATTTTGAGGGTGGGTTTTGTGGCACTACAAGGAGCTCCCTGGGGCCACAGCTGCAGCTGCTTGTGGGGGGTGTAGGGGATGTTCAAGCCCAGTCCAGGTATAGGATTTACAAGCATGGCCAGGATACAGAATTCCTAAGCATGGTCAAGGTACAGAATTTGCAAGAATGGTTCAAGAGTCCCAACCACAAGGTCCTGTCCCCCAGGCCTCCTTTACGTGCCAACAGAAGTGAGCGACTGTGTGACCTTCCTCAGCAACACCAACTTCAGCTCCACCAGCTATGCCATGTACACATGCTGCAAGCAGCTCTTTGCCAGGTGGGTGCATGGCCAGGCTGTGGGAGGCATATGCTGTATGGTCCTATCTGGGGATCCATGCGTGTCAGGGTCGCAGCCACAGCTGGATGGTGAACCTTGCAGCTTGTCCAGGCATCCCATCTCCTTCACCCTCAAGCCCCACAACTCCATGCCATGGCATGGCTGGCACCCAGCAATGCTGCTCTCCTGCCGGGAAGGCACAGCGGACGGGCAGCCTGGCATAAGGATTCAAATCATTGGCTTCAGGGTGGCAGCTGAAGAAGGGGGGCAGCTTGCCCTGACTGTGTCTCTCTCCTCTTCCAGCTCAGTGCTTGGGGAGAATGGGACCCTTTCCTTCACGGGTCCCTGGGCAGGTGTGGAGGAGAGCGTGCTATGCCTGATCCAGTGCTGTGGACACTACAACCACACGGCCTGCGCAGGGTGAGCCTAGACTTGCTGCGGCACCCAAAGGTGCAGGCAGCTGCCTGCTCCAGGGTAAAGGGCCTGCAAGCACCGGGATCTGCCAGGCCTACACCCAAAGGCACAAAAATCCCCAGCATGGACCCATGCATCTGTGTTTCTCCCCTCCGCCCCACTGGTGCCAGCTAGTACTGTGAGCCTTGCAACCCACACTGAGGTGCTGGCCCTGCGGACGGGAGGGACAGCTCCCTAATAAACCATGGAAATCTCCATGCACTCACCCTGAGCCCTCTGTGCTGCTCTCTGGCATCCAACCATGCTGTTCCATAGTGGACAGGGTGTGGGGTGCTTTGCTTGGGCTGTACTCTGCAACTGGAGCTCCCTGCAGCTGATATTTGCCACAAACCTTGCGAGCAGAGCCTCTGTCAGGTGCCACCTTCAGGAACTGGTCCCAGCCACCCTCTTCTCCCCAAGGGGCGAAAATGAGGGTAGAGCCATTACTGGAAGCCCCATCCTTCCCCGAAAACAAGCCACACCATCTCGCACCGCTGGGTGCCATACAGGCAGTCCCAGACTCCCAGCAGGGAGCTGCAGCATCTTTTCCGCAGGGACCATAGCACAGGGAAACAGGCCAGTCCTTCTCGCTTTATTGCACTCGAGCACAGCCATTTGCCAATGCGGCCACGTATGTACATCGTTATTTTACAACAACCTGACAGCAAGCACCAGGGCCCCGGAGCATGCTGTGCTCCCAACCTGACCCATCCCTTCCTCAGCTGGGCTGCCATAAGCTACTTTTGGGATGGGACACCAATGCCCTCGTGACTCTTATGGGGTGGTATCACATACCCAACCCCATCCTCCAGAGCCCTAGAGAAGGTGAAGCTCTGCAGTGAGACAGGAGCAGGTAGAGCTGGGACAAGAACTCTTAGCAAGCATCACTGCAGCAAACACTGCCCATCGCCATGCTCTGCTGGCTATTGCGCACCTTGAAGAGTTGATGGGTTTAAGAGAGGCTTGATGCAACTCAGGGCACTTTACTTTCCAGCCTGAGCACCACTGCCCATCCATCGCTGCCCCCTGCTATGGCCAGAAGTCTTAAGTCCCAGAGCTGGACAGTCCACCTGGCACCATCCTTTGCAGGCGCACAGAACAGACAGGCTGGCACAGGGGCTGCCACTTCCACTGGGGTATGACATGGTGCCTTACAGGGGTGGCGCTAAGCAAGGGTGACTGGGTGGTGTTATGTGGCCAGGCAGGGTTTGCATATGGCAGACAGCCAAGGGGTGGCAAGACCTGGTGAGCTGAAGGAGCAGGCCGGACGGCCGCATGTGCCACAGCAGCTCTCGGCATGCAGGGGAGGCCTCCCCCAGCTCCTGGGTGCCCTGCATGAGGTAGAGCAGCCTTACTGTGGCATGGCTGGCACCCATAGGCAGCACCACCAGCCTCAGCATCCACCCGGCAAGGGGGTGGGAGGCCCCAGGGACCTCATGATGCTTGCCCCAGGGTGCAGGAGGAGGCTGGGAGTGCACAGGAAGGCAGGGGTGCAAATCCCCATTGCCATGCAGCCACCAGCACCAGTACCAACACCAGTGTCATCCCACGTGATGGGTTACCCAAACAACAGCAGCAAAGAAGCACAAGAGCTGCAGCTTGCCGCTAAAACCACCTGCAGTAAAACAAAGTGTTGACTTTTTCAGCGCTTTGCTGGGGTAAACAGAACCAGGTGTGCCCTCTTTGGGTTCACATCCTTGACACGGAGCACTGGCAGGGTTTGACACGGTGTCTTCAGGGAGGACACTAAAAGGGATATGTGCAGTGGCATGTGTTGGGGGAGCACAAAGGTGCTGGGAGGCAGGAGAACAGCCCAGGCTGCCAGTCACCTTGGCAAGCGCTGGGGACACTGCCAGGAAGGGGGCCTTGTAGATCAGCATGGCACAGGCAAAGCCCAAAGGAGCAGGGCTGACAGCCCCAGCCTTGAGCACACCAGGGCCAGACACCAGGGCCGAGCTTAAGAAAGCTAAACGGACAGTCAACAGAGGAAAGCAAGCCCCACCGCACAGGGCTGTGCGGCCCCACAGGCTCCACCATTGGCAGTAGCTTATGTTAAAGAGGTAATAAAGACAGCAGCCGTGGGCCAGTGCCAAAATGCCCACAGCTCTGCAGGCCCTGTTGTGAATCCAGCCAGGTCACTCTTTCACTAGCACACCACACACAACACAAATGCTACGAGCCAGGGCAGGAGCCGAAGGAAGGAGAGTGGCGGCAGTGGCTGCTGCTGGGGTCTCTCCCTTCCCAATGGGGTGTGCAGGTGCACACTGCCTCCTGGCTGCTTGGGCTCAGGGTCGGAGCAGAGAGTCCCAGCCGAGGCGGCTCTGGCTACTGAGGGTGGCCGGACTGGCCGCTCTCTCCAGATCTGAGTTTGGAGGCTCCCTGGGCCTCCGCCGATTCTCCTGCTTTCCGGGAGCTCTTGGGGCTCACAGCAGCCTTGCGGGTGCCCTGGGGACTTGCCAGGCCCTTCTTTGGAAGCTGGGGGCTGGACTGGGCAGACTTCCTGCCCGTGGAGGGGCTCTTAGAGCCCTTGGGCTTGGCCGGCTCCAGAGTCTTCAGGCCCAGGATGGCGCAGTAGTGGTTACACTGGTGAGTAGCTGTGAATTGCTCCAACAGGGATGGAAAGCAGCTTTCCTTCAGCCCCTGGTACCTGTCAATACAGCCACACTCAGCCCTGGCTCATGCAAGACTTCCCGCTCGCCTTGTTCTCCAGTGCCAGCAACTCTCCCTCCCAGCCCACTGGCGAGGAGGGACTCAAAGCGCTGGGCCTGGCCTTGCAGAGCTCCTGCCCACTGGCTAGCGAAGATGGAGCCCAGCTGCACTCACCACCATATTGCTTCTTTTGCAATGCAAGCAGCAGAGCTGTGGACAGTCTGGGCTGCCCTGAGACAGCAGCTGGACGGTCACTCACCCTTTCAGATTGGTAGCTATCCTCACGTTGGTCATCTTCCATCCCACTCCTGCAGTGAAAGAGAGAACAACCAGTCTCTGCCCAGACAAGGATGCTCGGCACCAGTGCCAAAGGCAGGCCCATCACCCCTGGAGCAGGGATGACCTGCTCGTGGCACAGAGGCCTAAGCTGGGGCTTTTCCTCCTCCTTTCACAAGTCACAGTGTGGGGAGGAGCCACAGGAATCAGGCAGGAGGTGCCATTACCTTCCATGTCAGTCACAAGCATGTTTCCGTTCGTCCACTGGTAGACCCAATGCTGGAAGGTGCAGCACTTGAGCACAATCTCCGAGGTGCCCCTTGCCACCAGGCTGCCATCTCTCTCGGTAACACAGTACTGCTCGCAGGGGCCCCCCAGATCCTCCTCCACCGTGGCATAAGGGACGTTGTTAGCCGGTCGGTAAATCAGGTACAAAGGAATTATCCTGCACAGCACCACACAGTTGGGGTTGGCACCAGCTGACAAGCTCTCCCACCTCAGCAAATGGAGACTCACACCCACCATCTGCAAACATGGCCTTCTCCTCCACCTTTGCCCCTCTGCTCCCAAAGCCATTCTCCAGCACATCTGCCAGAGTTAGAAATCAGCTTGCCAGTACCTGGCACAGTTCTTCCACCCCCCACCACAACCTCCCTGGGTTTGACTTCTTTAACACGCCTGGGCATTGGGTTCTTCCCTTGGGCTTGATGCCCCGTAGGGTGGGAGAAAAGTGCACCATCCTTTAGGATCTCCCCAGCTCCCATGGGGAACCCTCCCCACCATCCAGCTGCTTTGCCCTGCTATCAAGTCAACAGAGAGTTGCAGTACCCTACTTACTCAGGCACTGCTCCAAAATCAGGGACGGCTCGTGCCTCAGCAGCAAAGATCTTGCAGTACTCTCGGCTGGAGTTCTGGATTTTACATTCCTGGGGATTCAAGCAGAAGAGTCAGAGCCTTTTCCTGCTTCACACCAACCAGGCAGCCAATGCCCAAGCCTTCCTGGGACTCCCCGCCTCACAAGGCATCCCTTGGTACCACTACCAGTCTGTTCCCTGTCCTGGCAGTCGAAGGACAAGTGACAGGAATCCTACAAGCAGCTCTGTGTTGCTCAGAGAGAAGGGCTGAAGCCAGGAAAAACAAGCACTATGCCAGCCCTGCTGGGACATGGTTCAGCCCATCCAGATCATTTGAAAAGTTGAAGGAGATAAAAAAAATTGGAAATAGAGCTAAGGACTGTGGCTCAGACAGACAGGGAAGGAGTGCAGGAGGCAAGTGGAGGGCACCCAGAGCCCCAGGCTGCCCCACAAGGGTGCCAGCCTGCAGTGCCCACCTGGATGGTGATATCGTAGTTCTTCTCGATGAGGCTGTTCTCGTTCTTGGTCCCAAAGACAATGAAATTGTGCACTTTGATGACGCAGGTCCGGCCAGACTCAAAGACAGGCTCCAGGCCGTAGATGGCCCTGGCGCGGCAGGCTTTGCGCAGGAAGCCAGCACCCACTTCCATGTCCTCGCTCACAACACGCCCGAAGAACTTGTCCCCCCAGTAGCCCGAGTCAGCCAAGCCTTTCGCAAACACCATGGGCGTCATCTCGATCTCCTCACCAACTGGTGGAGGGAAGAGCTGGTGAGCAGGGACACAGCAGGCATGTCCTGCCCCTGCCACTGAGCTGCCTGCATCCACACAGCAAGAGGTGGTGGCTGTGGCAGCACTTGCAGCTCATCAGGAGATCGCTCTTACCTTCGATCTCTTCCCGCAAGATAAATCCTGACAGCACTGGAGGAGACACAAGGCAGGAGAACAGTCAGGGTCCTGTCAGGATCCCACCCTGCCCCAAGGCCCATGCACTCTCATGTGAAGGGATCACAAAGAACATGTCCTGAATCACTCATAAATTAGTACAGACAAGACTGGCTTGGCAAGCATCTTCCACTCTACTCAAGATCTGGGTTTGCCGCCTCAATGGGAGCCCAAAAAGCAAGCACTTGTGAGTGAGAACTAACTGATGGGCAGTTTGCAGAGAACAGCACTATGGCCAAACTGGATGTCACTCCCTCCTCTGCACAGTCCAGGCCCTGCACACCCTTGCAGGGCTCTTGCCCAGGCTCAGAGTGCACCCCACGGTCATTTGGGTTGCCTTCTCCCTGATGCTAAAGCCAGGCTCCCCCAGCCCAAATCTGTGCCCTCTCCCACCACGCTTGCCCCCACACTGTCCCAAGGAGAAGTGATCCCAAGGTGGGATTTGCTGCTGGGAGGTGGAGGTAGACACACACCTTGGAAAGGTGGTGTTACAGGGCTCGCAGAGCTCCCCCTCCACGACCCAACACCAAGCCCTTTCCATAGCTCTCTGTGTCACCCCGCTGCACGTCCAGGTAGCCAGAAGAGCTGCCCAGGCTGCTAAGGGCCCCTCACCTTCTGGGCTGAGCAGAAAATCGGTGGAGTCAGTGCCGTACTCATTGCTTATCACACACTGGTAGACCCCGCAGTCCTTCTGGGATGCCTGCACAATAGCCAAGGCTGCCTGGCCCTCGTCACCAGCACTGCAAGAAATCAGAGCATCATGTCAGCCTTGTCACAGGCTAATACACTGCCATGGGCACCACGCAGCCTCTGGAGAATTGGAAAAGGGCTAGAAAGGAAGCAAACCCTGCTGAGAAAAGGAACTTCATTTCCCAGCTAGCCCAAGGGCATGTGGGAAGGCAGCAGTGTCCCAGCTGCTCCCCCAGCATGTCATGCCATCAGGAGGTCTGCCCTGCAGTTCATACTCACAGAGATGCACGTCTTCCCAGGAAACCCCGTAAACCCTGGCTGGAGCTGGGCTGCAACCCCACACCGATACCAAGTAAAGGTACTGGCCTCTGAGTGTGGCTGAGATCAGGGCTGTACTTGGGCTACTAAATCCTTGTCTGGATAGCATTGCTGGAAGCCAAACGAGCACAGAGGTGTCAAGCTTCCCACTATGTTTCAGCCAATTCACAAACAAGGGCAGAAGGGCAGATACTACTTCCCATCCTGCAGCCTTTCCCTCTCCAAAGAATCGGTAGAGCATCAGCTTTGTATCAGCAGGCTGCTGGTCTTCTCCAGTCTGTAGCACCAAGCTTTGGGCTGGCAATTCCTCTTAGTCAAGGTGGCAGCACACTGGGTGAACATATCTCCACAAAAATAAGGCCTGTTTCTGCCTCGCGTGGCCAGCATGAATCGATAAGGGCATGATGGATCGCACAGGGAAGAGGTGGGACCCTCAACCTGAGACTCGCTGGCTGAGCTGGCTGCACTCCCCATTCAGCCAGAAGGAAACGGCTGCTCCTAGTCCACCTACCCCAGTTCAAATATCTGCCACAGGAGACGGTTTGTGCCCCAAATACACCTCTTTCTACCTGCTCACTGTAAAGGGAGCTCAGGTGACTTTCAGATACATCAGGCAAATCCCACCCAGTGTGGATGATGTTACCACACAAGTCATTCTTGCCTAGGCTTGAGAACAAAGAGCTTTCCCTATTGCATGCAAAGGAATATCCAGAACACAGTAAGCCACGCAGAAGTCTGAAAATGCTCTCCAAGTACAAGGGCCAGAGTTTTTTTCTCCACTGACACTTACCAGGGTTGCTTGGATGCAGCGAGCAGACCCTCCCAGCACTGCCACCACCATCATATATATCACTAGGGGTCCCAGTTTTCAGCTCCCATCCAGCTCTCAAACTCTGATATGGGCACACTACCTTCCCTGCCCTCCTCAAGGTTTGGGTTCAACCTCTGCCCTCCTCAGGGCTCTGCTGTTCAAAGCATCAGCCCCCAAACCACAGCCAGACTCTGGATGGAGTATCAACAGGACAAGTGGGGCAGCCATTCCCCATCCAAGTAATCCCTCCCTCCCAGGGCACTGCAATTACAGAGTTTACAATGTATCGTGCCATGCAATGAGCTTCCCATGCAGCCTTAACAGAAGAGGCACCTTCACCCCAGTAAGCATGAGGGTCAGAGCTGGATTTAACACATGAACCCAGGGCTATGTACAAAGACTAAAACAAAGCAGAGCTGGCAGGTTACCTCCTTCGGGTTTCTGCTACAGGGATCTCGTCCTTGTACCACATCAGCTTAGAATCGCTCAAAATATTGAAGAACTGGCACCAAAGTTTCAGGTTTCCTGATGCATCGGAAAATTGTTCTGCCCTGATCTTACGAATCACCTGTGGAGCTAAGGACAGGGTGCAAAGAGACCGATGGTGAGATACACAGTGCTGGTTGCAGCTCTGGGGACAAGCCAGCCAACCCCAGCACTGCTGCTTAGGACTTAGGTGTTGGGTACCACGTGTACATCGGCACACCCTGGTACAACATTGCCTTCACAAGGAAGGTCTCAGAGCTCTATTTGGATAAATACAATGGGATAAAAGTGGTACATATTAATTCAGCAGTGCAGCACAGTACTACCTAATTGGACTCAGCAAGAAGCAATGCAGAAAAAAAGGAATGTAGAAGGAAACGTAGAAGGAAACATTTACTCACTGAAGTAGGGATTTATCAAGGTTAGTCCTACTCTTGTGAGAATACTGATTTCTGTGAGAGAACTGCCTGCCTCCCGCAAGCATCCCAGCACCCAGACTGCGCATGTTCTAATTCAGTGATCCCTGATTCACCAGGGATCAAACTAATATTGATCATGGAGGTGGAAAAGGAGTATGCACCCTGCTCACACCCACTGGACCCCTGACCAGCATGAGACACGGCAAGGACCAAGACAGGCAGTCCAAGAACAAGAGCGTTATGCAATTCCTTTGGACAGGGAAGTCCAGGCTGCGTTGACAGCCAGGATCAGCACTGTCTTCTTTGGCCTTCCTCTGCCTTCTCTGCACTAACCCCAGCAGGGCACAGTAGAGCCTAGTGGTTTCTCTGCAGTGGTCACGCTCATGCTTCTCCTGGGCTTCAGACAGAAGCTCTCTCTCTAGCCCATCTTACCTGGCTACATCTGACTCTGCAAATATTCAGGGCAGGCTTTTGACTTTCCAACAGCCAAAGGCTGATGCTGAAAATCCTGCAAATGCACAAAACTCACATGGCCACAGCTGGCTGTCACAGAGGGCTCTGTCCAGAAGACCATGTTGGTTGGCCAGGCTCCCTTTGTAGACAACAGGGAAACATGCTTCTACAGCACAGTTCATCTGGCTACTTCAGGGTCCAGAGATGGGAATTACCTCTTTTCTTACCTTTAAATGGGTTATTTTCTTTCTTGGACTCTGCCAGTTGTACTTCTGGCTTAGCATCTTCAGGAACTTCACGGTCACTACTACCATCACCTGTGGGCTTCTCATACAGCTTAGGGACCTCCAGTGTGGCCATCTTTCTCACGAGGGTTGGTGAACGCTGCTCTGCAGGAGGGGACAGAGCCAGGACAGGGGTTTGCAATAGGGTTGCATTCTTCCTGGATTGCTGTGGCGAAACAGTAGGACTTTTCATATGCCCTTGGCTCTCTGAGGTTGCATCCTCTTCCTCCCCCATCTGCTTGGTTTTTGGCAGGTATATTTTGCGTCGCGCCCCAGAAGCAAGCTCCTCTGGGGTAGCACAAGGTAGCATCGCAAGAGGGTCAGCAGGGCTCTCTTTCTCACTGCTTGCTGGATGCAGATCAGAAATATTAGGAGGCTGCCCTGCTCCTGCTGCTGGCATGCTGCCCACCACAATAGAGGGCACAGAGAGTTGGAGTGGCCCCTCCACCTCAGGAGCTGCCCTGGTATGTCTCTTTGGTGGCACAGGCCTGCAAGCCAGCATCTCCTTGCTGGTAACGAATTCCTCATTGATCATACCCGTGATCCTCCTGGATGTCCTCGGAGTCAGAAGCAAGTTTTCTGCTGTCTGGAAGAGCTGATTGTTTTGTACCTTCTCCAAAACTCTCCTTGAGGTTCGGGGGCTCAGGCCTGCAATACCAATTTCTGGGAGTGCTGCTTCCTCCACAGCAGGCTGCTCCTCTTCATTGGGGTCAGTGTCATGTTTCATGACATCCTTACTGCTATCTGACATTTTTAAAAGCAGCAGTAGATAGTTTTTCAAGGAAGACACAAGGTTTTTGTGCTGCATCTTCTCCTCCAAAGACATCTCCTGAGGTCTCTCAGGACTTGGCAGAACCAGCGGTACTTGTGGCTGGACCTCAGTGCTTCCTTCAGAAGTGCCTGAAGGTGCTGCTGGCTCCTGGCTTGGAGCTGCAGTTCTTTGCTCCCCTCCTTCCTTTCTTTGAGGTCCCACAGGCACCGGTTTGGCACTCTCCTCCCCTGAAGACCTCACTGGAAACTTCTGCAAGGCAGATTCATCTACCTTTTTGATTTCCATTTCTTTGCTCACATCTGGCAGCAACCGGGCTCCAGATAGGATTCCCCCTGCTGCAGCCTCTTTCCCTGGGGTGCTGTGAGCGGCAGTCAGTACTTCCTGAAGTGCTGACATCCCCGCTGCAGGAGCAGGAAGCGGCTCTTCCTTGGAAGGTTGGACTGAAACAGGAGCTGGCATTTCAGTCTCCTGAGGCACCAAAGGCGTCCCTCCCACCTCCCTGCCTGCAGCCCCAGGAGACGGCTCTGCTGCACAGCTCACTTTTGCCTCTGCCTGGGGCTGGCTCTCAGGGAGCTGTGCTCCTGCCTCTTTGCTCTCCCCATGCTTTATTGCCATCAGATGGGCACTTTGCTCAAGAGGAATATTACTTCCAGGCACTGGAGCACTCGATTTGTTTAGCAATGTCTCTTTTTCAACTTGGCTCTTGTTCTCTTGGTTTGCCAGTCCTTGTTGGGTCTCTCCACCTTCAAGAGTCTGGGAATGTCCTTCTGCTTGTTTCCAAGAGGGAGGGTGCTCCTTGCTAGGTTGTGAGTGGTCAGGAGTACGTGCTGGTGGCCTTGGTGGTTCCTGAGGCCTCAGCCTAGGGTTCGTCCTTTTTCCAGACCCCCTGGTCTCCTGGAAGATGGGCATCTCTTTCCTGACCTCCTCACACTTGTTCGCTTGCTGATCAGTGTCTACCATTGGACCAGACACTGGATGTTTTAAGTTACTAGCAGACTGTCCCACTGTTACTGCAACCTAGTAAAAAAATAAAGTAAAAATGGAAAATGAACACTATTTTACTGCCTGCTTCCACACAGTGGTACTTATGGTTCCTCTATACTACATCGCAGTGCTTAACCAGCATCCGTGGTAGCGAGTCCCACAGCTTGCTGTCACGTGGCATAAAACAGTTTTTCATTTAATCAGCTCCAGTTCTGTTGCCTTTCAACATCTTGGTTGTGCACAACAGGGCAGACTGATCTACCTCCCTAAAACATTCAATGGCTTTTAATTCTATCTCCTCCAACATGACTCCTTCCCAAGCAGCAAAACTTTCCCTGTTTTCGCCAGCCACTGCTGAGGCCTTGTATAATTTTCTTGCTTTTTTTTAAGACTCGGTCTTCCCCCTAAAATATATCTGCAATCTTCATCTTGAGATGGTGCGATCAACATGTCACACGGTATCTGGATGAGGCTGCCCAAATGATTTATATTGAAATTGTACACCGTAACGTTATCTGTGCTATTCAGCCGTCCTGTTTCTTTGACATTCTGGAAGCTCAAATGTTTCCGACTACAGCTGCACCCCAGCAGACATTTCAATGAGCTGTCCACTGTGACGGCTGAGCTTTATCCCGAGGAGATCTGGTGAAATCATCCAGCCAAGGGGCACTATCTATTTTTGTAGGGTAAGGCTCGGGGGAGGCAGCGACACTGCTCATACATGCTGTACTTGATGGATGCTCAGTTAGCAATATCAGGACAACCGCACCAGGAGTGGTGCATGCACAGAAAAAGTTCCCCTTCCCCTAAGCAAGAGGGGCTGCAGGCAGAACATCCCAGAGGATCTGCTGCTGAAGTTTTTCTCCTAAGGTTCTCTGTCTTAAGCTTTATGCCTCCAAAATCGGGTCCATGGGATAGATGGGCTGTGGCACTTAGGCCTTCTACTTTCCTGGCACATAAACTTAGCTCGAGTGCTTAGGAAAAACTGGAAGGATAACACTGGACTCTCAGCAAGCCCTTCCCCAAGCATCTGTTATGACAACTATGTGAATATTAAGGATGGGGGTGGGGGGGATTAGTATTAAGGGGGCCATTCCTACACATAAAATTCAAGTCTGCCTCCTTGGCAGACTCCAAGGGACCCAAAGGCTGAGCGGCTTCTCTGCACGCAGGACAGGCACAATAGGGCTCCAGTTCATATGGTTGGATGGGCAGCCCACATCTCCCCACTGCTACTCCCCTGGAGTCACATATCGCAAGCTACCTTGAAGGGCTCAGTGCCACAGCACAGAGCCTCCCAGTGCCCAGCTTTCAAAGCTTTCTTTTGTGAAGGGATGAGGCAGAAAGATGGACTTCATGCAATGGAAACCCCCGGGGTTTTACTGCAGTATTTGGTCCTCAGTGGCACATAAAGGGATGAGCCCAACCTAACGGCACGTCCAGGCCTCAGCCCCTCTGGCCAGAGAAAAGCAGCTTAGCACCACAGCACCCAAAGGAAGAAAAGATGGAAAAGGCTGGTGGTTCACAGGAACAGTTCAATGTACAGAGCCATCTCTACATGACAGTGCTGCTCAATGAGAACATCTCTTTAGCTGAGGAGGACTTAGGGCTGAAGGCAAATTTGCTTAGCACAGTTGCAGGAACTAAAGCTTATTCAGAAAAGGTTTCTGGGGCACAGCATCTGTCCTAAAGTAACTGTGAGACAGCCAGACTAGGGGCATAAAGAAGAAATAGAATAAAAACACCAATTTCAAAATTGTGCAAGCACTACTGCAAGAATGATCTTGATCCAAACCCAGTTTCAACTCTGCCCTTGTACGTGAGGAAGTTTAGACCCTGGCATTTTGCAGACACCTTCTGCAATGGATAAACCCAGATCAAAAGAGAAGTCCTGAACACAAGGCCCAGCTTGGTTCCAAAGCCAGGGAAACACCTACAGAATCACAGAATCACAGAATGGTTGAGGTTGGAAGGGACCTCTGGAGATCATCTAGTCCAACCCCCCTGCTCAAGCAGGGTCACCTAGAGCACGTTGCACAGGATCGCGTCCAGGCGAGTTTTGAAAATCTCCAGAGAAGGAAACTCCACAACCTCTCTGGGCAACCTGTGCCAATGCTCTGTCACCCTCACAGTGAAGAAGTTTTTTCTCATGTTCAGACGGAACTTCCTGTGTTTCAGTTTGTGCCCGTTGCTTTGCGTCCTGTCGCTGGGCACCACTGAAAAGAGTCTGGCCCCATCCTCTTGACACCCTCCCTTAAGATATTTGTACACATTAATAAGATCTCCTCTCAGCCTTCTCTTCTCCAGGCTAAACAGGCCCAGCTCTCTCAGTCTTTCCTCATAAGAGAGATGCTCCAGTTCCCTAATCATCTTTGTAGCCCTTCGCTGAACTTGCTCCAGTAGTGCCACATTCCTCTTGAACTGGGGAGCCCAGAACTGGATGGTATAACCCCTTCTGGTTTAGGAAAAAGATTAAAGAAGAAAAAGCCAGGCAACCCTTGTACTGAGGGGTGTAAATATTCTCAAACGCGCTTGGAGCCAGCTTTAAAAACGGCTTATTTGATGATACATATGCCTGAGTACTTCCCCCAGCATCACCTACAGGCTAAAGCACTCAAATAGGACTGCTTTTGTCTACAACAAGGCATGCTAACTGACAAGTTCACATTTCCCTCTGTGAGTGGTTTTTCTAAGAGGAAAATACCTTCATACAGGTTCCAGGCTTAGGAATGGCAGCCCTAGCCTGGCTGCTGTATATCAACAAGTCCCACTCTCCTTAAGAGCAAGGGTCATGAAAATGCAAGAGAAAGAAAGAGAAAAAAGGAATTGCTTTTCCATGGTCTTGCATGCTCAGCAATAATTTACGCAGCAATGTGTGATGCTGATGGGTCATCTTAAAGATGGGTTCAGAGTGCTACACTGCAACGAGTCCAGCACCCAGACACACTTGGTTCACTGTAAAATACAGCAGGTTTCTTACCAATAACTGGTGCGCCTATCTATGGCTGCGCACCTACAAAGAAATCTAGAAGAGAAAGAGAGGAAATTCTTTCATTGGAGCACCCATTAGTCCTACCTCTCATACTGTGGATGTTTCCACATCCTAAAGTATTGTGTTACCTGCCAAGGGAGCAATCCACAAAAGAGATGTGATGCACCCTGAGTGCTCCCCTAATAGCTTTGGTCTTTCATATTGAAAGAGTGCACCTACAGTCGTTCAAATGCCAAATCCTGACAGCACCTGCAAATCAGACTCGGAGAATCCTTTACCACAGCAGGGGTCATTAACAAAAAGAAAAAAGGAAAAAGAAGAGGTGGGAGGGGCAGAAAGACTGGTAGCTTCCAGTCTAGTATTTTCATGGAAAATGCTTCAGGTTAAGTGACAAAAATAGACATTGATGAAAAGATGCAGTGAGAGTCAGGAGCAGGTGCAGCACTCTGGCTCTGCATCCCCACAGTGAGTCTTGCAGCAGCCTTTTTCCAACAGTTGAAGGGCCAAAAAAAAAAAAGCCCAGATCTACTGTATACATGTTGAACTGTAAACAAAATTCAAAGCCCTGCCTACCGGTGCTCACATGGCATACCTGGCATGCTACACTCATTTGCATGGGGGGCTCATTAAGTGCATCAGGCTGAAGCTCAGGCTCAAATGCTAAACTGAACAGATGTCATCAGTCTCGCTGCGTGTCGTACGCATAAGGCATCCACCCCCAGCTATAAATAGCCATTCAGTGCTTGCTGCTTAACTGATTTGGAAACATTTTGCATGAGGTCAGCCTGCTGATTAAACAGAAGAGCTTACAGCACCCCCCAGGCCGCTCGAAGACCAGCTGTTCAGCTGAAGGGCCCTGACGTACATCTCCCCTCACCACCTCGTTTGACATTTATTCAGAGATGGGGTGTTCAGTTGGAAGCTCTGCTGTTCAGGCACACAGAGCCCAGCAAGCCTTTTTTTGGGGGTGCTTTTGCCAGAGGAGATCTCCGAAGTCTCAGCAGCAGCTCCCTTGAGGAGCACGTAGCCTCCCAGGGTTGGCAGCACAGCCAACGCAAACACATGGCACAAATATTTTCTTGTCGCAACCCCCCCTGTTGGCTACTATCTGGTCTAGTTACCTGCAGATCAGCGGCTTTGTTTCCCTCCAACTTCAGTTCTTTATGCTGGCCTTTCTGTCCCTCAGATGAGGCATGTCCTGCCTTTGACACTTTTGAGGGAGATGAAGTACTCTCTGCCTGTCTGCTGGTGCCCATGGGCTGCAGCACAGTCTCGTTCACAGCTTCTGTAGCTCCTGCCTCTTCCTTTCCCACTGCGGGTTTCATTTGATTATTGAAATACATCTCTTTCAAAGAGAAGTGCATGTCACCCTTGGAAGGTGGCAAGCCCTGTTGATACGCATTAGTTTTAGTGTCCTGATTCATAGGTTTTCCAGATTCTTTGATTTTTGGAATATTTTCCACCTCTTGATCACTTGCTACCCTCAAACGTGTGTTCCTGCGTGAGGGGACAGGAGGGGCAAACCTTGGATTTGATGAGGGGTTCACCTTCTCTCTTCCACTTTCTTCTTTCTTTGACACTTCCTGTTTTGCTGCTGGAGGTTCCACCACCTTCTTTTTCTTTTTAGCAGCAGAGTCTTTGGCCGTGGGCTTGGCTTTTAGGTCCTCCACTGTCTCATAGATGTATGCAAGAAAGCTGTTCCCATTCTCCTCCCCACTTTCCAGAGAGACATCTCCATTGGCGGTCACTTCTGCTTTCAAAGGCGTTATCAATTTGTTTGAAAAGCCAGTCATTGCATTTACAGATGGTTCCTTTGGCTCAGCAATATCCTCATGCAATCTGGACTGAGAATCAGCAACATGTACTTTTGCCGCATCCTCTTTCTCCCATGAGGAGGTTCCTGACCGGAAATTCAGATCCCTAGTCAGCCTCCGCTTTCTCTGGAGCCGATCGGGGCTCATCCTCTGCAACTTCTCCACCTCCACATTTTCTTTCCCTCGTTTCTTGCCCTGTTCTATCTCTCGCAGTTTTTCCTCAGCTTTTCTCTTAATTTTGGCAAACCACTTCTGATGGATTTTGAACTCCGTCATGGTTCCCACTTCCAGCACACCAGAGCATGATACAATGCCTTTGTTATTTCTAGCTGAGGCCTGGTAAATGCCTGCATCTTCCTCTCTGCACCTGGAAACCAAAAACTCTGCATGAGACCAACCTTTCCTCCCCAAGGCACTACAGCTGCACACACACACATGCATGCTCTCACCCTTCTTGCTTGAGAGGGGCCAGAAGATGAAGGTATTGCCCTGAGGTGCCTGCAGTAGATCTGGAGACCTGCGGCTGGGACTGGCCTCCCTCACAGGCCTCTGCTTGTTCTCAGCACTAACAGATAAGCAAGATGGACGTAAATCAGTGCTCAGTTCCCCCGGGGCTGTAACACTGACAGCAGAGGGCTGTGATGAAAGAGGAACAGCTAGCACCAGGCATTTTCACTGTTGTCAGCCACATCCCTCTGTAAGACCTTCTCCTCTCAGCTTTCCACTGCCTAAGTTTGATTCTTACATTTCTGTTTTTACTCCATCCTGCTGCCTGGCCAAAGCCTTCCCACTCTGCTTCACAGATACATGCACATGCACACCACTTCCACCTTCACCCCTACAGGACTCCTGGCCCGAGGAGCTCCCTGCTCCTGTAACAGGTCAGCTTGCCACTCACAGAAACCTGGAGCATGCCTGGGATGGCAGAAAAACCCAAACTAGAATTGCAAGGATCACAGGGCTATCAGCAATACCAATAGCCTGCACTTTCAGAGAGCATCATCTCTCTCTGACATCCAGAATCCAGGACACAAACTGCAATAGGTCTCTGCTTGCTGGGGACATAGTGTGCTTGGTTCCCCAGAAATGCAGCCTTCATTCAAAGTTAAAAGAAGCTGACAGTCTCGTCTGCATAATGGAGGCCCTTGACTCTGTCAGTGGAGCACTGAAGCAGCATTTTCCTTCCCTGACCTCATGGTGAAAGCTAGGAAAGGTGCTCCTGGGACCTGGGACAGGTTTGCAGCCCTTTCCCCTCTTTCACCCTTTCTGATGCTCATGACATTCCTATGGACTGTTTTTGTCCTTATCTTGCCCAATCTCCTGGATCATCATCCTGGGTGGAGTCACTGCTTTCCCTTCTCTCAGTTTCTCTCAGTCCTAGCACTCTCCTCCTGTCTCATCACTGATGACACACTGCTACCACCATTGGAAGTCCTCTTGCTTCCAGCATGGTGGCTATCCTTGGATGCAATAATGGATCTCATACTGATGTGATGTGGGAGTCATCTGAGCAAAGAGCTGAAGGGGAAGGGACAGCTGGGAACATGGCAATGGGGAGCATGAGGAGCCAGCACTGGCCCTGGGGGGAGAACACTGCTGACAGCCAACTTCTCCAAGTAAGGAAAACACACTCACAGCTCCCATCAGCAAATCCACTACTCTCTAGCTTTTTTACTCACTTATACAGCTGCAGTGTGTGGCGATTTCCATGACGGAAAATCTCATACTTGGGTAAACCACAGTAGCGGTCCATCTCTTCATCATCCTTATACCAGGTCACTTCTGGCTGTGGGTATCCTGCAGAGGAAGCAGTATGTCAGTGCGTGGAACATTAAAACCAACAGCACAGTAAGTTTGGTCTTGCAAGGATAAGGAATCAATAGTAAAAGGAAACACTCTGGCAGAATAGCATATATGTTATTCTGGGCTCATTCCATTACTTAAATTACACAACCTAAAAGTATTGTGAGTGGAAACAAGATGCGCTTATCCAAATCTTTTATCACTACTAGGAATAGGACTATTTTTGAGAAAAAAATCTCAGCACTTCATTCCTGAACAGAGGACAGTGGATCACACGATCATCTCCTGTAACACTGGCTGGAAGCAGAAGGTGAGCACACTGTCACTTTTATATGAAGAGGCATGTTTTGATGAGATTAAGGCTAAGGTTAGAAAACAGGCATTCACCCCTCTGTGGAGCTAACAACATTTCACTAAGTGTCAGTCTGTAAACTGATCCAAAAGTTTCCACTGAACAGAAGCAACCTTGATTGCATCACAGCCAGCTTGGTGTCCTACAAATGTCACTTGACAACAGATGTCACCTCCCTTTTCAGTAGAATGACATCATGACGTGTGTGACTGCTTGGCCAGTGTGCCAGGCATACAGCCACATCCTCCCCCATCATAGGTGGCAGTGGATCACCAGGATGCCACATACTGACCAGAGCTAGCCACAGTACTCATCTCTCATTGACAGCAGCTCTAACTCAGAATAAAAGTTGCCTGTTTTTCAGGTTGAAAACTGTTCGAGCAAGCAGCCCACCATTCATTCCTGTATTTCAGACAGGGCTCCCAGTACAGACAAGCTGACCCTAAGGGCATGGGATACAAGTTTCAATGATCACGTCATACCCCAACTTAAATAAATGTGTTCAACAGTTGTTCAAAGCCCAAGGTAGGAACCTGAAGCTTATTTCCTGCAAATGCCCCTACTGACTTTATGTGCTGCCGAATGAGGGAGGCTGGCACCTCCAGCCTCCAAAGTCCCCCTGCCAGTCCCAACACCCCTGAAGACGGTGGGAACAGTGGTTGGATTCATGGGCTGTGCTGGATATGATCCAGCAATGGCTATCTGGGAATATCCAAAATGTCCAGATCCGATGGCTCACAAGTTCAGAGAAGGCAGGGACAGGGCACTAACTAATCTGGATATTTCCCAGTTGCCCATCCACAGATTTCAAGGTTGGCTGGGACCCTTTTAATCTCCATAGTGAGGAGTCTCCTATTTGCACCAGGCAGAGACACTGGCAACCTGCAGCAACGCCCAAGTCCTGCTTACATCTATTTCCTTGAAGAAGGCCCTGTAGCAGGAGTGAGAGGACAGGGAGCAAAGACTCATCAGCAAGAATTAGCCCTGATTTTGGCTGATTCAGAATGCCTTTGACCAGAAAGAGCAAAAGCAGCACATACCAAACCTCCTCCCTATGTGTCATTTGGTTTTCTCTCCTGTCTGCACTTCTGGTCCCTGCCCCCTTACATGCTTGGACTTATTCCGCTGTAATCAGACAGGGCTGGGGACACAGGCTCAGATAACTTTTCCTGTCCTGCTCTTCTCTCAGATGTAGCGGACAGTCATCCCCATAGCCCAGACAGTCCTCTAGATTTGGCTCTATCCTCCACGTTTCCTCACTGAGGTCCCTTACTCTGCATTGCCTCTGACGTATACCTTCTCCATCCTTGCTGCCCGTACCTCTCACATCCTTTGCTCTCTCATTCACTTCTGCACTGCTGCCATTGGCAACTCTGGTCTGGATAGAAGTGAGGCTCTCGTCCTACACTCCGCAAATAGCACTGGTCTTCCTTGTGGCTTTAGAACAAGTGCAAAACCGCCAGACACTTGTGGCTGAGAGGAATAAGCCCTAAATTGCTAATTGGAGAAAGCCATGAGAGTATCCCAGAGAAAGGATCACTATAGATTGATCCTGTTGCTTCTGTTTTCCTTAAGCATTACCTACTGACTATACTTAGCAGCAGGACTCTGGGCTGAATGAGCCTCTGGCTGTTTTTTTCTGTTCTAGGCACTAGGAACAAAACAATTTCCATCCGCAACTTGCATTTCGTCCAGAGCAATCCTGCCCTTCCCAAGTGCCGCTCTGCACACGTGACCTTCAGGAGGCCTCCATGGTCATTAACACAGCTAACTGGTAGGTAGATTTTCCTAATATCCTGTGAACAGCCATCACTGCAATTCATTCTAGGAACTGCAAGCGTATCATTTCCAAGAAGCCCTGTGATGTCCCCCCATGGCCTCTACAGATGATTGCCATTCCTAGCTGACATCTGCCAGAGAGAACTGTAATTTCTATAGCTGTGCAGTGCCTTGATGAAAGGCTTTTCCTGCTGTTAAGCTTAAACTCTCTATTGCTCGTTGCACTTGTGTCCATGAGGCTACCCGCCTCCTACCAGGGTCTAATGCGGCACCAGCTCAGAGACTAGCCCCTGCTGCAAGCTCCAGCCTGCAGCAAAAGGGAGCTACAGGCAAGCACAGGCTTGAAACCTGCACACAGAGGGCCAGGGAAAGGCTTCCCCCGCCTCTGCACACAGCCTGGTCAGAACTTAGAAACAGCAGTTGCCCTGCAGCGTTCCTGTGCCTTCAAACGCCAGCCGCCCCTCCCCAGGCGCTGTAACCAGAGCCAAGCAGGGGCCAGAGAGATGCCTGAGCACGGAGGAGGCTTGCCGCAGGGAGGGGAGCTGCCGCTCGCCTTGCAGGCTCAGGCATTTATCTGCAGGCCACCTCGCTAATAAATTCCTCCAGTTTGGAGACAGGCTTAACTCCCAGTAGGCACACAGCGCTGTCAGGGCCGGCTAGCGGCTGGAACATCCCCAGCTTAATGGCTGCCATGATCAGCTGCTTTCAAGCGAGTTGGTGGGACCAGGCAGCTGAGCTTAGGGCACAGTCTCCAGGCACCACCATGCTACAAGGCGCTGGATGTCTGGACATAACGGAAGCACATTGCAAGCACAGTGGCCATTCATAAATTGGGCACTTGTCCTTCTGAAACCTGTCACTCCTGCAGACCCCCCGTGCAGCTGGTGCAGAGAGGGATTTGCCAGCAGCTGGTCTCCTACGTTCATCAGCAAGTGCCCCACATTTACAGACAGAGTGGTGCCTTGCATTCCTGGGGAGGAGGGCAGCCTACCGCCACGTTCCCTATGTGTCTTCAGGTCCGGCAAAAGCTTTTGGGAAGTATGTCTTCCAGAGGCATTACTCCAGTGTGAGGGTCAGGCACTGTCCTCTGCTGCACCGCAGGGCCAGAGAGACTTTTCTGAGCAGGGATTTTTCCATGGAGAAATTGCTGAGTTTAGATCAAATAGTCTTTCTCCTCAAGCTGTTAAAGTCTGAGAAGCCTTCAAAGTTTTTGTGACCTTATGCAAAACAAATTCTTGCAATAGCCACCCAAAATCACCCACAGAAACTCTGTTTAAAGCAGCTTTTTTGATTTTATCAGGCAGGAGGTAGAAGTTGGGCTTTTGAAACTTAGCAAAATGGAAGTTTAGAAACAATCACACAGATTTCCTTGGTTTTCCATTTCTGCTGTACACAAGCTATGTGGAGTGGAGGCTGCAGGCAGGTTGGGGAAGGAAGAGTCATGGTAAGATCTGTTCCTTTCCAGCTTTCAGGATCGAAGCCCCCATTGCCCCTACCAAAGACATGGAGACTTCCAGTAATGCGGATGGGGGGGAACTAGGATTCACCAACAACAGTCTAACTCTCCATGCTCCGGGCATGCAAGCAACACTCCCCTTCCTCTCACTCGCCCTCCTCACCCTGAGCCCAGGCTCCCACCAGCCAGCTCTCTTGAACCTCCCCTCCTCCATTTCCAACTCCCTCCATTGACCTATCGCATGCATTTTTTCTGACATTCAGGCCCTCACCCGCTACACAGGCCACTCACTTTACCCCCAACCCTCCTCCCCCAGGCTGAAGGAATTTGTCCAAAAAGGAAAAGGTGCCATAACTGATGCAGAATTTGACCAGAAATAATCAAATCAGACATATTAGGGACACCAGTAGCAGGCAGGCAGTGTCGGAGAACTAGACAACAGGAGGAAAGGAGGGCTTGTGTGACCACTCCAAGAGCTTAGGAAGTCTGCCTCACAGACATTTYGTCTGCAGCACCCAGCACACATTCTGGAGGTTGGCTCTTCAAACATTTGCATCTTGCTGCCTTCCTAAGAAGCGACCAGCAAGTCACTGATTCACAGAGGTGGGACTGCACATAACTGTCATTATCAATCAAGAAGCGGAAGACATTAAAATGTCCTTGTAGGTCATGTACGTGTATTTGGGGCCTGAGAGTCACAACAGCAGCAGCTGACAGTCTACCCTTTGCATCCTATAAGTCTATGAACCAAAGTGTCCTTGGACCCAAGCCACAACATTGGGACACATGCTGGTTCCCCCCTGGTCACTGGCCAGGGATGCACTTCCTTTCTCTCTGTAATATCTTCCAGTTGAATGTAAAAATCATGGCAGAGGGGGATAGCTGAACTACTGATTAGATTTTGCAGCTGGAGCTAGCTTTCCACCTCATGACCCTCTCTCCCAAAGAGATCCCAAGCTCCTAGGAGAGTCCACAAGACCATATGCAAGAGATTCTCAAACTGATCACAGGGCACAGGTTTTAAGGACATTTCCATCAAAATTCTAGTTTTGTGGGTCTATTTACTTAAAGTACATAAAAACTTCCTCTAGTTCAGTTTACTGGTGTAAAATATTGCAACAGGATGAAGATGTTAATTTGACATTTTCCTTCACCTTAAAAGGTGAGACCAGTATGAGGTCAGGTTTCGCACTTGATGGAGTAAGAAATTACAATGTGCCACACAGCACCAGCAGGTCACCCAAAGCTGGAAGACAGCCTCCTGCCTGCCAAGAGCAAGGGCTGGACTGCAGGAAGGGCGACAGACCAGACAGAGACCATATCCATCTCTAGGAGCTGATACTTCAATTTGGTACAAGCAGAGGTGGTTAATCCTTGGCAACATGTCTCCTGTACAATGTACAGTGAAGAGTTTCTCCAGCTTTTCCAGGGAGAGGTACTGGAGAGGACACAGAAATGGCTTTTACTTCCTACTGCCAAGGATGCCTTGCATCAGATACTGAAGTATCTCTCCCATCTCCTCTTAAGAGCAAACACAGCATTTTAGAGTTGCATATGCAGGGTGCTTCCTTCCCCCATCTGCTACCTTCCAGTCTAACTATGAACTGGAGCTCATCTACATGCACGGGCCTCTTGCACTGACACAGCCCACATGGACCTGATGGTTTCATCTGGACTTTGGAAGATATGACATTTGTTAGAAGGAACTGTTGACCCCAAGGGGCAGTCAGCAGAGACTTAAGCCAGCATGAGAAGCCAGGACTAGGTGCTTTGAAAGGGGCAAGAAATCCTGGGAGAGAGAGCAGTGCCATCACATGCCTTTGAGGGAAGCTCTGGGTTTGAGTCATTTCTACACTTTCAGGCAAGGGGAGGTAGAAGAGACAGAACTGTATCTGCTGTTGCTCAGGATTTTCCAACATATCTAAACATGAGTCATTTTTTTGACCTCCGAGACTCTTGGCTTGCACAATACACAGTGCTGGTGAGTTCCACACTACTGTGCAATATATAAAAAGCTTTTCCATTTAAATAACTTGAACTGTCTGAGCCCTTCTAATGAAGGGCCGAACAGCATGGCTTGGCAGCATCTCCCTAGCAGTCCAGTTTTGCTCTAGGAATAGGGAAGTGATCTGTTGAAGTTAAGCAGTCAGTGAACTCAATACACCAGTGGCACCCCTACAAGATCAGAAAGTCTGACCTCTGACAAGTGAGCCTATATGGGAAGAGCCAAGAATTTAAAGTTGGCAGCTCCCACAGAAGGGCTTCAGCCTGCTGTCGTTAGCATGTAACTCATTTACAGCATATTTCCAATGGCATACTAGATTTCCTGAATCATAGGAAGGGCTTGATAATTGTGGCAGAGTTTCACTGGAGATACCCTCCTCCTTCCAAAACTTAGACTTGCCTAACATCTCTCACAAAGTAGCCTGCTGGAATAGATATCCTGTGCAACATCAGGAAGGACCGACAGTGTCTTAAACAGAGAGGTACTACAAAAAAGAAGCTTTAGAGTCTCTATACTTAAAAAACAAAAGTCCATGGGCAAAGGAGTTGCTTGCCCTTACATCAACACTACCATGCCACATCACTACAATGGCTTAGTACGAACCCCCTTCTTCAGCCTCCCCCTTCCTGCTCAAGGTTACATTTTTAGCACACTGGGCAGAAACTGGTCTTTATTTCAGATGTTCAGATATTCAGATCTATCACCGATGTGCAACCCCAGCTGCGCTCTAGCCACTTACAGCCAATGAGAGCTAAAGTTGGCTCCAATATGATAGCTTTAGTCTTCAAAGCTGCACATTCCCAAGTTACGGAGTCCATGATTAGAGAAGGAGCAGAGATTAGAGGAGGACAATAAATTGTTACAAGCCCAAGTAGCGATTAGCATTTTCCATTTTCAGTTCTTAAATCTGTTTTTTGAGACATTAGGTTATACCGCTGCTTCCTAGAGTCTCAAGTGCTTTTTCCCCCCTCTTTTAAATTAAAGCTGAAATCATCATGCAATTGCTGAACCTTTACTTGGCAGTCTGACAACAGTGGAATTGTGTGTTGTCTATCCCTTGCTAGAGAGTTTTATTAGCGCAAGTCCGGCAAGTGAGGCAGGACCAGGTAATTCACTGAAGACAGTTACCTGTCACTATGCACGTGAATTTAGCATCAGAATCCTCGGACACAGAACGGGATTTGATAGTGGTTTCAAATAGTGGCTGGGTTTCCTCCGTCAGCTGAGAAATGATTGCGCAGAAGGTGCTCCTGGAAGATTCAAGAAGTATTTCTTAGAGATGAAGGACCTAGAAAGAAATCAAAGGGTCCCCTTCCTTTCTATCTGATCTCAAAGACCTGTCTGTGCTGCTCCCCATGGTCAAGCATTCTTGTTTTAAATGCCCTTCTTCCCTCCCACCATCCCAACATTAGGTTGTTCACAAGTCCAGTGCAGTGGGATGGTACTTGACTCACTCCTAAAATGACACTGTCAATTTAAAGTGACACTTGGGAGACATCCCCTTTGTTTATAATGCTATCAGAAATAATTGTCAAGAGCAATTTAATTCCAGATTACACTTGAGCATTTCTTTAATCAGTTTGCAGTCTTGTTTTATGACACTAAAAGTCAGCTTCACTTTCACATTCCTGGTACCGCACTACAAGTGTTTCATGCATTGTTCCATTCACTGGGATTTTATTTGTGAAAAATTTATATTAGGATTTCAGGCCAAGTGTGAACTAAATATGGCTCCTTAACACACGGCCTTCTCTATAAGTTTTGAATTCAAAGTGTTCCCTGCTTTGGGGACAGCTCACTGAAGGATACTTGGGAGCCTGGCTTACACCTGGCTTCCTGAGTTTAGGAGCTATATCTGAAGCTGACAGCAGTTCACTGCTTGCTGTTGCATTACGGGCCACATGCACCACAAGTTCATGCACTGACCCTGAAGTTCAGGCCAGGATATCAGCCAGAACTATCCAAGTAGCCAGTACTGTCTCGGAAGTTCATAAAATGGATCTTAGATTTCCCAGTCATTTAAGTACTATTCAAGGATAGCACTAAATCACTGTATTCATGCAGCACTGCCAACCCTGATAGACAGAAAAGTGACACCAAGAAAGGCCCCAGAAGACCTTGACTTTATCTGAGAAAAAAAGGATTTATCTCCCAGTTGGGTCTTTATTTGGATAATGCTCTGGAGCCCTTGGAAGTGGAGAGCAACCTCTCTTCAGGTTTCTCTCTGCAATTAAAAAGCTAATGTTTATACTAGGAGATGAACCCAAGGTCTCAAGTGCTAGGACCTTCAAAGAAATAGCAAGAATTGCCAGAGAACTGGTAGCTGGCAGCTCTACTTACACCGTTATCAGCAGTGAAAGACATATTCCTTGAACAAATGATCAGTTCCTAGAGACATGCAAGAGATGGAACAAGCTCCCAAACCATTCCTGACACAGCTCCACTATGAGCAGAAGGGCTCCTAGCACATAGTGAGTGCTCTACAAGGAGGACCCCTGCCTCAAAGCAGCCCCCAACTCACAGGCAGGATGCTGGCACTGCTGTTACTCATGCTGTACCTGCTCAGAAAGCAGACTTGTCTGGGGAAAAAAAAACACACTTCTCTGCATGAATGCAGCCAGGTCAGGTGCACTGACAGGCACCGCAGCAGGGACTGAATTTCAGACAAGACTGAAAGGCACCAGAATCGCTCCAGGCACAGAAGCTACTTGTTTCATTCCCCTCCCCAGAAGACTTACCTGAAGAGTGCAGTGCTATGATTTTCACTCTGGCTTCCTGCTAGCCTCAGTTTGTAAGAGAGCCAGGGAGATTAAATCCCTGGGTGACAAACAACTGGGACGCAGCGTGAGCCTCACCGAGCTCCTCGGCACCCATTTTCATCGGGTAACGATAAGGAAAGGGGAGAGCAGCTAGGGCTGTTGCAAACTTGCCTCATCTACTGAGCAAGGGTTATAAACACCATCTAATCCAAACGCACACATGGGGCAGAGGGTAAAAAGCAGATGCCACAGCTTAGACACCGTTCTGTGGAAGTCAATGGTCCCCAGGAGACTGGTCCTGCCAAGCAACTCCCCACACAACCACAGGGCCAGCAGAGGGCTGTGGAAGCCAACAGCTGTTTCAAATCAAAGAAATCTTTCCATACTCCAAAACCAGGAGAAAAAACCTCCCATTTCCAAAGAGCAAGGCAGACAATCCGTTGCCAAGGCAGTTACTGGTGGGGTTTTGATGGCCCACTTGATACAGATTCCCAGCGCCCAACCAGTAAATGCCTTTTAGATCCACATAGTGAAGTTAGCACTTCCCAAGCATCAATTAACATTTCATATTCCAGCAAGAGAACAGCATGATCAGCATCTTATCAAAAAGAAAAAAAAAAGTGATGCACACACATAGTTACACTCAGAACCAAATTTAACCCCAGTACCATGCCACTGATATCAGCAGGCAGCACCAGGAATAAGTCTAGTCTATTCAGAGCAAACCCCAGAGTTGGGTGAAATACAGCAAAGGCTACTGAATGCTTTTGGAAAGCAGTGTCACCAGAAGCTGGGGACTCTGCAGGTACAGCAGATGAATCAGACAAGACTTGCCCAATATACTCCATGCACTTGGCAGAAAATCTTGGAAGGTCAATTTAAACTTTCAAAGAAACCATTGTATTAATCACAGACAGGTTTTAGAGACTGCAGCACTGTGCGGTTCCCAGTTGACTTATTCCAGCAGCAACAAGACTTGTCCAATTCAAATTGCTTTCTAAATCAGTAATTCAGAGCATTCAGGAAATCTGATACAAGGTGGCAGCCACTGTTCCTCTGAGCCTTCTGGAAACTGCATCTTTGTTGCAGAAAAAGCCCTGCAGCCTAGGAGGAGGCGGCTTGGCAATTCAGTAGCCTTTGTACATTAAAGTGGGATTTCCATACAAAAGCAATCTTCAGGAAAAGGAGACTTGAGAAGAGTCGGCTTCATCACCATTTTCTTTTCCTTACCTTTTGGTTAACAATCACAGAACTATAGGAGCATTCTGGAGAGGCCTTTCCGTCCACAGTCAATCCTCTGACCGCTTCTGCGACAAATCAGTAACGCCAACTGACTTCCAAATGTGCTATTTTGCTAGAGGCAAAGTACAACTGCACAAGCGTGGTTCAGTGCAGAGTCCAAAGGAAGGAGAATCTTCATGATAAAGCACAGGATCGTGGGGAAAGAAGAAAATTTCTTCTTTGAATGCATCTCAGCACGGTTGCATGTTCTAATTTTTAATGTGTCTCTGTATGGAAGTCTCACTTTAATATCAAGAAATAGTTGAACAGTGTATACCCATCCTTTGGCTAAGAAAGATGAATATTTCTTGCACCTGACACAGGATTTATGACAAACACTCACTTTGCTGTCTGCAGTTCAAGCAAGTATTAGGGACCCAATCATGCACAATAAGGCCGTTACACCACTTCAGTGCTCTCTTTAATTAGTACCAAAGCATTACAGATTAATCACGTGCAGTCAGATTCAGCAAAGTGCTTGGTCAGAGAAGTTTAATGCAATGTAGTTTTACCTTCCTAAACTGGAGAGAGAGAATCTGCTGCTTGATAAGCTAAGCAAAAAACAGCATACAAAACCATTAGACAGAAAAGCATGGAAAGGAGCAGAAAGAAACAAACCATTATAGAGATGCATTAATGATGAGTCGTTTTGCACAGGTCAGAGTTCCTATTAAAAGAAGGTACAGCTGCCTTACTCAGGCTGACTGCCAGGATGAGCAAGCTGCATAGTAAATGGTAATCAAAGGCTGTAAAAATGAAATGGTCATTAACAACAGAGAATAAATGTAAGGACACTTATACAAGTAGGTTTCCGAGAAGCAGCACCTGAGCCTTCCATGCACCATCTGCAGCTTTGGGCACAAAGCAGGCAACTTCATCTTGGAGACGTTCAATGAAATGGCACTCAAGAGTGCAGATCACCACAAACTCATTTCTCCGCTGACAAGGAGATCCACATGTTCCTTTGCAGGAACATGTCACAACATTAACCAATTCAGAGAATAAAATGAAATGCCAAGACTTACACTGGAGACACCCATCAGATGAGCTACTTACCAGTGGCAGCCAATTCTCCCAGAGAACCATCTCCAGGGATGGTTCGTGCCCCTAGCCAAACAGCCACGTTGCCATTCTGTGGCAGCAGCTCTTGGGAGGCTGTAGGAAATAACCTCTTAGCACAGACCTGCAGCAGTGAGGAGCAGTTCATTAGACTATGCCCGAGCTCACCTACACGGCAGTCAGAAGCATAAAACTAATCAGGTACTAGCTAGTCAACAGTACCCAAGCTAAATGGTTTAATCACACCGAGATATACATTAGTCATGTCTACACTACAATCTCACCATATAGCCTCAGAAGTGACCACAGTGTAGACACATCCTTGGGGAATTCCCTGTAGGAAATCAAATGCCCATGTTGGTACAAACCTTCTCAGCCTTGTTCACTTTAGACCACTATGAAACAACCAAACTTCTCTAGTGCTTTATGACAATGCTATAAGAGACAGCATGAAGTAAGAAAGGTTCATGTCTTCAGGTCTTCTGTCCATGACCAGATATGAAATGACCAGATCTCTGTGACTGGGAGTTGCACAGAGCCCAGAAGTCAGCAGGACTCAAAGTCTTGTCCTAAAAATGACCACAGAGGTTTTCTGAAAACTGCTCCTGCCAAACATGTAGCACTTCCACTTGTGAAGGCAGTCTCCACACGACTAGAAGAACTAAAAAAAAAGCAGGAAGAAGTACCAAGCCTTTAAGGTTTTTGTTTTTTTTTTAAATAATTGCACACAGAGACTTTTACTGGAACAAAACAAAACCTCTGAAGAGCTCTAATTCTTCTCTGTCAGATCAGAGAAACAAAGACAGTTTAGACAGGGGAATACAGAAGTCTTAGCTGCTCAGAAGTTGCTTTAACCCAACAAACATGGGTGGCACTTGCCCTCCTGGCAGCAGCTTCACCCTCTCCACCCCCAGGTGCACATTCTTGATCGTTCCCCAGTGCCAACACCGGTGTTCACGCAGCCAGAGGATGAGCAGATCAGGAGCTATCTGGCTGGAAAATAAAACACTAACCTTAACAGACTGACAATCAGCTCCCTGATCCAACTCAGCATGCACTGTGCCGGCCCACAGGAGAAGTCAGATTAATGTAACAGAGGACCTGCAGCCTTCGACTTTCCAGTTGAGCCCCAGTACCTGAGGCATCCCTTTGAACACCAAGTCCCTTCCAGATTTACAGGGCTTTCCTTGCGTTACTTGCCTTACTGATCAGCATGCCACCTTGTCCTTGTCGCTCCCAGCCACACTAACAGCTTAGGAGAGCTCAAATTGCACTTTCAGCTGCTCTTCTCCCTGCTGTGACCCCCCTCCAAAGGATCCGAGCTTCCCATTCCCCATAACTCTCCCAAGCGCAGTCTTCCTGGGCAGCCCTGGGAGATGATGGCACTGAAGCACTTCGTCCTTCTGAAATGTTCCTGTGCTCTGGGCTGCCCCAGGGCAGCTCTAGCTGGCTGCTAACCAGGCAGAGATGTGATGAGTCTCGTCTCCCAGTTTTTCCAACAAGAAAGGGACTCAAACATTTTGCATGCCATGGCAAAGAAAACTGTCTTTTTGACCTCTAGGAGTACTAAGGACATGGACATCACTTGAGGAGCTAAGAAGGAAGATCCTAAAATGCTTGCTGGAGAATGCTAGCATAGGCTTTTTTTTTTTTTTTAAAATGATGCTTACTTGCATAAGATAAATGGGAAGGAGTCTTTTCTTTGTTGCAAAGCAAATCACTCAAAAGACAAGAGCCAGAATAAAGGGTGCCTGTATCACAACTCCCTAGTGTTCGTGTATGTGATCATGTAATTAAACACTGTTCAGTGATCAAGTAATTAAACACTCTTCAGTACTTTTTCAATTCTCAGTGCTGAGCACGCAACCCAGGCTTTATTCACTGCACATGCTGAAACACAATGCTGAATATTGGACTGATCGTCTCTTGAGGGGCCTCAATATTATCACACACACAAAAACAGAAACAAAGAGCCCGAGTACTAATTCAAATTTAACCTCAATATTCTAAGGAGACAAGCAGAATTTTTACAGATTAGAGACTTACACCCAGAGAGAGGAAGATCAAATTCTAAAAGCTTCAAATAAAACAGGCCTGCCTGCAAGCAGCTGTTGTTTCACCTCATTTTAATTAAGTTTACCATATCCCCACATAGGGCTGCACCAACACATCTACATCAGGCTCTAAAGCAATATATTAACTTGGATAGCTGGGACTTCCAAGCAAGGCATGCCAGATGCCCCAGTAACGGTGTGCCTAGTTTGGGATACTGACAGTCCAAGCTCAAAGTGTATCCTCAATTCTCCATAGAGATTTGTTACTGTACAGAGTACAGGATTCAGCTAACTAAGTGCAGCATCTGCAGAGGATTTGTCTCCTCTGGGCAAGCTTGGGGCCTGTTATAATCAACGGATCAAGGTAGCAACTCATCTCATCCTCAGTGTTGCATCTAAAGCAGGTAAATCACAGTCTAAAAGTGTTAGTTTCTCTCCATTGGAGGAAGGGAGCTCTGGCTGGTTAGCTCAAAGAGGTCAGCTCTTAGCATGTCTAAAACCAGTGGAAGGAAACCCACCTTGGGTATCTAGGAAGTGAAGCACAGCTTAAGAGCTAGCCATAAAAATACCGATCTGGTTATTAACTGCCATATCACTGGACCATGAGAGTTATACCCCCTACTATTTTTCTGGATAGCTTCTACCTCCCTTAATTCTTCTTTAAATTCTGTTTCATCAGATACTTTCAATCTTCTACAGATGTTTATCATCCTCTTATGGCTTTTAGCCCTTCAACTATTCATAATCTTCTTTGGAAATGAAGACAATCTTTCCCCTATTTTTCCATGCACTTACTGAATTTCAGTCTTGCTGCAAGGGTAGGAGGCAGAACTGTCATGCACACTCACTTTCTAATCACTAAAAATATTGCTCAATTGATGCCCTGTGCCGGTACACCACCTCACTTATGCTGAAAAGTTAATTGCTTTAAAAACATATAGATTTTAAACCCAGTAGCTTTTCTAAGCCCTCTCATGCAATCACTGCATGAAATTCTCTTTCCTCATTTCTTTTCCCCTTCAGATAATGAAATCCTTCTCCTTCCAGCTCACATCTTCATATGGAAGTCAACAGCGGCTTAGGAGACACTAAAACACACTTCACGATGGCTCCCTACTCACGTGTACAAGCACATGCACTTGATCTGCTTGAGCTGCAGAGACAATAATACATTTCAGAGCTCTTAACGGCATAAAAATTTGATTGAGCCACACTAGCTGCCCAGTGCAGCAAGTAAAGCAGAGAAATGTGTCAATGACGGCAAGACTGAGAACTCTAAATTACGTTTTTAGGGAAGTGTTATTGGCCAAAAGCTCCTTAGATCAAGAACCCACCAAGAAGAGGGCAGCACTTCCATCTTAAGAGCAGGACAGAGGGCTCACCCTGACAACCCTTTGCAGACTCTCCCCACTACCGGCATTCTGATCCATGATATTACTGGGCATGCTTTGCACATGCAGACTTCTAGGGATAAGATTTCACATGAACTTCTCCGCCTCCAAGGTTAACGCTGCTCGAGACAAACACAAGCCACTCCGAACATTTTCTCAGCTGTCCGTAGCTAACCATTTTAGAATTTAAAAGCCAACAATGAAGCTTTCATGTACGTGTGGTTATGCCTAAGGCTTCTTTCCTGCTGTGTGCCCCGCTTCTTATCAACCACTTCATGCACACACAGAGCAAGTGTGTTTGTATTTCATATACTGTGGCAATAATTATCAGCAATCTTGTGACAGAGTAGCTATGAGTGCTATGGAGTTGTACAAGACACATTGTTATTTTACAGACTGGAAAAGGGACGTATTGAGTCTTTACTTGTCAAGGTCACAGAATGAATTGATGTTACAGCTGGAGAAATAAGGCATTTTCCTGCAGGTAATTCACTTTGAGCTGAGATGAACATCGAACTGCATGTAAACAATTTAGAACTAGATTTCATTAACAGAGAGGATAGAAGACAATAAATATATTAAGTTATATGTTCCTGTATCAACCTGTGACACTCTGAAGATGATGCAGATCTGTGTAACTGAACTCTAAGGTATTACTGGTTCGGCGGTCCAAATTAGCCTGGTAGCTAGCTGAAAGAAATCAAGGAATCAGGAAGTACAACAGAAAGCAAGGCAAATATTGTACAATGAGATGCTCAGATAAACTGACATCTTTCCGATATCTCACTGAACTCACTCTGCTTAGTGGGTATAGGTTGGAAAATAAGCAAGGTGAAAATATAGTTGTCCCTGTAACAGCTCTTCTACTTTGCACTCCTTGGATAGGCCTATAAAATGCGAGATGGAGTCAGCGCGAGACAACAGCAGCTTTGTTCATCTGAGACCTCCCTTCTCTAGCTGAGACGGAGTGAGGATAAGAGCAGATTTTAATCCTGTCTCCTGGAAATCGCCTCTGCTGTGGCACGAGAGATGCCTATTTCATGTGAGACCATGCCACTCCCTTCCAAGCAACACGAAGGGATCCCAGGCTCTGGAAAACATCTTTATTTGTGATGGTTCCAGAGAAGAGCAAAATTCACACCTGCAATATATTTTTTGCATTTTAAAAGCACACAAAGAGCACTGTTTATCCAGTTCCACACCTTGATCTATCAGTCCGTACTCAGTTCAATGTGACTTCCTCTAGCAGATACAGTCAGGGTGCTTTAGAAAGGGAGCTGATAATGCAGCTTGGGATCACTACATGACATAAAACTGCCAAGGAGTCCCATTCAAACAGGACACCACTGTGCAGGTAGTTATACCAATAGCCTACCAATACCTAGAGAGCCTACAGACTAGAGACTGACCCATTAATACATTTACTTCTGCCATTTGAATGAGTACCAGGCATGCCTTCTTCCAGGGTTTGAGACACTTCGGTCAGACAAGACAGAAACACTGAATTCCCTCAGATGCCTCAGTTGCTTTCTTATCAGAGATTTATACCTCTTATTGGCAAAAGCAAGGTCCCATAAGAAGTTACAGATGTCAAACTACTGAAGAGGGAACTCCCCTGAACAAGAAGCTAAGCATGCTTTTCAGGAACTAGGTACTCTTGTGTTTTCAGCTCACTTGATTATAGTAACAGATCTTCCACCTTCATTTGATATTATGTGCAATACAAGAGATACAAGATTGGGAATAGTTCTTAGCCAGAAGAGCCAGATGCTTAGGGGAAAAAATATATATACATATATATATATATATATATATATATATCATTGCAAGGCACTCTCCTGAGCTGAACTACCACAAGTAAAGATAGTTGTCCAAGAAGAGATCAGAGGCAATGTCACTATACTCTATAAATATCCACATAGATGAAGCTACGACAGCAGAAGGATATTCAAGCAGGGAGGCAATGGTTTAGCAAGACCTCAGGGCAGACATCTGCATTAGATGAAAGGCACAAATTGTTTCATAACAAGACAACAGAGTAATTTGCCTAGGACTTGGATGAAGCCTCTGTCACAAGTCTACAGAAAATTACATCTCTGAACTAGATACTCTCCAAACTCAGAGAGTTCTTACAGAAAGGGTACCAAAAGAGATATCTTGAAATCGTGGGCCACAAATGCAGCTGAGGCAGACTCTGGACAGGACTGGCAGCTTTTGTTCTCACTTTGAAGTAATTATAGCTGAGTGCTTTGAGACAGAAGAATTTAAAAAAAACCCGCCAACTGCCATGGCAGAGGCAAGTCACCAAGTCCTGTACCTGCCACTCATGTTGTCCATTATGGGGTATACTAAAGATAGAGGAAAGCCAGGAACTTACTGTCACTGAACTAACTGTTTCAAGGGAAACGTTCTTCTTAAAGAGCAGCTCCCAAGGGCACAAAAAGTAAATATCCTCAATATTCTCTGCAATAAGGGATGGATGTTCTCTATATGACAATTTTCAATACCTCTAATCTTTTGGCCTCCATAGTACCATGGCGAATTTCTACAAGTTAAAATCAGGAAAAAGCACGCACTGGTTTTCAAATTAGTATCCTTTCAATCTACATAATATCCCTTTCTTCCTACAGAATTAGACAAAGTAAGATCATCCAGGCTATTCTTTCTACACAGTTCATTAATGCAACTGTATAGACGAAACTTTCCCATGAGGCTCCTCAGAAGTAAGGATTCCTAATCTCATTTTCTGTTCATAAAGGCATTTCCATGCCTTTAAGTACCTCTGCCGTGTCACTATTCACTTTCTAGTGCTTTGTTCTGAGACAGAGTAAAGAGTGGACATAAAGACTTCAGTTAAATATACTCTATAAATATATATGACAGCAATAGAGAAGCCTGAAAAACACTTTCTTCGGAGCAGAATATCCACTTTGCTTCCAACCACCACATCAGCCTCCAATTTCAATTCTGTGTCTGTGTCTTATGTCTTCTGCTTCCATCAGCTTCAAACCCACCAAATTCAAGTACATTCTGCATTAAAGAAAACTGCTGAATGTTATCTGCATTTCACTCATCTTGCTTTTCAAACGCTCCCAGGGAAGCTCTCCAGATGTTTCTGCATTTCATTAAACTCAATTGCCTTCTGAAAGTCTTGCTACACAATTCCACTCGTTTGCTTTTCAGCACTGTTAGGATGCATTATTTAATTATATGACAAAAAGCCCCATTTCATTCGAGCCCTTACCCTGCATCACAGACAACAATACAGTTTACTGTGAATTTCCGCAGCACCTGGCTCAAGTCTTCAGCACTTGCAGATACATCCAGGGCCATGCAGGGAATGAGACCTTTCTATATTACTCCCTCCTTTTTTGTCAGGGAAACTGCAAGCTATGTTATGAATAGAAGAAAAACGTCAGTTTTGCTGTTTAGAGAGTATCTTTCACTGCTGCTTACAACAGAAAGGGGCAGCCACTGAAGTTATAAGGCAAAATGAAATTGCCTTGCCATAGGCTTTGATGACCAAGTACATAAACAAGTTGAAAAAGGGATTGGCCAAACTTGTGGAAAATGAATCTACTGAGGATTAAACATGGCAATACACCCTTGTCTTCAAAAGCATAAGGCTCCCACACTTGGAAATAGGTGTTCACCCACCATACAGTACTAGCATGACAAGTTCAAGATGTTCAGGACTCAGAGGCTTGCAGACACAGGCTGGATTTACTGTGCTTGAGCTGCAGAGTCAACACATCCGGAACACGTCACACTTGCCGCATGTGAGCTCCACATTGCTCGGCACTTTCCTCAGTGGCCATGAACAAAGTTTCCAGGATTTGGGGAACCCAGTTTGGAGCACTGGAGATGTTACCTGAAGGAGTGATGAACCCTCCTTTATGAACAAACTGATTAAAGCTTCAATGTGAACATACTTGGTGGGGGGAGGGGGGGGAAGGGGGAGAGAGACAAGCTTTAGGCAACCAAAAGGCCTCAACAGCTTATTTATTAAGGACTTTTTAATCAGTACAAGGAAGGTATTGCACTCCATTACAGATTTCCTCTTGGATTAAGTACAGTCTGAAGTCACAGATTGGTTGTAGACACCATATGAGCATTAGCTGGTGCTGAAGATGCCGTGGTATGTAATTAGCTTGCACAATAGGGTACAAGCACAAAGGTTCTGAAATAAGCAACTTAACTTTGGCATTGTTCAAGCTTGAACATCTGACTTCACAGTTGGCATCTTTATCTTTTTTGATCCTATTTATTTATTTTCACATCTCAGATTCTTTGAGGCATAAATCCTTGACATGCTGGAAGCCAATCACTCATAAAACATCATTAAGGAAAAGGCACACTCATTTTAAGAGCATACAAGTTGAGAAGTAGGGAATTCTAAGTAGTTTGTAGGCTTTATTTTGGCTGACTAATCAATTAGCAGTGCCTTTGTCTTTGCTGGCATGTTTTCTTGCATTTGGTAACCTCAGTCTAAACTGGCAACGTATTTAACACACCTTCTCCCATGAGAGAAGAGCTTTATTGCTACCATAGACCTTCTGCCTAAAGGCACTTCTAACCCAAGAATGTAGTTCTCATCACTACTTAGTCCATATCTACATTGCAGAAATACTTTTTGGCAATAAGATAAGGCGCACACACACACCAGGCCTCTTGCTTAGAGCCTGGTGTCAATAACACACAAGCAGCTTCACTACAATGAAGCCAGGGAAGTCAGAGCACTATCCCGTACACGAGTTTAACTTGAGTATACCAAAGTAAGAAGAGACACAGAAGCTAGTGTCCATCAGGATTTTACAGCAAGATAGTCAACTTTACATACCTGCCCTGTTATAGAAAGATGCACAACAGTGACAATCCCTGCCCCAGCAACAAAAACAAAAATACATCCCCTTTCTGGGAAGTGACAAGCTAGTCCTCCTCTTCCAGGCTACAGCAAACAAGCACTAAATTGTTTTTGAGAACCCAAGCACCAAACACCAATGCAGCTCCCCCTCTCCTGCTTTTTTTAATCTTGGAAAAAGTCTCCAGCGGATTGCAGACACGTCATTTCTAGTTCTGTGTGCTGGGACGATTCATCTTCAGAAAGAAGAGACGCCTGGATTGTGATACGATTTCAAGTTCAATCATCATATCAGTTTGTTTTAAACTGAAGTATTGCCTCACAGTTTGGGGGGGGGGGTGGGGGGGAAGAAGAAGAAGAAATCACTGATCACACCAGCTTGCTCTTCTCCCACAGTACAATCAAGAACCACAGCAAGCGTTTTCCCATCCTGCAGTATGAATACTACTTACGAGTTCAGAGCTTTGGTAGCAGCACTTCCATTTCACCTTTAAATTATTTTTGAACAACTCAACCTTATTTCCCATCTCTTCTGCCTTTCTTTTTTAACTACTCAAGGCGTCTGGGCTCTCTACCATCCTTTGAGATCTTGTTCTCAGTCAGTAGCTCCTTCCCACAGCCCGAAGCACCGACGCAGGCACCAACGCAGCGGCCTTGAGCCCCGCTCCGCCGCCCCAGCTGCCTCCCCGCCACCCCCAAGCTCTCGCAGCTCTCTAGTTTTAGTCTCTCTTACAGTAGTTTTACTCAAGCTCCCATGACTAAACGCCGGCGAGACGAGGGAGCTGTCCCTTCCCGCCCGCGAGCCCCCGGAGGGGGGGACCAGGGCAGAGCCGCGGCCGGAGCCGCCGGGCTCACGGTTCAGGCCCTTCAAGCCCCAGGCACGGCGGCCCTGGCCCCGGCTACTCCCGCCGGGCGGAGGCGCCACGGGCCGGGCCGCAGCGGGGCCGCCGGCGCGGGGCTGAGCGTCCCCCTGTCCGTCAGACACGCAGAGCGGAGATATTTTTAAGTAACAAACGTACTTTTTTATTTTAGAAACAAAAATATCGTTTTCGGCTTAACAATAGCCGGATCTCGCTGAATGAAGCCTTTGCATATTTTCCTGTTTTAATTGGTTGTATAATAAACAGTCCTGACCCCGCACTCTCTTTTCAATGAGTTCAGGGTGAAACGCGGACCATGGGACTGGAAATGACTTTTTCACCACTTAAAACACGGACAAGAATACCAGGAATCCGGCGGCACTAAACAGCCGCACCGGCGGGGCGGGGGAGGCCCGGGCAAGGTGCGACTTGCGTGCGCGCTCC
>NW_020449085.1:169243-177842 GCF_003343035.1 Apteryx rowi
CCGGCCCCGTTCGCCCCCGCGGGCTGGAGGGGCCCTGCGCTCCTCGGGCACCTCCGGCGGCGCCGTGGGCCGTAGCACCACGCACCTGCCTCCCGCGGCTGGCGGCACCCGGAGGGCCTCTCCTAGACGGATGCCGGCGGCTGGAGAGGCGCCAGCGGCCATGGCACCAAACGCCTCCCTCACACAGTCCACGGCACTGAGAGGGGTCTCCTGGACCAAGGCCATGGTGCCACATGCCTCACTCACACAGTCCATGGCACCAAGAGGGCTCTCCTGGACCAAGGCCATGGTGCCACACACCTCCCTCATGTGGCTCACAGCATGGACAGGGCCTCTCCGAGACAAAGGGTGACGACTCAGAGCGGCACCGTGGGGACAGCACCACATGCCTCCTTCGCACAGCTCACGGCATGGAGAAGGCCTCTCCCAGACAAAGGGCTGAGCCAAGCAGCCGAATGGGAGTTCAACAGGACAAGGAGTGTCTGAAGCTCTAGTCTTCATGCTGGACCCCTCTGTGTCTCTGCTCTGTGTCTCTCAAGACTTTAGCAAGCATATATCCAGGCCAGGATAACTGCTATTTCTTCCCTTGCTCTTTGGAGTTGAGTTTCTTCCTCCTCCCTAAGGGCATCTATTAATTTAAATCCTATTTTACTATTTAATGACTGGATTTACTCTAGCTTTTCTGCAGATCACAGCCTTTTTGAGATTTGCAGTATTTTTTGAAATTTTATCTCGTAAAAATAGCCACTGACCACAAATCATTTCAAATTCATCTTTTCCAGCTGCAGTTCGTTTAGGGGGGAGAGAATATATAATCTGGCATTTTGAGTGGCTTCTCGCAGTTATCTCCCCCCACATATGCATTGGTCAGCTTTGGGGTTCTGACACCTCAAAGACGTCTTGGGATCTGTTATAAAATTCCGCATTATGTTGCCAGTGCAATATTTCTGCCCTCACAGGCAGTGTTATTCAACATAATCATTGTAGTCACGTCCTCTTGTTAGTCTCAGGAACATTTTATGTCTTGTCTGCCTGCTTTTTTCTCCTGGGCATCCAATGAGAAGTTCTGTGCTGATATTTATTCTGTCTCCCTGAAGAGGACAGCACAAAGGAGGGCTGTAAAAGGTGGCTACATGTCACAGAAGATTACTGAGAGTGATTTAATACCAAATGAAAACACAATCCATAATAGAATTGAAGTTGCTTTTGTTCCACTTTCATCTTGCTTGTCAAGCTGTTGTATTGTATGCCGAAGGCACATAAGTGCTAAAAACAGATCTCTCCATCACAGCATTGACTGATAGAGCAAATTTGGTCCAGATCAGTTGTCTGTCCATGACTGCCCAGCTGTATGTTTCTGTTGAACTAGTCAATGTGATGTGGTATTTATGCTGTCTGTTGTAATGGGTGTCCTGTGCCAGGACGTTTTCCCTCTCCCATAGCATGGTGGGGCACGAGCCCCACTGAAGTGTAGGGTGCTTGTGGCTGCCTTGCTTAGGGAAGAGAGCTCATGTTCCCAAGATCAGCCTCAGCCTGGGAGATAGAAAGCACCACATCTCCTTTGCACCTTACCACCACCAGACCATCACACTACTCCCCCTCTCTGCTTCTACAAGGCCCTTTGCAGTACACATTATGCTACAACATTCAGGCAGCTTGCTAAGAGTTTTTCAGCAGAAGTTGGCAACGGAAATTAATGCAAACTTCCTTTGCCCCAGGAGTACCATTTACTTTCTACATATTCTAAGGAAGATGGGGTGCATATGACAAGTAATACAGAGCTGACCATATTCCTAGAGCTTTCCTGGTACTAAAGAAGCTCAGAGTTGAGGCTAAAGAACTGCTGTCTCCTATTCGGTATATCCTTGAGTAGGAAGAACATAAGAGTGGTAGCAACAAGTATTGCTGTAAAAGTGAAAATACCATTGTGAAGAGAGGACTCCTTGATGGGAAAACAACCTGTTTTGAGCTTATCAGACACTTGGTGAGACAAGCAAACACATGAGACAGTAAGCAACAGGGGAGAGGATGGTCACACCAGTCATGTGGAAGTTGGACATCCCTCATTCTGGTTGTCCCCACCAAACACAATGATTTGGAAGGTGACCTCTGCTAGGGCTCCAGGACCCAGAGGCTGCCTGCTGTGGAGCTGCCAGCACCTCAGTGAGGGACTTCAGCGGACTCGAGGGCCCAGAAGGCACCCAGTCCATCCTGGCCCTGCCGGCAGGGGTGTCTGCTGCTGCATGGCCTGGGTCCCACAACAGAATACCATGGACAGCTTACAGCTGTGGAGGTTTGTGATGGGAGCACAACACCGGTGTGTATGGAGTGTGAAAGTGAGAAGTCAACAGGCTGAGACCAGCCATGAAACCCTGGAAAAGAACACAGAAAACAGCAAAGGATGGTCACGTGCTGGGTGACACCAGGCCACAGCAGAGATATGGAGCAACAGCAGTTTGACATAACTCAGCCTGAACCTAAGCTGACTTTGTCACAGATATATCAAGCTTTGGTCCAAGTGGAGAGGGAGATTACAATTTGAGCCTGATCTGAGCATGGAGAAGCTCGTGCCCACCAAGGGAATTGCCAAGTCCAGCAGATGTTCAAATCTATGCATGTAGGAGGGCAGTGACATCTTTGGACCAGGGGTTTGGAGAGAAGGGAGTGGAGAGAGACTGTGAGCTGGCTCTGGGTGATTCAGCCATGCAACCTAGTAGAGCAGAACATGCAGACAACATCAGATCCATTGCCAAGCCCACCAAGTGAATTTTGCTCTCATGCAAAGTTTCTTGGATCCTAATGACCTGTCAGAGTCAGTTTATACTGGGTCAACAATTTATTTTTTTTTTTGTGTGTGGTTGCAGCAGTTCTGATCTGGTCTTAAACAAACTAAATCTGGATTTATTCAATTGCCTGACTGTGGCCTGGCCCAATATGTTCCTCTGGCTTTCTAGTGATCTCTATAAAGATGGCCACAATTCACTGAACATGTTCAGTCATGTTATTCCCTTTTCACTTGACAAGTAGCCAATATTTGAGAATTTCTTGTGCAAGGCTCTCTCACTCATCCAGATCTATCCATCAGGATCAGACTTGCTGCACTTCCATTCAAGTTCCAATGAAATACTTTTCTCAGCTCAGATCTCAGGATAACCTTGCATTTCACCAGTGTTTTTGGAAAAAGGTCTCTATCGCTTCAGGTGCAGGTATTGGAGTTTATTTGCTTTTTGCAGGCCACTGTGGCAGATGATTGTATTATAAAGCATGTAAATAGCTAGATTTGTGACATCAGAGAGGATACTCAGTCCTGGCAAATGCAAGTGATGAACCTCATAAGATATCTGGATGTGATCCTAGGAAATATGGGGGAAAAGGTCCTGGGGACTTGTGGTCCCAGTGGGCTGACTGAAGATCCTGCCTGAGCAGGGAGTAAAATGGCAGGTGAAGTTCCACAATGACAAATGTAACATGATCCATATGGGAAACAACAGTAGTTATTTTCCATAGGTAGTAGTGGGCTCTGCATGGGCTAATCCATCTCAAACAGAATATAATAGAACTGAAAAGAAAAAGAACTTCACAGAAGGCAGTAAGGATGATCAAAGGCCTGGAATGGCTGCTACCACATGAAGAACAACTGCATAGATGTGGACTCCTCAGCCTGGAAGAACAACAAAGGTGCATGTGATGGAAGTCCACACAATCCTGAGTGACAGGGAGACATTATGTTTCAAAACAAGTCTGGGGGCACCAAGTGAAATTAGCAGGTGGTAAAATTAGTAAAATAGAGGTGCTTCCTCATGCATGTTGTTATTAAGCTATGGAGCTGCTTGCCGCACAATACTGTGGCTGCTGAATGTCAATAGGAGTTAAAAAAAAACAGAGGACATGTGGAAGGAAAATCTCTGGAGGTTTGTTCAGGAGAAGGATACTCGCTTTTGATCAAGAAGTCTCTGAGTGACCAAGTCCTAGAGTACCCTGGAGAAGATTCCTTCTGTGCATGCCCCAGTCTCACACCCTCCGTGCGCTCCAGCATTTGCCCAATGTGGGGGGCAGGATGCTAGGCTGGGAGGACCCAATGTGACGTTCTGGTACTTACATTTCTTTTTCTGAAAGAAGGAGGACCTTTAGGTCCATCAGCTTCAGTTAACCTGAATTCAAGTCCCAAGATATTAATTACATGTTATTTTACCATCCTGCCACCATTCAGCCCTATCCTTTGGGGTGTTAGTCTGACAGAAGAGACAGTTCAGACCATCTTGAGAAGGGTGCCCAGAACTGGAGGGGCTCTGTGTTGCTCTGTGGGGTGAAACCGTGTCCAGTTTCAGGCTCCCAAATGCAGGAAAGACACTGACATCCTGGAGTGAGTCCAGTGAAGGCCACCAAGCAGATTAGGGGAGCTCAGACACATGACATATGAGGAGAGGCTGAGAGAACTAGGTTAGTTAAGTCTTCAGAAGAGAAGGCTAAAGGGAGATCTTATTGCTATCTTCAGCTACGTCATAGGAGGGCGTAGATGAGACAGAGCCAGACTCTTCTCTGAGGTGCAGAGTGATCAAATGAGAGGCAACAAACACAAGCTGCAACAAGGGAAATTCTGATTCGATGTTAGGGAAGAAATTATCCTGGGAGGGGGATCAAATAATACAACAGGGGCCCAGAGAAATGTGCAATCTCCATCCTAGGAGATAGTAAACTCTGGACTGGACAAGGCGCTGAGCAACTGATCTAAGTTGGCCCTGCTTGTAGTAGGAGGCTGGACCAGAGACCTCCAGAGGTCCCTTCCCACCGCAATTATAGTGTGCTTCTGTGACTCACCCTATTAGCAAAGGGAAGCCTGGATGGTGAGCACAGCCCTAACACCTACCAGCTCAAGTTAGCTGAGATGAATCCTGTTCTAGTGATTGATCCCTCATCCAGACACATGGGGATTTTTTTTCTGTCCTTTTGAACTCTGAATGATTCTCGTGCCAGTTACACTGCTGAGACAGAGCTTTCTGTTGCAACATCTGGTCTCTAGTCATTTTGTTTGCAGAGAGTGAGACTGCCCTCTGCTCTTGTCTCTGTTTTGAAACTCACTTTCTCAGCATTTAATTTTTGAAGTATAAACCAGTCAGTCACAAGGCTTCAATCCTGCATTCTTGTTAGCAAAGCTTTTGTTCTCTGCCTCCAAATCCAGCACTGATTCACAGTTGCTGAGAGACACAGATGTTCACATTCTTCTCACACAGTATATTCTTCCCTTTCCTATCCAGCACAGATACACATATGCTCCTCCCTTTCTAAAATCACGCAGACTTGTTCCTGCTCTCCAACACGGCATCAACAAACTCTACCACCAGCACACAGACAAAAACATATTCTTTATCAGATATTCCTGCAGACTATGGCTGGACAGGACTCTTCCCAAGTTCAGAGGACAAGAGTAATACAATTTTTGACTAGGCATCTGATAGAGGATGAAGCCCAAAGAAGCAGTCCATCTGGAAGGCAGCAGTGCAATGCCTCCAGCTGTTTGAAAAGATGCTGTGTCAACCAGAAATTTCATCTTTAGCTCTCTGAAAGTGTTGGGGTTAATTTAACTTTTACCATTTACCTGAGCTGTATTTATGATAGCTCTGCATCACAGGAACAACATGAAGCTGCTGGAACATATTCAGTCAGAACCTTAATCTGCAATCCACTAATATGTTTATTTTAAGCATGTAACAGGTACATTTCCAAATGCTTGGCCAGGCCCTCTCTGTACTAGAAATTAAGAAAAAAGAGGTTCATTATGCCCATACACTGTGTCTGTGGCCTCTCAGAGACAACTGGGGAGGTAAGCACAAAGGAAGGCCATACCTGTCTGGTTTAACCATGAGTAGGTTCACGAAGTGAAGCACTAACTGGGCCACGGCTGCACCTAGTCCCACTTCTGGGCTCTGTGGCTCAAGCCCAGTTGTAATAAGCAGCACCCATCACACACATGTTCCTCCTACCATACCCTGTGGAGGAAAGGACTTGGATGGAGAGAATCCTTCCTCCATCCACCACTTGTGTTGTTTTCTGCTTTTTCCTAGAATCTCCTTCCCCATCCTTTTCAAGAGAAGAGCACCAGGCAGAGGCACATCCTTCATCCTTGCTTACTCCCTCTGACCCTATGGCACAGCTTAGCTCTGTCCCTTCTGCTGCTCCTGGGGAAGCACGTGTGCTATTCCACCTCTCCCACAGTCTCCACTCCTGCACACCCCATTTCAGTCTTTTTCTCTCTCAGCCATGACTGCTTCTCTTCTTAGAGGTGCCTTAATTGGCAGCCCTGGAGGCCTGTCCTGCCCTCTTATGCTGCCTGTGAAGGTACTCAGGATATGGGCCAAGGGAGAGACATCCCCAACAGCGCAAATCTTGCTTTTCCTTTGTCAGCCCCCATTTTCACCACTGCAGAGAAATACAGCATGGGCAGGGGATCAGCAGTCTCTCTTGCAGCTTCTCCTCCAGGTGGTCTGTGGTTCCCCTCATTCCTGACACCACAGGGAACTACTGCCCAGGACCACTGTTTTGCACCATCTATGGGGTTGTAGGAGAAACCATTCTGGTGGGAGTTTGTCTGCACTGGGGATGTGATCTGGCCAAACCAGGCTCATAATGTCAGGGCTGTCCTCCAACCTGAAACACCTCTGAACTCCAATAGGTCCTGAGCAGAGGCAGCCCCTGCCCACCTCTCATTCTTGGCTCCGCACAGCTCATGTCACCCAGAGAGGGTGAAATCTTTTTCCAGCCTTTATTCCACTTGAGACCTCAGGCATGTTTGTGGTACAGTTCTCAGGTCTCCCCCAGTGAAGGGCAGCTGCCACACACATACAGCAAGTATACCAAGCTGCAGCCCCTCTTCCAGAGCTTCCTCTTGAGGATTATTTGGGGACATCCAAACTATTATGTTTGACCAAAGCCCAGCAGATCAGTCCATCTTCCATTTTTTTGTCTAGTACCTTTCTACTTGGTGATGTCTTTCAAAAGGTGAAGAGTTCTAGTTTAATGAGTCTGTTCTTAAATGGAGGCCATTCCAGACCTCTGATCATCTTTATTATCCTTTGTGTGCCTTCTCTAACGCTATTACATCCTATTCATAAGGCACTGAAACAAAACCAGATATGGATATGCCATGGAGCCACATAGCAAAATTAAGTGTAACTACAGTGAATTCTTTTTATTTCTTTGCTCCTATTAGGATGGGGTCTGAACTCTTTTGCTGCCCCACCTGAGATGCTGTTGGTAGAGGAGAGTCTGCCTGTTGTCCTAGCTTTGTCTGTAAATAAAAATCATGACTGTATGGCACAGCAATAATGAATCCTTACAGTCACTGCCATCTAGTTTCTCCAAATACAACCTGCATACAAGTGTAATTCATTTCATTAAGTTATAACTCGAAAAGGGCTTGAAGGATCTCTCATTCTGCTATAAGAGACTATTTGAGATAAAAATTAGACAGGCACAAGTGTTCTGTTCCCAGAGGCCTCCTTAAAAATTAACTCCTAAATCAATTGCCTGCTTTATTAATGAATCCTCAAGCTCATTTCAGTAGCCAAAGAAGGAGACTTCAGGAACCAGGGGAGAGATTTCATACTTTTCCTTTGTACCAAGAAGGTAAAATGTGGGCTTTAAGAACAAAATCAAACCAATGAATGACTCTGAGGCCACAGGTAGAGCCAGTTTGCAATACAGGCTCTAGAAGTCATAACTTTGGCCTGGAGAGACTGGGCCTCAGGAGGAGAATAAGCCCCTGGCTCTGATCTGTCCCCTTTCTGCCCAGTCCCAGAGGGACCTGTGTAACCCCTGGGCTGGCTGGCTCAGCTTCGCTTCCCATGAGGCCCTCATGATGCCTGGCAGGGTTGTCTGGGGATTTTTCGGAGAAAGCGATCTGGCAAATTTTCACCAGTGTAGGCTGGATCCTCGCTTGCCTTCTCCCAGCTGAGGGAGCAGGTGGCAGTGTAGCTGTGGCTTCAGCATGAACCTTTGGGATACGGCTCTGCAGACGTGGGCAAGGGAGGCTGTGGGCACAACAGAGTGGCCATGGGGACAGATGGGGGTGAGGGCAGCTGTGGGGACAAGGGTGAAGGTGGCCGTGGAGATGAAGGTGAGGGTGGATGTGGGGTTGGTGGTGAGGGTGGCTGTGGGGTTGAGCGTGAGGGTGGCCATAGTGTTGAGGATGAGAGTGAGGGTACCTGTGGGGATAGGGACGAGGGCAGCTGTGGGGATGGCTGTGGAACTGTGGATGGCAGTGGGGATAGGAGTAAAGGGAGCCCTGGGGACGGGGGTGAGGGCGGCTGTGGGCACAGCAGGGTGGCTGTGAAGATAGGTGGGGATGAGGGAAGCCATGGGGCAAGGTGAGGATGAGGGATGTAGGGACAGTGGTGAGAGTGGATGTGGGATGGAGGGTGAAGGTGGCCATAGGGATGAGGATGAGGTTGGCTCTGGGGATGGGGACTAGGGTGGCTGCGGGTATGAGGGTAAAGCTGGCCATGGCGATGGGGGTGGCTGCGGGGATAGGGTGAGGGTGACCGTGGGGTGAGGGCGGCTGTGGGATGGGGGTGAGGGTGACACTGGGGGCAGGGGTGAGGGT
>NW_020449085.1:178682-231390 GCF_003343035.1 Apteryx rowi
CCCGGCCCGGCCCGGCGGCTGCGGAGCCCGGCCAGGCGCGCCGCTGCCTGCTCTGCAGTTCAGGCTGGCAGGAAAGTGGAAGCAGCGTGCGGAGAGTTAAATGCAGCCGTTCACAGCTCTGCCCTGAGGAGTGTAGAGAGCCTGGGCTGTTTGTCAAGGCCCAGGAGGTTGGGAGGGTGACGTGAATGGCATACAGCTGTAGGTTCCTTCTCCTGCTCTTTCTTTTTTTTATTATTTTCCTGGCAGCCTGCTGTGGGAGTTGAGGATAGAGAGAGGGAGTCCTGGGTGACTCTGGGCTCTGATATGCTCCACGGGGGACCTGGAGCTTCCTTACCATCTCTGCTGTTTCCTTCCCTTTCCTAGGCAGGTGCTGCTGCTTAACTGGGAGAAGAGCCAAGTGTGAGACTGACGGCTGTTGAGGCCAGCTGCGTGCATGTAGACTTGGGAGGACAAGCCGCTGTTAAAGCGATGCAGAAAGGTGAGCAGCTCCCTGGCCGTGTTCAGGCGCGGAGTCAGCTGGGGAGCTGCAGCTGGTGTCCTAGAGTAGGTGTTACTAGGGCTTGTAAGTTGTCAGTTAAGCAAACTGAGTAGTCCCTTAGGTGATCCATGTCAAATAAATGCCTGTGTTGTGTTTCATCTGGGACAGCACAAAGCATATGCCTCAAAGTGCTGTGACCAGTATATTTAAGCTGTCAAGAAGACTCTTTAAAAACAGTGGCATCCCTGTGCTTTGGAGGTGGGGCTTCCTCACTTTTCCAAATCTCCTTCCTTTGAGGGATAGGCCCATCTACGCAGGGGGCCCAGTCCTAAGGGACCTGAGGGGTTTACTCCCTTCCAGAAGAAAGTGCCCAACAGGTCTTGCAGCACTGTGTGCCCAGCCGCTTTATGAGAAAGCACCAAACAGAAGTGAGCAGCCTTGGTCTAACCAAAGCAGAGCCTGGGTTGTGCTGGATCGTTTCTCCTCTGAAGGAGGAAGAGTGACTTGTGCGGGTGAGGATCCTGCGCGCCTGCCCTGTTGTTTCTGTCTCCTTGGTTGTGTTACAAACCTGCATCTGTTTCTCTGTAGCCATTGTGATCACCGAGCAGCCGGTCTCCGTCTCCGTCCCTGTCGGATACTCCTTCACTCTGCGATGCAGAGCTGAGGCCTGCACGTCTCTGCAGTACCAATGGTTTTGTCAGCACCAGGTTAATGCTTTTATATGGAGATAGCCCTGGGTCTTGCGGTCACAGGCTGGTGAAGTGCACTGCAGCGTAATGGAGATGACTCTCTATGGAGAAATCTGGTGGGAACCAGGAGGGTAGAAGGGAAAAGAGCAAAGAGCAGAAGGAAATAGGATATGTTTGTATGATTGTGCTTGCCTAGGGCTTCAGTGGCTGCTATGTGGGGTGCTAAGCTCCTTCTCCCTGCATCCTTCTGGCTGGAGGAGGGGACAAAACCAGGGACTTTCCACTCTTCCTGCTCTTAACAAGGTCCTCCTAGTGCCTTCTGCTACCAGCGATGAAAATGGGATGTGCTGCCCACTGCCTGTGTTTTCTTTTTAGTCTGCCTGCTGCCAGATTCCTGGTGCCACTGAACAAGACTTGCTCATCACTGCACAGCAGACCCAACTCTACACCTGCAGAATCAATGACCTCTATAAAAATGCCATCTTCTCTAACTGGGTGAAAGTGGAGGTCCATCAGTGTGTTGCCAGAGGTACGAGCATGTCTTCTAGCCTTTCTCTGTTTTATGCTTTGCTCAAATATTGCCCACGGATGAAATGTTGCAGCCCCTTGCAACAGTGACCCTTTGCAGTTCTAGGGTCAGTGTGTCCTCCCAGCTCTAAAATCATTATACAGAAGGATTGTTCCAGTGAAATGACCATGCAGGTCCAAGCTGGACAGCTGTGTCCCTTGCTCTGGATACGTCAGATCCTGTCATGATCCCAATAACCCAGGCTGTTTTTACCTGTTCCTCCTGCTGATAACTCACCAGAGATTTCCCAAAGAGATGTTATGCTGGGTGTTTGACAATTTGCATTTGGCAAATGAACTTGAAGAAGCAGTCTGGCTATTTCAAAACTGAGCAAATTAACTCTGAGTGTGTCTGACCTCAGCATGTTGACTGCACCCTTGGCAGGAGATGTTGAGCCTCTTCAGGCATCAGGGCACATTTGGGACTGGAAAGCAAAAGGTATTGCTTTGGCTTGTCAGTGGGTGATCTCACTATTGTAGATGTTGCTCTCGAGGACTCCCTGCTCCAAGAGCAGAAGACAGAGGCAACTCTGGAACAGCAGCCTTGCTGTGGGGCATTATCTCTGTGCAAGTGGAAACAATTCATTTTTCTGGCAGTCTGCACAGACTGCTTTACAGGGAAAAGATGCCTTTATTTTCTCTCCTGGCAAAGGGAGGACCAACTCTGTTTGTTGCTTCACAGATCTGCTCCCTCAGCTTTGGCGAGGAGAACCAGTCATCATCCTCAACCCCATTGAGCAGAAGGTAGAAGTAGGGAAGCCACTACAACTGCAGTGTGCTGCCATGGGGGTCCCAGCCCCAAGCTTCCAGTGGTACCGTAATGGGAATGTGCTGGAACACCAGAAGAAAAAAAAACTCTGGGTAATGTTGCCTCTGGATGATTCATAAACTGTGGATGATGAGAGAAGCTCATTGCTCGGTCACAAGCATGGGGGAGCCTCAGAAGGCTTGGAAAGACTGCTGAAATATTTTATTGCTGCCCTGGATATGGCAGGTCACAGTCCTTATGTCTGGCTCTTATCTGCACTTAAAGGCCCAGGCATGCTTTGATCTGTGAGAACAGAGATCTAGAAAATGAGGAAAAGTGGGCAACCCAATTATAGTCATGCACTGTCCTCCCAGCATGGCTTCCAGGGACAGAATATGACTGTGACACAGTGCTTCAGGGCTGTTGTAGAAAGAAGGGAGAGTTTGGCAGGAGATCCTTGTGCTCTAGAAGCTGAGGTCTGCAATAGACTCTGTGTGAACTTACTGAGCTTCTTATAGAAAGAAAAATCATGGAAAAGCTTGTTAGACTGAGTTTTTTCAGGCAAGGAATGAGATCTTGGTGAACAACAACAAAAGAGACGTTGAGTTCCAGGAACAGGGTTGCGTTTGGCAGATACTGTCAGGACAACGCAAGCATTCATCATAAATAATGTGATTTAACTTTCAATCTGTCTAGATCAGCCATGCAAAGGTCAGCGACTCTGGCACGTACCTTTGCTGTGCTTCCAATAGCCATGGAGAGCACTGGACCAACGCAGTGGATATTCACGTGGGTGAGCAGAGCCAACCAACATCTGGTTTGTTACAAATCATCTTTTAGCGTGAAAAGCTATTACAGGGCGGAGAGGATTTTAGTGCTCTCGCCTGGAAAGGCTGGGCTGGTGAACAAGGAGCCCAGTGCAACAAGGTTATCCTGGGGCTCACTCTGTGCAGGGGAAGTTGGGCTGTGGGCTGTGAGATGAGGAGAAGTAGGACACGCAGCTCTGATGCTTACACCTCTCCCCCATCTTGTACACTGTTAGTAACAAAAAAAGGCCACCGGTTTTAGATACCTCCTCTCAGCAGAGCACAGCACAATATGCTTCCGAGTGCCTTTTTTTTTTTTTTAGAATGTCATTAAAAGAAATAGCCATGTTAAACAGTGAGTTATTTACTTTTCTGCCTTGGTTCCTGTCTAGAAAACTGTATGTGTGTTTGTGTGAATGCTACGTGCCAGGCCCTGAGCAATAATGTGCTGGGCACTGAAAGGTGAGGGGAGCGCTAGGCAGAGGTGCATATGAGGCCTTGGATATTGGAGAAGCTTGCTGCTGCTGAACCTAGAAACCCTTTGCAGCCATAGCAACTTGTGAAGAGGCAACATGGGGCTCTGCAGAGAAATTGGAGAGTCCTGGCAGTCCTGTGACAGCTGTCACTGAAACAGCCTGCAAAGCACAATTTCACACCTTGGATATACTTGAAGCGATGATCTCAGTGGAGCTGCACAAGCCCTCCCTAGCTGAGGACGTGGGTGTCTGTTAGTCCCTGCTGACAGGCCAGAGCAGTGATAAATGGAATTCCTTGATAACAGAGTTCAAAATTAGCGAGGGAAGTGGTGTCTATAAACGAAAAAACTCAGTGATCTTCCTGCATGTCTGTACAGCTGCTTGGCCACAGGGATGCCGCTGTAGCCTTTGGCATGACTGAAGTTGAAAAGGCTTTTGCATTCTGTGAAGTGTCTTGCGGGACATGGATCTACACGTGGGATTCAGATGGGGTCTTTCTGATGTCTGGGAGTAGAGAAGAGAATTGGTGACCTGTGTCGGAGCTGTCAGGCTGCCAGGCAGGCAGATCAGCACACATGCGGCTGGGCATAGCTGAATCCTGGGTACTTGGCTGCTCGCTCTCTGTCTGCCTCAGTTTTTGGTTGTGCGCTTTTGAATGCAGCTTTTAAAGCACCTCTGATCAGCTCGTAAAAAACCTGCCACATTAGACTGTGCTCTCCGATGCTCACTCGGGTATTCTTGCCCTGCTGAGGTGCTGGTTTAATAGCTGTCACCCCAGATTGTACTGGGGTCCTTTGCTGAAACTAATTTACTGTCTTACTGAGAGAAAGTATTATGTGCTCAGATTTATAGAGCTGGGAAGGACAGTGTTTATTTCAGGAAGGTTAAGGCTGCTCAGGCTAGTAGGCCAGGTCTGATTCTGTGCTTCCTGTATGACCTGAGGGATTCTGGGAGAAGATGGCTTTCCAGGGCCTCATACATACTCCACCTACAGTATGATGGCTGCTTTGGTCCTGTGCCTTTGCTAGGTCATGAGACAGGAATAGCACAGGACGGCGTTGCTGGCTCTTGACTCCATCTAGAGATTTTTCTATGCCATAAGTTTCTTATCTGGCCATTTAGGCTGGCTGTAAAATCTTTCTAAACTGCAAATTGGTCCTATGTGACTAGGGAGTCTTGTCCACTCTCCTTCACTCCTTGCAGCTGGCAAAACAGCATTCAGGATAGACAGGTGGTGGGAAAGGGGTATCAGACTGGGCTGGGTTGAAAATGTGAAGGCTGTATAGTTTTAACATGCAACAGGCAGCTCTGTTGGAGGCAGAAAAGGACAAATGGGCTTGTTCTGATGGCTTTCCAGGCATCCCTGGAGTATTAGCAGCACTGTCAGCACTGCGTATCCAGGTCCTAAAAGTCTTCCAAGCCCATGAAATTTATGCAATTAAAAAATATTCCCTTACTTTCTTTATTTAGAGCCTTTAGGGTTTCAGGACTTTCTCCTGGGCTGGATTATTATTATTTATTTATTTATTTATTTATTAATAAAAAAAGCTGAAGCTGTCAGGGTAATGATGACTTTAAGAGGCTGCATGCTGGGAGAGCTCAGGGGATGGGATGCCTGCACTGATGCCCGCTGGACATGCTGGCACCAATGAAGTACCGTGCTGCGCTCATACTCAGGCAGGGAAGCTTATGGAGCTCGTGAAAATGACTCATGTTTGGGATGGCATTTCTGAGACGGAACTGCTAAGAGGCAGGGAAAGGCAAACCAGTGTGTTGAAACACGCTGGAAATCTTATCGGAATCTAAAGCAAACAATCTGCTTCCTAAGTGCTGACCGTTCATGGGGAGATGCTCTTTGTTTTGAAGCTTATGTTGACTGAGTTTCTTCCTTGAGTCCTCCTGTTTCCTTTGCTTTCCCTGCAATGAGGGAGCAGGCAGGTCATCTTGGGAAGAGCAGCAGCCCAGGCAGGGCTGATATAAGCAGTACAGACTTCCTGATGGGCAGAACTGGCTCTTCCACACCAGCCCTCCTTCCCCCAGCCTGCCACTTCTGTGAGCTTTGCTTTGTTGGCCTTCCCAGCTGCTTATACACTGGCACCTTTCTCTTGTGCATGCCCTGGCCTTCATCCTTGACCATTCACCCTTTGCTGCCCACGCGTGATTTCAGGTGCTTCTGGAGGGCTGGTACAGGCAGGCTCTTGAAATCACCAAACTAGTATCTTTAAGGTTGGTAAATGGGTTGTGAAAAACTTGTCTGAGGAGCAGCCTCTGTTGCTCGCTCAGCTGTGCTGCTGCATTGTTTGATCCAGCTTTGCATAGCCAGGGACCAGGGGGGCAGGTTTGAGACCTGTGATGGGTGTTGGCATTGGGAAGCTGGGTGCTGAGCGCAGGCTCATCATTTCCCTCTTTCTTTTCCAGGTACGTGTCGCTCTGAAAAGTTTTTTGGTGAGTACTGTGAGTACTTTTCCTGAGCAATTATTCCCCTATTTAAAAGTCAAGCTCTAGGGTGAATGTGAGGACAGGACATAGGAGTGTTTTTCCTGCAGAGACCATTTTGAGTCTTTGTCCACATTGTCACAGGCTCTGCTGGCACTGTTCTTTTGGGATCAAAGTTGCAAGGCATAGAATGAATCTCGTCCCCTGCCAAGAACCAATCAGCCTCAGCAAGTGGAGTAAGAATACTCCTAATGAGTAACCCAATCTCAATCTCTGCTTGCCAAATGACTTTGTAAAGTCTTGTTTGCGTGACACCTTTTTGCCTTCTTTGAAAGAGCTCCTTGGACCAGGACAAAGCTCTTTTCTCCCGTGGCTGCTGAATGCCATATATCTGTTTTTCTCATGGTGGAAGCTGTGGGCAAAAATGAAACAAGAATCTGGGACTTCTTCCCTTCAAAATCGTGGGGAAAAGGACCTCTTATGCCTGGCTCAATGCTTCCCCTTCCAAGGCACTGCTGGCATGCAAGACTCAGACACAATAGGGTAGGTGCTGAATAACTTCAGTACCGCAGATCCTCCTGCACTGCTGGGGTTTTGCTTTCCAAGTAAAACTTCTCAAGTCTTGCTTTCAATATGATGGTTTGTATGAAACCATGTTTTGTTAAAATGTTTAAAAGATGCAAAATGCCTGAGAATGAAATGAAAATATTTTCTCCCGTTTGGTTTGTCTGCTGACAACCCTCCCAGCCCCCAAAACATTGCTCTGGTTCCAAGCAGAAGGGCATAATGTGGAGCTGGCATGTGGGCTGCTAGCTCTCTGGACAGCAAGTCAAACAGAACTTAAACCGGGTTAAAAACTAGATTTGTTCCCAAAATACTATATACTGAGGGGCGGGGAGGGGGCACTCCAGGATTGTGGCAGTGTAGGGTATATATCCCAACTAAACATAAGATTTCATGTATCCTCAGTCTAACTGAATGAAGTGATACCTTGATCCCTGCTGAGCATTAACAACTTTGTCATTTGGTGTTTCTGTTAGCTACAGACAAGATAGCACTTTTAGTGGGCAACAACCATTACCAACATCATCCAAACCTGATGGCTCCTGTCACAGATGTATTTGAACTGAGTCTTCTTCTAAAGCAGCTGGGGTTCCAGGTTGTGTCTCTCCTGGACCTGAACAAGGCTGAGATGATGACAGCGGTCAGTCGGTTCCTGCAGCTTCTGGGGAAAGGGGTCTACGGTAAGGCAAAGTCAGCCTGGCCATCCACTGAGGCCAAGCAGGCAACAGCCAATGCAAGCTTAACAGTGGTTGATGGAAGGGAGGAGCAGGGTTTCGGCAATAACTTTTCGTAACAGCTGTTATAAAAAAAGAAAGAAATTGAACTTTTTTTTTATGTGGGGCAGGGGAGCCCTACAGCACAGTCTGCAAGAGTATCAGGCTTGGCAGGAGCCCCCAGGTAAATGCTGCTCAGTTTTGGCCAGGTTACAGACAGTCATAATGGGTGTTTCTCTGGTACATGGCTAGCTTTGAACTCAAATAGCATGGTCTTGTGCTGCAGTACCGAGGTTTCGGGGAGCCAGTGCATGTGAGAGGGTGGTTTTGGTGTTTTTTTTTGTTTGTGTTTTTCTTAAAAGATAAAACCTAGGAGACTGTTTTTAAAGTGAATATTGGTGGCCCCACAGAGTTCCTTTGTGAGGGTAGGAACTCATTTTGAGTGTTGCAGCTGGCCACAATTTCCTTGTTTCTCTTTCCTGGTGGTCTAATTTGAGACACTAGCAGCCTTTTTGCAGAAGTGCAGAGCATTCCTGGTTGTAGATGGCTTAGGTTGGAGCTGCTGGGCTTTGAGCTTATCGCACACTGTCCTCAGTGGGAAGCATTCCTTAAACAAAATCAAAGAACAGATTTTGTGGATCTTAAAGCATGCATTCAGAGTTGTTGGTGGAAGTAACTTCTTTGGGGACTGTGAGGCCCTCTCAACATGACAAATACCCTGGAAACCCCTGGCAGATGGTTTCTTCTTCCAAACCTCAGGGGGGCACAGCCTGCTTTGTATGGTGCTTTTTTTCCCAGCCCTCCAGTCTGACAGAAGACATAAGTGCAGGCCAGTGCCAGCATGGTGATCAGTGTGAGGTCTGGATGTTGTACAAAGGATAAGGACAAGGCCACAGATGAAATGTTAATATGAAGAAATACAGCAAAGCTACTTCCTTCTGGGAATCTCTGACTCACTCTGGGAGGTTCAGCTGGTGCGGAAATGGAGCACACGATTGCCACTGCTTGGGCTGAGTGCATCATCTGATGACAGCTTATTCCCATGATTTCACTTGCAAACTTCCTTTTGTGGTTTCTCTCTGAAATCCCCTTCAATCTCAGGCATTACCTCCTCTCTCCCTCACCAGAGTCCTCTGCTTCTCCTGGGCTCCCCCTGGAGAGCTCCTCCACTTCTTCCATGGATCCAGCAGGGTATAAGGAGCTGCAGATCCTACCCAGCAAGTCTGCATCCATAGCATATGGCAACCAAACAACATTTTCTTAACACTGAGATTCCCTTATTTTCATAAGCATTGGAGAGAAAAAAGATTTTAAATGACAAACCTTTCATGCTGTCATGCCTTTTTTAAACTTCCAGTGCTTTTCTGCATTCTTGGCCATTGATCCCTCATGGCAAAACTGATTTTGTGCACTAGCAAGGAAAATATTAACAGCTGAGGGACTGAACCTTAATAAGCCCTGGGTGTTTGTCAGGCAGAGCCTGCTTTGAATAGTGGTTTTTCTTTACAGCTTTCTAAGCTGAGTGGACTGCTAATGTATTGAGACAGCAAACATCAGGCTAGTCCCAGTACAGTGATCAAGTTGAAGACTCTTGTGATAACTGGGTGACATCCAAACTTACAGTGAGGACTTCGGTCAGTTTGTCTGCTGATTGCCCCAGGGTTTCTGGATCAGAACTGCAGTGCTCCTCTCTGATGCATCTTGCAGTGTTTCTTCAGATGTTTATCTTGCATAAAATTAAAAGAAACTGGTGAACAGCAAGTCATTGAAATTAACTTGTCATGCTGAGAGAAGTGCGTGTTTAGAACAAGCCAACAATTCATCCTAAACTCTGCGTATCAGATTTTCAAGGCACCAGCTCCAGAATAAAGGCCTAGAACCAGTTGACAGATTGAGAATTCAGACAGCTCTGATGCAGAGGAAGGTAATGATGACACAGCAGCTCCAGTGACAATCTAGGTCACCTATTAAAACTACAAAGCTCATTAGTGTTCGCCTGTGCGTGTCCTGTACATCCGCATAGGTGTTTTAGATAGGCACCTACACAAGCAGAGCCATCCCAGTGCCCGCCCCTGTATTTTCTTGCTCAGGGAACCCTCAGGTGCCGTCTGCTGTGTTGCAGCCACCAAAGCTGAAGTCACGAGAGCTTTGCGTAGTAGCATGGAGCTGATCAGAGAGCTGGGAGGAGAGGGCTAACTTGTGAAAGACTTTTACAAGGCTGAAGTGGGAGATCCTGGCGTAACACAGACACATCTGTCTGCACACCCTAGGGATGATGCTGACTGTCTTCTGAAGCTTAACAGCAACAGCAGAAATGTTGGCGCGTTCGTGCATCTTTCTCCTGGTACAGATCAGAAGAGAAAACATAGCTACTTGGGTTAATGTTTAAGCAAGATACTTGTTACTGCTACAAGAGTTTTTATTTAGCTTCAGGATGTTGCTAATAGCTGAAAAAGTAGTACCTGACCACCCTAGGTTCCTTTTAATTCAGGGACTCTCTGGATGGCCAGGCCTCCCTTGTGTGTACTTACTGAGCCACATGTGACTTATATACGGGTTGGTGGGAAGGGACTTCTGCAGTCCAAATCCCACTCACAGCAGGACTGTCATCAACACAACATCCGGTTGGTTGTGGCTTGCTTTATCAGGTTTTGAGGACCCCCAAGCATGAAGCCCCCTGCTACTCTACCTGCCTGTCCCAGGGCTGCACCACCCTCCAGGGATAAGTCTTTCTTCCTGTCCAACTTGACCCTCCCAAGGTGTATTCTGTGCCCATTGCCCCACGTTATACCTGCCGCTGCTGGGAGGAGCTGGGCTTTGTTGTCTCTGTAACAGCCCCCGTGGGAGTTGTAGCCTGCTGTTAGACCCTGGCTTCATCTTCACTTTACCAGACTAACCCTGGACCCCACCATCTCAGTAGCCTTTGCTGGCCTTTTTCTAGTTTCTCCATCTCCTTCTTGAACTGATGGCCCTAAAGCTGGACACAGGATCCAAGGGGGGCCTCCCCAGCGCCAAGGAGAGGGTGCGACAGCTTCCCTTGCCCTGCTTGTCCTGTGTCTCCTCCTGTAGCCCCATGTGTGTTTTGCTCTACCCCCATTAGAACCCCAGTGCTGGCTCACCTTCAGCATGGTGGCCACCATGATCCCAGGCCCTTGTCTCCAGGGCTGCTGGTCAAGCAGTAGCTCCCCAGCCAAAATGATGCCTGGGATTATCTGCCCCAGTGCAGGACTTTGCACGTTTTATTATTGAACCTAATCTGAGATTTCTCAAGATCTGAGCCAACACAGGCTTCCTTTTGAGGCACAGGGGTGTTGTATGCCTGCATGTTCGAAGTGATCTAGCTAGCTAAAGGCTTTTTTAATTCACCTTCCAGAGATGGTGGCTTATCTGTCACCCTGCTTCCCCTCCAGATCTCCTCTTAGAAGAGCTGCCCCAAAGGGGCAGGCCCCAAACCCACCCTGAATATGTAACCCTCAGACAAGCAAGAACTCTCCCTAGATGTTATTTCAACCATCCTAAAAAGTCCCAAGTCAAAAAATAATGTCAGAAGTGCAACAGAGAAAAAAGTTGCAAGTGAAATACTAGAAATATACTGTCATATGTTATTTAAGCTGTATGCTGACATTTCCTGTATTATAACCAGTCTCTGGAACTTCCCCTTTATATTTTGGTACTCGGAAGCTAGTCTTGGATCAGCAGTTTTGTCTCACAAAACGTGGGAAGACAGTAAAATTAAACTTGTAATTAAAAACAAAAAAATCTTTTCTTCTTCTACTCGAAATGTTGAGGGGCCTGTTTAAAGTGAGAGATTATGTTTAGAACAGGTTTCCAGCAAAGTTGCTCAACCAACATGATGTTGATGTCCTGGTGTTTCCTGTCTCTCTAATGGAACTGGAGTCATTTTTGTCTTGGGGTTTATACAGTGCAGGAGAGCACTTGATGGTGTATTCAGGTTGCAAAACAAGCTCCCAGAAGTTAGAAGGTGCTGTATTGAGCTGTTTGTGGTGTCTTAACCTGAGCCCTTCTGTGTCTGTGTGTTTTGATGCTGTCTCTGTTGACACATTTGCATTGTATTTTTGTAGGCAAGGACCATGCCATCCTCAGGGCAAGTGACATTTGTGATTCACTTTCATCATGGAAGGCCTGCTATGACTAGTGATTTAATCATTCTCTTGGGGCTTTTCTATAATGTTTTAGTTCCTTCCAAGTGTCAGTGATGTTATCATAACAGTGCCTTGGTCCGGTAAAGGATCTCATCATCTTCATTTTATGTACAGAAAGCAGAGCTAGAGAGATGAGAGCCAGAAGTGCTTTACTACTTTAGAGGCCAAATCCAAAATGCCTGCATCTGATTTTTTCAGAATGCTTCCCATTTGGTACTCTTTTATAGTCTCAAAGCAGGGTTTTGTGGCTTTGATTTGCAAGTTATGAAAGTTTAGAACTTCTGCAAGTGAAAGCCCACTGCTTCTGCCTGGGGTTGCACAAGAAGAGGAACCCAAACCTTTCAGGCACCTGTGAAAACAGCCGTTTGAGTAACTTTCATCCCCTGAGAATAGAAACCAAAGATGATTTTAGGTTGTCTTTTCTATGGGATTATGCTTTCAGTTCCTGCTCCATTCACTGCATCCCTTCCAGCATCAGAGATCAAATGGGTGCCCTGCAAACTACAGGGGCAGGAGCAGTGCAGGGAAAATAGAGGAGGCAGTTATTCAGTGAAGCAAGGGCTTTGGCAGCAAATCTGACTTGAGACGTTCCTCTGCTTTTGCCTCTTAGCTGCTTGTTCCCATTTCTGAACTCTAGTTCTCTGCTGTCCCATAATTGCAGCAACGCAACTGTTTGCATCATCTTGTAGAGCTATTTCCAACGCCTTTCAGTTCCCCGAGCTCTCTTTCGACAAAGTCCCGCAAACAGTTGTATCAGTGCTGGGAAGGGCTAGCAAGCCACTGTGCAGCTTCCTTTCAGAAGGCTACAGCTCACATGAGGATCCCTACGTGTAAGGAAAGCCCTTCTGCAAATGCATGTGCAGGGAGCTAAATGGGAGTCAGAGAGAAGCACCACCTTTGGCCTCCACTGTGCTGGGCTTTCCCAGCTGGAGGTTCCCATATTGCCTTCTCTAGTGAAGGCAGAAACTATTATTATGGTTTGCTTAAGAGCAAAACTTCAAACCAAAATCTTTGTTGGATGTTGGACTCCAGAGGTCCCTTCCCACCAACACCTCAAAGAGTCTGACTCCCCTCCCACCTTAAAGGGCTGGTAGCTGGTTTGAGATCATTGAAGCATGTGGTACATGTGTTCAGATCTCTGTTTCTTTTTTCACTGGTTTATATATATATTAATACAGGTAGACTTTTGAAAGCTGAAGGGTGTTTTCTATCACCTAATGCATTGCCAGTCTCTGCTCTAAAACTTGAAAGCTGTGGAGCTTCTCATTTAAAAGGTTGCTAATATATTTTTGATCAGAGTAAAATACTATTTTGTCCATTGTCTCATTCTTACTAAGAGCCAGACTTTTTTTAACCAAAACTTTGTACAAAAATGAAACTCAGCCTTTTGGATACTGAGCCTGGATGTTGCAGTGCAGGTTGTTACTGTTTAGCAAATATCCAAACCCAGCGACACTGGGGTCTCCTGAAGAACAGTGGTGGAAAACACAAGTACAGGAGAGCCTCTCAGGGCTGAAAGGAGCAGATTTTGAAGAAAGTCAGAATTGTGAAGTCAATTCAGTTCCAGTTTCCTGCCTAAAGGTGCTACTGGTCCAGGTCTCTCCTGTGCCAGTATCCCTTCAGGGTGGGATATGGGACATGGTCATGGGAAGCTAGTTACAGGCTTGCGGGTTTGCATCATGACTCATCCTGTTCTCGTCACATTCCCAGCTATATTTTACTACGCCGGGCATGGATACGAACATTCGGGGAGGAACTACATGGTCCCCATTGATGCCCCACAGCCCTATGCCCCTGAGAACTGCATCAGTGTGCAGAGGATCCTCCAGAAGATGCAGCAGCGGCAGACGGCCCTGAATCTCATCCTTCTGGACACCTGCAGGAAATGGTAGGGCACTTTTCACCTTTCCTCTCCCAGGATGAGCAGAACATGGTGTTTAGAGGGGTCAGGAAAGCAGCTGCCAGTCTCAGCCCCCGTTCAGCAATGTCACTGTTCAGAGATGTTGCTGTGGATTGCTGGGAGCACGTGTTCTGTCCCTCTGTTGAGCTGAGGCCTTTGTCACATGCTATTAGACTGTGTCATAAAGTCTCCAAGACTGTTGGGTCTTGCAGATTTTCCTGGGCAGCCTTGTCAGTCACACATTAGATTCAGCCTTGTAAGCATCAGATCCTGCCTGAGATCTGCTGGAGAGAAGGAGCTGGAGCTGGAGGGCTGGATGAGGAAGCCTGACAAACTTGAGGCTATTCGAGCAAGTCTTGATGATTGCCTCAAGTCTGTGCAAAGCCAGCTCTGCCCTAGCATGAAGCATTTGCTGCCACTAAGCACAAAGACAGTACAGATGTGTCTTTTTACATTTCAGCCCCATCACCGTGGCCCCATTCTCTGCTTCATCTCCAAATGATTTCCTCCTGCACTGAACCACCCAGCCTGGCAGGCTATAACAACATCCCTCTGCTGTTTCCTTGCTTCACACTGTTTGGCCCTGCTAGTGCATGAAGACCATCGGGGCCCACTGTGCAAGTTTGGCCCTTTCCTGCTGCTCTGTGGGATGTGTGTGGCTGACATGCTGGCTGGCCCGCTGTGCTTACTTGCTGACTGTCCTTGCGCTTTCACTGTACGTGTTGCCCTGCATGCTTTGGCTGGACTGTTTAGCTCATCTCTTTTCTCTTGGCTGTGTTTTTGTTAATGTCTCAGTGAAAAGAGTGCAACATAGGAAACATTTGGGAACATGATGGGGAAAATATTTTAAACTGTGCTACTCGGATTTACTGGCCATTTCCTTTAAGACTTCCAAAGACTTCATGCCTTGAAGTGGGACTGAGGCTGATGCTGAGGTTGGAGATCAGCTTTTTCCCTCTCTCTGTGGAAAACCCATCTTCCCTCAGCTAATTTTTGGGCTGCAGAAAATTACTATTTGCCCATTTTCAGTAGAGTTAGTTAGACTTATCCAGTAAAAGCTGTCATCATTTCATTTATTTGGGGCTCCTGTGGCAGACTTGCAGGGCAGTAAGGACCTGGAGGGCAAAGGCAGTAAGCCTCCCTTTTCTTCCTGTGGTCCTGGACTGAGAACTGGGAAGTCACTAGATGATGGAGATTTTGATACTGCAGGCATCTTAGTCTTCCACCCTGAAAGAACCAGCAACCCCTGGAAAGATGTTAAATCTTTGTTGCCTTTTAGATGCAGTGATGGAGCTTGGAACAGTTGTTTCGAGTAGGTTTACAAGCTGACGCTTGTCCTGCCTTTCACAGCTCTAAGTTGCCAATGGTGCTGGAAGCTTCTGTCCTTGGTACTTTCCCTAAATGCCTCATAGTGAAGCATCTCCATTTTCCCTGTCCTCCATCTTGCTCCCCTCTGCCCTCAGCACACTCCAGAGCCTGTTACATCTCTGCACCGAGTGCCCCTCTGCCATCCCAGCACACGTGGCAGCACCTTGCTGCTCTCCCCAGTGTGACGCCAGGCAGGGGACTGCTTGCAGATGAGCAGGAGCACATAGCTCTAGAGTATACACTGACAGGGATATATTAGCGTCCCCTTGATCCACAGATGAAGCAGACTTCCTGCTTGGAAGAAGCCCGTGGGATAGGGTTCTAAAAGGAAGAGGGATCCAAGAAGGCTGGTTGATATTCAAGGATCACCTCCTCTAAGTGCAAGAACAGTCCATCCCAATGAGCAAGAAGTTGAGCAAAGGGGGCAGGAGACCTGAATGGATGAATGAGGAGCTAGTGGCAAAACTCGAACAGAAGAAGGAAGTATACAGAAGGTGGAAGCAGGGACAGGTAACCTGGGAGGAATATAGGGACATTGTCCAAGTATGCAGGGAGGAGGCTAGGAAGGCCAAGGCCCATCTGGAATTTAATCTGGCAAGGGATGTCAAGGACAACAAGAAGAGCTTCCATAAATATATCAGTAACAAAGGAAAGAATAGGGGAAATGTGGTCCCACTGCTGAATGGGAGAGGGGCCCTGGTGACAAAGGATACAAAAGGCAGAGGTAATGAATGCCTTCTTTGCCTCAGTCTTTACTGGTGAGACCAGCTGTCAGGAATCCCAGGCCCTGGAAACCAGGGAGAAAATCTGGAGAGAGGAAAACTTTTTCCTTGGTGGAGCGGGTTCAGATTTTTAGAGATCACTTAAGCAAACTGGACATACACAAGTCCATGGGGCCTGATGGGATGCACCCACAAGTGTTGAGGGAGCTGGCTGATGTTATTGCAAGGCCACTCTGTCACCTTTGAAAGGTCATGGAGAACAGGAGAAGTGCCTGAGGACTGGAAGAAAACCAGTGTCACTCCAGTCTTCAAAAAGGTCAAGAAGGAGGACCCAGGGAACTACAGGCCAGTCAGCCTCACCTCCATCCCTAGAAAGGTGATGGAGGAGCTCATCCTGGATGTCATCTCTAAGCATGTGGAGGAAAAGAAAGTGATCAGGAGCAGTCAGCATGGATTCACCAATAGGAAATCTTGCTTAACCAACCTGATAGCCTTCTGTGATGGAACGACTGACTGGGTAGATGAGGGGAGAGCAGTAGCTGTTGTTTACCTTGACTTCAGAAAGGCTTTTGACACTGTCTCCCATAACATCCTCATAGGCAAGCTGATGAAGTACGGGCTAGATGAGCAGACAGTGAGGTGAATTGAAAACAGGCTGAATGGCAGAGCTCAGGGGGTTGTGCTCAGTGGTGCAAAGTCTAGCTGGAGGCAAGTCTAGTTGGAGGTCGTAACCAGCAGTGTACCCCACAGATCAATCCTGGGTCCAATCCTGTTCAATTTATTCATCAATGACCTGGATGAAGGGACGGAGTGCACCCTCAGCAAGTTTGCTGAGGATAAAAAATTGGAAAGAGTGGCTGCTACACCAGAGGGCTGTGCTGCCATTCAGAGGAACCTCGACAGGCTGGAGAGATGGCAGAGGGGAACCTCATGAAGCTCAATAAAGGAGGGGGGAGGAATAACCCCATGCAGCAGTACAGGCTGGGGGCTGGCCTGCTGGAAAGCAGCTCTGCAGAGAAAGTCCTAGTGGACACTAAGGTGAACATGAGCCAGCAATGTGCCCTTGTGGCCAAGAAGGCCAATGGTATCCTGGGCTGCATGAGGAAGAATATTGCCAGCAGGTCGAGGGAGATGATCTTTCTCCTCTACTCAGCCCTGGTGAGGCCGCATCTGGAGTACTGTGTCCAGTTCTGGGCTCCCCAGTACAAGAGAGACATGTTGCTTCTAGAGCAAGTCTGGTGGAGGGCTACTAAGATGATTAAGGGACTGGAGCATCGCTCTATGAGGAAAGGCTGTGAGAGCTGGGCCTGTTCAGCCTGGAGAAGAGAAGGCTGAGGGGGGATCTTATCAATGTGTATAGATATCTGAAGGGAGGGGGTAAAGTGGATGGGACCASACTCTTTTCAGTGGTGCCTAGCGATAGGACGAGAGGCATCAGGCACAAACTGAAACACAGCAAGTTTCATCTGAACATGAGGAAAAACTTTTTTACTGTGAGGGTGACTGGAGCACTGGAAGAGGTTGCCCAGAGAGGTTGTGGAGTCTCCATCTTTGGAGATATTCAAAAGCTGTCTGGACAGGATCCTGCTCAACACGCTCTGGGTGACCCTGCTTGAACAGGGGGGTTGGACTAGATGATCTCCAGAGGTCCCTTCCAACCTCAACCATTCTGTGTTTCTGTAATTCTGAGATAAGCTTTGCTGAGCGGAGCTGCTGAATCATCACCGCAGCCCATGCCAGATCGGGGGGTGGAGGTTAAGCCAGAAATTCATCCAGGTGTCGAATACACTGCCTGAATATAGCATGGCAGCGTGCAGCTTTGCTGTGTGAAGGCTTCACTGGGATTTCAAACACGAATGACAACAATCTGTGAAATAGCTTTTGGGTTGGTGTTTCCTTTCTTGGCATTGCCAGTAGTTTCTGTGCTCAGTGAATTCTTAGGGCACTTCGGGAGAAGGATGCGATGTGAGATCTGCTCTGACATTTAGATATGGTTACGTGGCTGTTTTTCTCCCCCACTGCCAATCTGACACTTCTTTCCTACCCTTTCTCACAGCAAACACAGCACTTCAGTGCAGTAGGTGTTATGCCTGGGCTCACGATGGATTGCTGTAGAAGGCTCTCTCCTGGGTTTATTTTTCATGAAAAACATAAGTCAGTGTTTCAGCTCAGCAAAGCATCTGGATTTCATAGTTGTGCCTGTTTACACCACTCCTTAAAACGGCACTCTTTTTCCCAACACTTTTTTGATTAGACTAATGTTGAGAATTGCAGATAGTTGCTATCTTGTGACTGTTTGCTCAGTCCTGCTTGAACCAGGAGGAGCTGCATGTGTGCTAACAAAGAAGGGTCTAACTTGGAGTATCTCTTCACCCCATGTACCACCATCAGAAATGCCAAGTCAATAAGAAATACATCCCCCTTGGCCAAATGATAGCAGATGTTCAGTGTCAGTGCAGGAGGAACCAGGAACGTGGAGTCTGTGTGTAACCTAGTACATCTATGTGTAGACCAGTGCTAATTTTGGGTGGATGCAATTGCCTCTTCCAGGAATTTCAGCACACTTCCTCCCCAGGCACTGTTTAGGAGGGTTTCTAGCACCTGCTGCTTAGGACAGAAGGAAGACACCATCTCCTATCTGGAACGCAGATCAGAAATGCATTCACTACAACCAAGTTGCAGGAGATGTGCTGTATAAATGAGACTTTAATGGGGGGCTCGTGCAGGAGTGAGCAGTTTTTGGGCCTCTCACTATGTTCAGTCGTGATCTGGAAATGCCACTGCAGAACATAAGCAGCTGTAGCAATGTGTGCCTGTTGGTGCAGTCACGAAAGGCAGGCACTGACTTGTGTCTGTGCAGCCTTGGATGAGAAGCACCCACTGTGGGGACAGCAGGGATCTCAGCTTATTTGGGGATCTGATGTCTTGTGTCTCCTCAGGCCTGGAATCCTAGCTATCTCCATTTGTTTAGGAGAAGCTGGGAGGCAGATAAATCTCCTCATTCTGTGTTCATATTTAGAATCATCTCTTTTCCAACATTTGTCTTCTGAGCATCTTTAGAAAATGTATACAAGCCAGATGAATATTCACCATTCAACAGCTTCTCCAGACTTTACCAGCAGCAGTAGGTAACTTACTGTCTGCTGGCCATATAACAGCCCCTTCTGTTCTCCTCAGCTTGCCAGCTTCAACCCCAGCAAACTATCCTGGAACTGAATAACACCGCCTCTGTTCTCAGCTCTTGTCCCTATGCAATTGGGAACAGCTCCAAATCACTAGTGTAAACCTCATACCCTGGAAGCAACCGGTCCCTATGCTGTCCAATTTGTCTCCAGTCAGACGAGCTCCTTAGAAGGGCTTGCCACTGAGTGCTAGCATGACAGCTTTTTCAGTGGAAACCAGTCACCCCAGACAGATCTAACTGCTCTTGGAAATAGGTGAACCCATATGTGCTCTGTCTGAATCTGTGGAAAAAATAACACTGGGAAGACAGAGGCATGGTTGCACCCACAGCTCTGGGCCTGCTTGCAGGGCAGGGAGCAGTTCAGCAGCACAGACAGGCCAGAGTTGGCCCTATCTACTCATTGCCCTGTGGTTTGGGTCCTTCATAGGACTCCTAGCTGTAGTCTCTGCTGCTGCCTGAATAACAGGAGTGGTTGTACTAGATGTGAGGGATGATCCTGTTGCTACCCATAGGAGACAGGTTTTGTGGAGCACTCTGGCTTTGTCCCCTCCAGGCACAGGCCTGTGCACATGCTGATTGATGGCCTTGAAACTAACTCGTACCTTCATCTCCTCTTCCAGGTACAACCCAGAGTGTGCCCTGTCCCAGGTGCAGCCACTGGAGCCCTGGGGCAATACTGTTTATGGCTATGCCACGTAAGTATACTTTGCCATGCCCACGCCATGACACAAGACCTCAGCACAGCCCATAGGCACCTGCCCATGGTGGCAGGGGTTGGCATAGCCCTGTCTCCTAACATCCCTTCATCCTTAGTGGCTTTGGAGGTTTGAGAGGGTCTTTCTTATATTTCTTCTGGCTCTCACCCTTCACCTCTCTTGTTTGCTCTTCAGGTGTTTCTTTCCTCCTTCCCTGCATTGCCAGTGGCTGGAGCTGACCCACCATTCAGTCTGACCCCCTTTCCAAGGCGTTGTGAATGGAGTCTCTCTCCACAGCACAGTGTATGCCTCTCCTGAACTATGGGACTGTAAAGCTAGGCACACAGCTCATCAATCCTAAGTTATGTGTGAAGGTGACATCAGCTCCTGTCATCTGTCCCTCTAGGCCTGAGGCTGATTCCCAAGGCGCATGTGCCACAAGCAGGTTATCTGAAGCCTCCCAAGATGGGCAAGAGTACTGCTTACTGCTCTAATGCAAGTTCCAGAGGCTTTTCAGCTGCTGTCACCCACCAGGGCTGGGAAAAGAGGCTGTGCTCTCCTCTTCCATCTGTTCCCTTCTGCTTGTTCCCACCCTCATTTGTGCAGTTGCATGAGGAGCTAACCAAAGCTAGACTCAGCCAATACAGACTGGATGTCAGCAAGCCCTCAGTACCCCAGGGCTTCATGCCAGTCGCAGAAAGGTGAGGACAAGTCGTTATTTTTGCAGAAGTGAAGATGCAGAAGCCTATGAGTTGCAGGATGGGGAATTCAGCTCCGGGATCTTCATGAAGTATCTGAAGAAACATATTCTGCAGGAGAAAAAAGTTACACACATGCTGGAGGATGTGTTAGAAGGTAAGGGAGTGCTTTTAAGCTAGAAACCACTTATTTCAGTAGCAGTGGTAACAGGAGATATCAGCAGAAAGTGAGTGATGAGTGCTCAACATCTCTGCAGCCTGGCCATCCCAGCAAGGGTGAGAATGAAGATCAGCACCCACACTCCCCTCTCCTTAAAAATAGAAAATGCATATTTGTGATCTGGAAAGCAGGGAGGCCTGGCAGTCAAAGAGGGAGATCAGGAGTCACAGAGCAGATGCAGTAAGATTGTTAAAGTAGAGCAAGGCCTTCATCTAAATCACTGGTTATCCATTCCTTAGACACTCTGCAGCATAGGTGAGTCTAGTTCACCCAGCATAACCAGGGAGAGTCCAGCCATGCCAGAATTGCAATAGAGGCGCAGCAGGACATGCCTTGTGAGAGCTTTTAGTAGCCTGGCAGCAACACCACCAGGATGTTCATGTAAGGTCTGAAAGTCAAGATGAGAAAATTAGGGACCTGGATGCCTCTGGGTGCTGCAGTGCCCTTAGTGCCTCTAAAATTTCTCTCTCAGATATTGGCCGGGATCCTTTGGTCACTGGGAAGCAGGTGATGGAGATCAAGCACACACTGAAGGAAGCCCGGGCCCTGACAGACCCTATCTGCCCCTTGGGAGCAGCTGCACTGCGCTGGGGACACAACCACGGTGAGCATGCAAGTAGTGGGGAGAGCTAACAGACAAGGAAGGAGGACCACTGAGGGGCAAATTCAAAAGAGACTTGCCAAAAGAGCACAGTGGGGCTGAGAGGACTAGGGAGCCTCTGTGCCCCTTCAGTGCTGAGGATGAGGAGGGAGTATCCAGGCTGGGCAGGGGAAAAGATGAGACAGTACCAAGTGTGAGATTGCCTCACAGTGCCAGCTGCTGGGTGAGCGCTGTGCAGTGTGTAGGGGAAAAACCCCATTCTCTTCCTTGCTCTGCCTCTGGTTGGGGGTCACAGCACAGCGAGGAGACAGGCAGCAGCACAGCAGTAATGAGAGCACAGCAGAAGAGCGCTTTGCTTCAAGATGGAGGCCAGGCGCCACAGCAACTGGGCTGCTGCACACACGCAGCCTCCCTGAGTGCTGGCAGGCAGGAGAGCTCTTACAGCTATTTAGGAAGAGGTTGTGAGACACTGGCCTACAGGGAGCAGCTGCAGCTGATGGCGAGAGCCCTCGAGGACGTCAGTGCTGCACTTAGTGCTCATCCTGCTCGACTTTCTCTTCCAGAGCTGCTTAATGAAATAGTGATGTTCCCGTGTGGGGCACAGGTGGAGCTCCGCTTCCACCAGGTTTTCTCCAACGTGATATATGTGTGCGCCAAGCTGCAGGCACCCCCATCCCACATCGCTGACGTCCGCCTCCTGCTTTGCCGTCCAACTGTGAGTCTTTCACAGGGAGGAGCTGGTCCCGTTTCCAGTTCCTTCTTGGCTCCTTTCCCCGGGGCATACATGGGAGAGGGTTTATTGGGATTCCAGCAGGGAGGTGGGGTGCATGCTTCAGGGTGAGTTTGGAGGATGATGTATCTAGCAGAGGGGAAGGAGAGGAGAATGGGTGCAGAATGGGAGATGTGGCATGTGTTACATGGGCAGAAGAGTCCTGAGGGCTGGAAAGGGCTGAACCCATGTGCAAAGGCAGGTGCTAAGCTAAAAGAGGGAATCATACACTTATTTATCACTTGTTAGGCTCGTCGCTGGGGTGTCTAGCCTAGCTCTCCAAAAGTGAGAGCTCTGCTGGGCCTGGTTGCTTCTTACTCAGTGAGAGGATCCCAACAGGAGCTGTGGCACCAGCCCTGTGCAGTGTCTGGAGGAAAAGAAAAGGAAAGTGACTTTTCCCATCATGTGACAGTCCTTGAGCACACTCACGTGCCTACTCTACCTGCCCTAGAGATCACTGTGATCCTGCTCTCTCCAGCCCAGCACCAGGTCTGGACTCCTCTTTCCTCCCCACTTCAGACAGAGTGCCTGCAGGGGTTGGTGGCATGAAGACAGACATCCCCGTTAATCTGAGCTCTTCCTTCAACAACCGCAGGCTCTATGAGCACTTGTGTTCAGTCTTTGTCTCAGTCTCCTGAGCTGTCAGTGCATCGGGTCTGTTGTACCCTTGGGATGGGGGGGGACCAGAACAGTCCTCAAGTGTGTGTAGCCCGGGATTTACACAGAGGTGTAATGACACTCTCAAATTTATTCTCCGTCCATTTCCTAACAATTCTTAACAGAAGTTGCAATTTCTGCTGAGCACTGAGAGTCACATTTTCACATAACTTGCTATTATAGTCCCTGGTTCAGTGCGAGGATCCCCTTTTCTAATAACATTGACCCAAATAATCCACGTGGCACCTCTGCAAAGGCCTTGTGCTCTTTGAGTGCTCCTTGCATACATCAGTGTCCCACAGACTGCCTGCCACATTCCTTGCTCCTAATGCATTGGAAAAAGGATTTAATGCTAGTTTTGATGCCTTTAGCTAGTTACTCCTCAGACTGATATTTTTCGGTCTGCCTGATTAAATCTGTGCATTTAATCTGCTGGAGTTGATCCTTTCTATGTTCTTTGTTTGGAAACAGTTCTGGCTTTTTGAATGATGCTTTCTTAATATGCTGTGCTAATGTATCTTAACATAACAATATATCCTAATGTGCTTGTTTACTGTTCAGCCATACCAGCTTCCTTGTACCCTTTCTCACACTTCTCCTAACAGGCAGGCACCATGCTCTCAGTATGGTCTTTTCCAGCAGTCTGCATGCCTCCTCTAAGAATTTAATTCTCTTTGCTGCTCCTTTTTGTTAACAATCTTCCTCATTTTCTGTAGCTCCCTTGCTGAAGTGTAGCACGACTGTGGTGGATTTTTCGGCCCCTGTTGCTCCCGGAGGGATGCTGACCCTAAGTATCTTGTAGTCACTGATGCAGAGCGGTGTGTCCAGCAGGAGGTTTGGAGCCTGATCCTGCCCATTACTCAGTACCAAGCCGGAGCATCATTTCCCCTTGTGAGCTCCCTAACCATGCATGAAATTTGTTTGTGGGTGTCTGTGTCTGTGTGCGGGTGTTTGTGTGCATCACCCCATATTAGCGCTTGTGGGGAAAAGGGAGTCCATCTGCTTCCTCCTGCTTCCAGAGCTGGAGCAAGAGGGACTGAGGAGACCGAAAAGGGACCCCGGTGCAGCCAGGGCCCTAGGATCCCCTCCCTGTTCCTATCCTGCTCCATGGCAGAGCTAGCACACACTGACCCCCAGTGGCGTTTGCTGACATGGCAGCAGATCTTGTCACTGGTGTGCAATTCATCTGCCCCACGTTAGACAGCTGCAGTGAGGCCACGCACACTGATGCTTGGGACCAAGCACCCTTGCCCACCAACAGAGAGATGCAAGGGTGTCTGCAGGAGGGCACCTGACTCTTTTTGCGATCTGGGTGAGTGGGCTGCATCCTCACTGTGCCAGCCCTCCTCAGGGATGCTGAGGGGAGCCTGGATGACTGTCTGGGCTGCACTTGCATGGCTAAGACCCCAGAGCTGGAAGCTGAAGCCAGACAAACATAGGCATGATGCAAGATGCATGTTTTAGCCCCTGGGGAATCAACCCATGGACCCATTTGGTCAAGGAAGGAATAGTTTTTCCACAATTTGCCATATTTTGCCTGTCAGAGTGACTTGAGCAGAGAGTCTGGGCTCACTGTAGGATTGCCAGAGATAATTACAATGGTCTTTTGTAGCACAGATCCATTTTCTTTCATTATTCAGTGGTAGCGTTCTCTCCCATCTCATGCCTTGCCTGACTTGCATTTTTACTTGACAAGGACTGTCTTCAGAGAGAGAGACTATTTTAGGAAATATGCAGAAAAGAATGATGCTGAGAGTTAGACAGTTCCATTTTTTTGCTATGTGCTGCTTAAATGCTTTTTTTTTTTTTTTTTTAACTTTTGTCATGGATCCCCTTGTTTTCAAGGTAAATCACTTGATCTGGAGCTGTTTGACCTAATGGTATCTCCAGTCACCTTTTCCCCAGTTCATTTTGAATATCTGAAACTCTGGGTAAGCCAAAACTCTGGTCTTGCCAATTCCTGAACATCATCTTCACTAAAAAATAACAAAATCCCCACCATGGGGATTTTACCATAGAAACATTTATAAGTAATTATGAATGGGATAGAAAAATTAATTTAGAAAATCCTTTTCTCCATTTCCTGACTCCTACACAGCAAGAAATGATGGAGACTAACAGAAGGAAATACTTGCCTGTATCCACTGTAATTATATTGTGGTAGAACAGGAGACTACTGAGGCTGGGAATTTAGCAGAGTGCAGATATTTGCATGAATAGCAAGCTGCTGTCAGTAAAGGGGTATTGCGTCTCACATTTCAGGGCTTTAATTCATCCCTCAGGATTAGGGATTAGAATATGGACTTGGTGATTTTTTTTTCTAATTAACCCCAAATTATTGACAATAATTGACTTTCCTGTGGGTAATAGGAGATGGAGGGACCTGCTGTTTACTGGAGGAGACATCCCAAGAGGTGCTGTCCCCACTAACCCGAATCCAAGATGACACCTAAGGGCTGCCAAGGCTTTTTCTGCCAACCAACCAGGATCCCATGCTAAACCTGCGAGAGGCCCTAATGCGACCCCACAGAGCCATCTATGGAAGGGGGCTGCAAGATCATGGGAATGGGAGTGCAAGGCAGAAAGAACCAGGGCTGGGCAGGAGGAGATGCCTCTCTGCACAGTGAGGTCTTACTGATTCAGGAAGTGGTGGGAAGAGGAAAGAGTATATTTGCAAAGTGGCTTGCAAGATTACTGAGGAAGTCTTCAAACTAGGATCAAGGTGGACAAATGTCAAAACCCTGCAGCACACAGAAGCAGTGGTGCCATGGGCAGAGACCTAAAACAAGGGGGATGAGGATATTTACAGTAAAGTAGAAAGAGGCTGGTGAGCTGGTCTAGTAAGCATCTCCAACATCTGAATACTAGTGAAAGAATGAAAAATGGCCAGGAAGACCTCAAAGCCTTCATACACAAGCAAGACTATGAATGAGTATGACAGGGCCTTGGTGGGAGAGTTCAGAAGATGTGAATATTATTATAAAAATATGTTGTTTTTTTCTGAAAGACCAGGGCTGTGATAGTGTTTTATATTTTCATTAATGACCTCAGTAATGTGTTGTAGCATGCTCTTATTAAATATGCAGATGCATGCTGTAACACTTGGCAGCACAAGATGCTAAAAGACAGGATTAGGTTTCAGAAAGATTTTGATAATCTGGAGATACAGTCTGCAAGCAAGACTATTATTCAGCATGGACAGATGCAAGGTGCTACCTGTGGGCAGGAGTAAGCAGTAGTGTACACACAGGATGGAGAACGACTCAGGTAATAGTTTTGTCTGAGGTCCACACTGGTTGGAGAAATGGAAGCAGGACAGAAAACTGTACTGAGGGTATAAATAAGAGCTCCAAGATTTGGGTGAGATCCTCTCTGGCTCCCCTCGCTGTTGCTGAGGCTGGAGCACTGGATCCAGTTTTGGACCCATGTTTCATGAAAAAAGTGTACCAGCTGAAACATATCCCAAGTAATAAACTGAAAGATTGAAAGAACTGTGATTTAGGCAAGAGAAGCAAAGTTTGGCAGAGGGGGGACCCTCAAATACATAAAAGGTTGTTGTGATGATGGAAGAAAATAATGGTTTAAATAGTACTAAGGAAGATCCAGGTTGGCCGTGATAAAGATGGTAAAGAGTGTGAAGGTCTGGGAGAGGTTTTGCCTAAAGGTGTCACAGAGTCACCATTCGTGTAGATCTCTAAGAGCAGCTGGAAATGCATCTGTCAGACATGACGTGTGTCACTGGATCTGCCTCGTAGTAGGGTCTGGGCCACACGACACCTTTGGCCCTTTCTACTTTAGGGTCCATATCCTAGGATATGGATATATCCTTAGGGCCCTCACCTCAGGAAGAGGACACAGGATCAACCCCCTGTGCAGAAGCAGACTGGCATTGTGTGGCTGGCTGGTAAATCCAAAATTATTTAATCATGCAGTCATTTAATCTGTTAATCACTCAGTCTTAGTCAGAGTGGGATCTGCTGGATGGCAGATCTTCCCTGCATGGATGCTGAAGGGACTTTGAGCTTTTCACCACAGCGCTGAGCGTTTGCTCCTTCCAGGGATAGGTGTTCTGGGAAGGATGCCAGGTCCGTGGCAGAGAAAAACAGCGCATCCGATTTGAACGTTCAGCACTTGGGGCTTGCTTTGTCCCAGTCACTCAGGGCTGCAGGGTGGTTCACCCCATCCAAACATCCCAGTGCTGCCTGGCTTTTCATAAGCCGTGTTTTCAGTTGTGATGGAATATTACTATATTCACACTAATCATGTTTGTAGTATGCTGAGTATTTTTTTAGATAGGTTGAAAAAAAAGGGTGGCCCAGCTGCAATGGGCTTGAAACTGTAGCACAATAAACAGGCGTTAGGGAGAAGAGTCCACTGTAATAGCAGAGATATGAGCACTCCTGCCTTGCTTCTAAAAACTGAACTGTGATGTTAATCATTGAAGATTCCTGGTGTCTGCAAGGGTGGTAACACAACTGCAAAACCAGGCACTTAGAAGTTACCTGATCCAGACCCCCTCCATGCCTGCAAGGAGAAAAAAGGGAATATGGCCCAACCCCAGCTCCTACAGGCCAGTGAATCCCCAGAGAGGAGACAATTAGAGAGGTCACAGATGTGGAGATGCACCAGGAGAAGACAGAGCTGCAAAAGTCAAAAGACAGATGTGGAAAGAGCAATGGGGAGGCTAAGGAGGAAGTCAGAGGAGAGGCCTCAACTCTGGAGAGCAATATGGCATCAGAGAGCAGATGTGGGCAGGGAGGGTGACCATGTGGATGACTTCTGACCATGGACTGGACAGATTGTTTTCATAATAGCAAGTAGGGCACTGTGGGTATTACAAGTCTAGCAAGGTTCAAAATGAAATTGGACATGTTTGTAAGAGTCCCCCAAAGGCTGCTGAAAGCACAGACACCATCTTTGGCTCCGAGAGTCACCGATTTTCCCGTTGCAGGAGGCTAGCAGCATGGGCTCATCCTGGGTGGGGGCGTGCTTGCCTTCTCCTGTTCTTCCCTAAGCATGTGCTGCAGCGTGATGTCAGCAATGTTGGGTGAGATGGAGCCTGCTGGACCCAGTATGGCCGCTCATTCCTTAATGCGGTCCTCCCGCTGAAGCCCTGTGGCCATGTTAGTGGTATGCAGGTTGATCTGCCCTGTGCCTAGAGAACCTCTCTGTTTTGAAATCTAAGTTTAGTTTAACCGAGGCTGCTGGGCTTGGAAGGGCTGTGACCACATCAGAGCAGCAGACGGGAGATCAGAGCAGATGATCTGATGCAAAGAGCCTAGGAGAGCCTGGAGCAGGGCCTGCAGAGAGGGTGGCTGGCACAGGAAGGAGAGAGCAGGAGAGGGCAGTATTCACTGGCAGAAAGTGCTCTGCATTGCAGTCTGTCTCTTCCCATTTCACAGTTCAGACCTGTCAAAGAAACCAGGATGAGGCCACCCTAAGCAACACAGCAGGAGGGCAACTTCATCCCCCTCCAAGTTGCGTCTTCCCCTTGCTGGCACAGCTAGTTCCCTTTTTGCTAAGTCCATTCACTGCCCTGATCTTTCCTAAAACTCTCTGTGGTTTCTCATTATCTTTCTGGTTACAAGTTGCTGAGTGCACAGAAAGGATCTGGTTTTGCTTTATATAGAGATAATGCTAGTTTTGCAGCTTGCCTCCAATGGACCCACTGGACCAGCTATAGAGGGATGATGTAGTGTTTACTCCTGTTCTACCAGCCTTTCAGTCAGGGGCGACCCTGACACGTGCAGATCCCAGCCAGCATTTGGGGTCAACCATTTGAGCTTCCAACCCCAACCTTCTCCCTTGTGTCCCAGCCTGAAACAAATTGCTTTGTCCACTTGCACCCAGCAATTGGGAGGTGTGTAAAAACTAACATGAACGTCCTTATCATGAGCCACTGTTTACAGCCCCTTTGTGCTGTGAGAGCCCCCAGGGCTTCTCTAACCTCTGCGTCCCTGTGAGGTCCCAGACAGCCTCCTGCATCAGCATGCTCAGTGAGGCATTTCACACCAGCGATGAGAAAGCTTTGCGAGGATCGGCCCTCCTTGCACTCCACCAGCTTTATGCAGGGCCGCAATGGGCCTGCCTGGGCCGCTCAGCTCCCGTGGCCAAAGACAGGCCAGCACATCCTCGCGCTGGCCAAGCCAGGCTGGTAGGAGTGAGCTGTAGCAGCTGCCGGAGCCGGATGGCAGAGTAGCACCGTCGCATGCAAGGGGCTGGTGGATAATGGGTCCCAGGCTGTCACCCATCCTAGAGGGATCAAATCCAAAACAAGATGCAGTATGTTTGATGGGCTGATGCTGAAAACTTGATGCGTTTCCTCTTGTTTTCCTAACCCAGGAGAGGCAAGATGTGGCCATCCTGAAGGATAGCTGTGCAGACCAAGTGGAGTCTCTGCTTGCCTCTGTTTACAAGCAGGAGGAGCAGGACTGTGCGTTCCAGCTCACTGGACTGCAGAAAATTCAGGTAAAAAGCTGCTGTGTGGGAATCTCTGCAGTTCTCCCACACCCTCGTGTAACTGGTACTCTCTATCCCTGCCTGCTCAAGCCTCGTGTGCCCCTCTGATATCCCTGGACTGCATGCAGCAGTTGAACGGAAACTGGGTTGAGACCCTTCTGTATTGCAGGGTAACACCCAGGTGAATACTCTAGGAGCCCAGGCATCTCAGAGGCACAAAAACCTGCCTCTTTCTGCTGGCTCACCCTGCCCTTCCACACTGTCTGGCCAGAGAGGCTGTTCTTTGCCCCCATGCCTTTTTCAGGCTGGTGCTTTGGTCCTGGTGGAGATCAGAGTAACCCGAATGTTTCAGGTGAAGAAGGATGTCTAACTAGGCTTGTGTGCTCTTTGGGGAGCTGGACTCACAGGCTGGCCAGGGACTCGAGCGGCGGGAGAAATTAGCCCCTGCCTTCAGAGTGTTACTACCAAGCCCTTCCTTGCTTGAACCAAGAGCAAGGAGGACTTCAAAAGACACTCAGACTATATTTAAAGACTGCAGAAGAGGCAGAATTGCTAGTCTCATGGCTTGTCTCTTCCAAAGGATTATCTCTCTCCAAGCAGCAGTGTGTACCTTGTTTCTTGTTTGATTTTTTTTCTGTCTTATATGGATCTTGCGAGGTGCTTATCTGCATGAGTAAAGCCTCTGCTCTGCATGGTCTTGCACCAAATGCAATCCAGTTGCTGTCTGGATCTGCTTGAAACAAGCTCGGTTTGCTGAGTACCTTAAGTGCCTCAGTGTATGGCAGTTCTTGCAGTCCTTGATTGTTCCTGGAGCTCTCTTCTGAACCCTTTCCAGGCATTCAGCATTGCTTTTTAAGTGCAGACATGGGACCTGGACCCTGCATTGCCTGCCAGACACGTAGGGAAAATCTCCCTCCTGCTCCATTATCCATCTCCCTTCTTTGTACAGCCAGGTGTCTTAGTCACAGCCCTGTGCTAGGGGTTCATGTTCAGGAATTTGGCTGCCATTGATGTGTTACTTTCTGATTTCTTCACCATCTTTGTAAAGATCTAAAATAGTGCTAGACTGAGAATGGATCCCTGCAGAGCACTGCTGTTTTAAACTGCCAGCTTTTACTGTGTGATGCACGTTTTCTTTAAGTGGTTCATATTCCTCCCCTTGTGCGCCTCTCTCTCATGTGTGCTTTGGCCAGGACAGACATCACGGTGCTCCTTGCATGAGTGTAATTTTCCTGGGCACAGTCCTCTCCACTCCTGCTCCCCTGCAGCAGTATACTGGGGAGGTAGTGCTCTCAGTGACAGTGCCCTGGCCAGGCATCTCAAGAGTCATGAAATCCAGAAACTGTGTCTCAGGCCCACAACCGTCATGAACATATATTAGAGCCCACTTATTCTGGCAGTAGCATTGCTCCAGCACACCACAGTATGGGGCTGTGAGCCTGCAGAACAGCCAGCCAAACCTGTAATTTCTTGACAGTGCCTGCAGAAAAAGCAAAAAAGTTCTGCTTTAAGTCTCTGATTCACTTTGTGTCCTTTGCTCTCCTCCTCCAGACAGATGTGCTCCTGCAGTTGGATTTGCATTACACCCAGCTAAGCACAAAGCAGAGGACTTGTGAAAGCCTGCAGAAAATCCTCCAGAAATCTCTGGTAGCGCAGTTGTTCAGCCACAGAAATTCTACCCTGCCAAACTACCAGCAAACTCCAGTATCTGCAGGCAGCCTGTGCCTCAGGGACACGTCCACGCTGAGCGCAAGCCCAAAGGCACAGGCATCTCTGAGGATGGGCTCAGGACACAGTTTGCCAAACAGCAACCCCTCCAACTCATGCAGTGAGCCAGAAGAGAATGACGAGAGCAACTTGAGTGAGCTCTGTTCAGCGCTGCTTCGGGCTGGTCCGGGGCAGGACTGTCCCTGATACTTGCAGATTGTCGTGACCAGCCTGGGAACCGTATTTTTGAAAAGGCAACAGTTATCCCAGTGATAAATACAACAGAAGTCATCAGCTGCCTTCAGCCTCAGCAGTCGCTCTGGCCAAATCAGGCCGCATGTGGCTGAGGCTGCTTTTGGAAAGACCTCTCCCATCAATGCCCTGCAACATGCAGGGCCAAAGCCTGCTGGAAATAACCTCTGTCCCACAAAACGTTCTGCGCTGTTGGAAACACCGAGGAGTAATTGTCATGTCTAGTGAAAGACAGGGCCACCCTACAAGTCATAACATTTCCAGGCAAAACCTCATATTGCTTATAGTCAAGGACATTGGCTGATGTTTTCTGAGAATCAGCCTTTGCTAAGCAAGTGCCTGAAAGCAAGCATTACAGCATTAAACATGGTGAGGTAGGATACCCATAAACACTACAGGCCTGTGCTACAGCAGGGACACAGTCTAAAAACCCAAACACAACTGCTGACTCTCATCACGCTTGTGCAAGTGATGCAAAGAATTAATGAGTGACCAAGATAAAACTGTATGAATGTATAAGCTTTACCCCAGGGTTACAGTGTGGTTTTCTTTCCTTGGAAGTCCTGCCTATGTAAAAGCAGATGTTAAATTATGTGTTTATGTATTTCTAAAGAATGCATTTATATTTTCCTGCTTGCCAGGAAAAGGAGGTTGAGATGTCCTGTCAAATGCATGTTTACAACAGAGGCTGGTTCACGCTTCCACCTGCCCCTTCTAGCATGTTACACACAGACATAAAAGGGTGTTAAAGCCTGTGTGGTCTTGCGTTCCTCTCAGATGCAGAACCTCCTAAGTGTGGGAGATGGAGAGGACAGGATGGAGGAGGGAGAACCTGGAAGAATTTTTTATTAGTACAAATTTTTTCAAAGTGCCCATCTCTCTCTGTGTGCATGCACCCTGGGCAACCTCAAGTCCTACCTTTCATGCAGAACCAGCTGTCCAGAGAGAGCCACAGGTGAGTGGGGACCAAAAGACAACCTAAGTAGGTGCAGTACCCCCTGCCTGCTTCTGTAATACTTGTTTAATAGAGGTTTTGGCATAGCACCAGCTGATTGCTCTGCAAGGGCATGGGAGGGTGGTCAAATAGTAGCAGAGGGACCAGGGATTCCAGTGAGGTGTGGGATCTCTATCCTTGGAGATGGTCAACTCTGGACTGGAGAAGATGTGGATGAACTGATTTAATTTGGCCCTGCTTGGAGCAGGATGTTGGGCCAGAGACCTCCAGAGGTTCCTTCCAGATGTGATTTTGTGAAAGGAGGAACTTGGAGATAAAGAGCTTCTTGTGAGGTCAAAGATGGCAGGGTGGGGAGAGCACCTGATGTCTCCTGTCTTGGTCTAAAAGAGGGATGGGTAGAACATTTTCTGTTATGGTTCTCTGTCAGCAGGAAAGATACTTGCTTGTATCTCAGTCTACAGTGGGGACTCTCTATTCCAGCATGGAAAAATATGAAATGCTATTTCCAGATAAACCATCCTATAAGTGCTAGAAGCCTGTCCAAAGTGAACAGAGGAGGCTTTTACTCTCCTCACTGTGTTGAGGGGAAGAAGAGAGGCCCCATCTGGCTGAAGACTAGAAAGTCACCTAGGAAAAAATGCAAAGCTCCCTCCCCCCCAAAATGTAGCTTAAATAAGATGGACTGACAGAGAAAGTAAACCAGAGGAAAACAATCTAATTGAGGGGAGAACCAAAGATCAGATCAGCACTGGTAGAAACCTAAGGATAGATCAGTGGGAATTGCTGTGCAGACAGCTGGAAGGTGCTGAGAGTCTCTGAGAACAGCATTCGAAAGGATAGCCCTCTCTATAGCTGTTGGGGCAAAATACATCTCTGGCTCGCGTAATCATGGCAAATGGCATCTCATGTGAATGTTGAGCTTACTCAAAGCAAAGCTGCTTATTTTTTCTGAATAAAACACTATTGGTGTTTTTGAATTGTATTGTACAAACCACCATGAGATGGTAAAGTTGAGGATCCTGCGAGGAGGAAGCAGGGCAATAAGTAGGATTGAAACCCTGGACTTTGGGAGAGCAAACTTTGGCCTCTTCAGGGACCTACTTGGAGGAATCCCATGGGTTAGGGCCCTAGAAGGAAGGGGGGGTCCAAGAGAGCTGGTTAATATTCAAGCATCACCTCCTCCAAGCTCAAGATCAATGCATCCCTATGAGTAAGAAGTCAAGCAAAGGGGGCAGGAGACCTGCATGGATGAGCAAGGAGCTCCTGGCGGAAGTCAGACAGAAAAAGAAAGTATACAGAATGTGGAAAAAAGGACAGGCCACGTGGGAGGAATATAGGAATGTTGTCAGAGTATGCAGGGATGTGATGAGGAAGGCCAAGACCCATTTGGAATTAAATCTGGCAGGGGATGTCAAGGACAACAAGAAGGGCTTCTTCAAATACCTCAGTAGCAAGAGGAAGACTAGGGAAAATGTGGGCCCATTGCTGAATGGGGTGGGTGCTGTGATGAAGAAGGATACAGAGAAGGTAGAGTTACTGAATGCTGCCTTTGCTTCAGTCTTTACTGCTCAGGCCAGCCCTCAGGAATCCCAGATCCTGGAGACAAGAGAGAAAGTCTGGAGAAAGGAAGAGTTTACCTTGGTTGAGGAGAATTGGGTTAGAGATCATTTAGGCAAACTGGACATACACAAGTCCATGGGCCCCGATGGGATGCACCCACAAGTGCTGAGGGAGCTGGCAGATGTTATTGCTAGGCCACTCTCCATCCTCTCCATCATCTACTGCTATTTTATGCTTTAAACTTTAGCTTCTAAGCTCTTGTCTGTGGGGATTACTTCATTTTTTAGGTAACTGTATTTTGAAGTTTGGATTTAGAAGATGGATAAAATGGCATTAGATAAGAGGTAGATAAAATAATGTCAGCCTTTACTGTGAATTATCCAACTCGTTGGTAAGGTATTGCCCTAACATGGCTGGGCTAGGCTTAGGAGATCTGTTGTCCTGGGAGGCTTGGTGCCAACCACAGGACTTGTCCTTGTCACTGACTCTCTTGCTTCCTCTAGGAGACCCTGCAGCCAAGCCCAGCCCTACCACCGTGTTTCTGCTCACCTCAGGCAACAGCATGTTACAATTACAAACACAAGCACTTGCAAAGCTGAATTGCAAAAGTGGAGGTCAGTCGTGTCCTGGGCCTCTGGCTGTGAGTGACAGCATGCTGCCCTGCCACCAGCTCCTTCAGATATCAACCTCTGCAGCCTGATAGTCCTTCTGATCTGCCCATTTTTGTTTTCACTGTGAGCTGAACCTCTTTGGCCAGTTCATTCATCTGTCCAGCACTCTGCACTCACCCTTGAAGTCCTACAACATCTGCTTCACCCTGAGACCAGTGTCACCCCATCCAGCTTGATGGTGATTCACACTTGGGCCTGGATTCATTTTAGGACTGGCTGAAGCTACTCCTACCTTCATTCCCCTACCTTAGATATGAAATCCAGACTCTCCCATGGTGGGTTAGATGTTCAGTCCCAGTAAACTTTCTTCGGAATACCCGCTCTTTCTGTTTCCACCATTCAGCATGGAGTATGGGCAACTCATCCAACATTTCTGTATGTCGGATCTTGTGACCCTGACCAGCACATCCGTGTACTTCCTGATTTGCAGCAATAGTCTTTGGGCTCCATCAGGTCCCTGCAGTGTAGGAAGGAAGGGGTGCCCATCTCTGTGTGATGTGCTAGCATTTTATATTCTGGTCTCAGCATGGCTGTGGCCAAGTAGTCCCAAAAGTCTCCTTCCACTCAACCCTTAATTTCTCACGTCATTACCACCATTGTAATCCTCCTTGGCTCTTTATGAATAGTAGTGAATGCAGGTGCTCCTGGGACTGTCCTCCTCTGCCTATCCTGATTCTAGCCCAGAGCCCGAGGATGGGGACAACATAGACAGGCTTATGAGCAGCCCACTGTACTCTCCTCCCCACCTCAGCACTGCAGTGACTGAGCTCCCAAATCAGCCACTTCATCCAACACCACATCCCTCTCCTCCCTGATCTGATTGCCTCTCTCTGTAATGTGCAGTAAAGAGGTCGGTTGCCTGGACAACACCGCTTTTTTTCCCTTCTTTCTCTCTCTCTGAGACTTTACCTCACCTCTTGTTACTGTATCTCTCTGGCTTGCCCTCCTCTGCCATGGCACTGACCCCACAGTTCCCACAACAGACATCCATTCTCCTTATCTGCTTCCCTTTCTCACCTGACAGCGTATATCCCACCCATCTTTCCCTGTCTTTTCCAGTTTTCTCTCCATCCCCAACAATTTCGAGTAGACCTTCATGCCTTTTTGTACATTTTCTGAAGTAGTGAGTGGTATCTCCAGACTTAAAAATCTGGAAGTTTGGTGTTATCCTATTGCATTTCTTTACAGAGTCATATCCTGGACAGATCCTGTGGCTGGACAGTACAGGTACACTCGCATGTCTGTAGTTTTCTAGCTACCCTTAGTAAGAAACCAGTCTATTAGTTTGATTCTCCAAGAAGGAATACAAGACTCATTGAAGGCTGGGACTCCTTCATTAGATGCACAACTGCAGCCTAGGTGGGACCAAAAAAATAAGTTCCAATTTACATTCCCTCTCTACCTCCACACCTTCACTTATGCATTCATAACCATGGTCATTGTCATCCTCTTCCCACTGTCCTTGGGCCAGTCTGTGCAGAGGAGCTACAACCAGCTACTAGAGCACTTTGAACCATATTTTAGGTAATACAGTTGCTTTCCCTTTGCCCAAGGCTGCTGTGTTTGCTTTGACAAGCAGCAAACTAACCAAAACTTTAAAACATTCATTAATCTCTGAAAAAAATAGCCACATCTAAATGTTCAATAATTTTCTTTTTAGACAGATCCCCTTTTTTTTTTCTTCGCCAATGCAGATGTCTTGAAGGGAAGGACCTTGGTCAACAGCCTGGTTGTGCTTTTCTTGTGCTAAGGACAGAGTTCGTTTGAGATGTTGTTCTCAGCATTTTTGCAGATGCTTGGCAGTTCCTGACAAAACAAGGCAAATGCTCCCGAAAGGAGTGAGAAAAAAGGGTCAGCAAAAATCAGGGAATTGCCATTTCTGCCTGTTTTATTTAGTTACTGGAAAATCACTGGCACTAGAAGTGTGTTATATATGGCATACATGCCCGAACCTGGTATATTTGTGTTGGCAGCAGATTCCTGAAGGTTTGTTCTCAGCTGGCTATTTTGTAGATGAGGCAATGTAATAGCAGATATGTCCTGGATCAGCCATGCTCCAAACTCAACCAGAAACAGAAAGTTAGAAACATAAGGCAATCCTTCTGCACCTGAAGCATTGGTAACTAGGGTAAACCAGTAAGTTAGGGATGAGCAGGAGCAGCAGATTCATGTCACAGGGCCAGGCTGGGACACAGCTGTGGAGGCAGAAGACACCAGCTGGTCTAGCCTGGTGGCACTGGCTGTTGTTGCCATGTGTTGGCCACCTGCAGCTGCTGCTGAAAGAGATGTGTAGCTTCACTACCAATCACCAGCTCTCTCTTCATCCAGATGAATGTAGCATGTGCAGTGACTCTGAGCCTTTTGTAGCACCTGTTCTACAGGGGTCCACATATCCAGAGGATACTTCTGGCACCTTTGGGCAGCTGAGACATCAGCAAGTCATTGTGGGTATTTCAAACACCATTGGGGCATTACTGCCATGCGCTGCTCCTATGCGTGCAAGCAGCAGCATGAAAGCAGGGCAAAATATGGGATTTTCTTGGTTCACACAGCCCCTCTCTGGACACTTAGCCATTCCTGCTGGCACTGTGCAAGAGCTCTCTCCTATCAGACTCATCAGAGCTCCAGGTACAGAAGGATTGGGACCCACTGATGGGTGCCTATGAACATTTCCATGCTCTGTAGTGCATAAACATGCTTTCTTCCTTACCAGTCTAGAGTGTGCAACAGAGGGACAGAAATGCCTCCACCAGCTCCTGGGTCATCTCTCATCGTGGTCATACTAGTAAATCCAGAAACAACACAGTTACATCCTAGCCATGTTAGCACACCATTTGAGTTCTGCAGGCTATCGGACAAGGAACAGTGATCTTTAGGTGGTTGGAGACACACTTATAACCAGCTTAGTTCAGTTGACCCAGATGACTTGCAAACTGTGCTGTAATTTGGGTAGGATGCAGAAAAACAGATGGTACATATGCTGTCAAGTAAGAAAGTAAAGATCATAAGGATATCTTATATAGTTGTATTTATAAGTGTTGTGCAGGTAAGAGCATTGGACTGCTGCGTGGTTTTACTGAAGTGTCCTCAACGCAGTGGAAAATGTCTCCTCCATGCAAAGCAGCTGCTCTTCGTTTGCTTTCTCAGGGTTATGCTGCCTGCTAGGTAGGTTTGGGTGCTGTCGGGGAACTGAAGGAACAGCCCAGAGGTGTTTCACCTCCTTGACTGAGTTTACTGAGAGCCCCAAGCTGGGTCACCAAATGTCCGTGATGCAACAGTGTGTCAGCATACCTGGAGCACCAGGTAAAACATAATGTGATCTAAAGAGCTGTTTCTAAGGAGAAGAATGTCTAGATGGAGGAATATTGAGCAGTTTCACTTGCCAGATCACTTATCTCTTTTCAGTTTTTTGGGAAAAAAAATTCTTTTTTGCAAGAGTGAATTTGAATTTACTCTTTAGAAACTGGTAGAATCTCTTTATTTTCCACTTGCTAGAGATTTTCCTTAACAATTACCACAGAGCCTGCAGAGCATTCCCTACTTCACATTACAGGGCAGAGCTAGTCGTGTTGTCTTCTAGATATGCTTGCTTGCCACCTCCCACTATAGTCACTATTTGCAGTTGCTTATAACTGTCAAATTGTAAGAGTTTGAACTGAATTTTTCCATGCCATGGGCCAATCTCATGCTGTTTTCTGGCCTTTCCTACCATATGAGCACTTGAATTGCAACCTTGTGAGTTTTCTTTCTTTTATTCCAGAACAGCAGCTTCCTGACACACGCACAACCTAATCGGTTTGGGCCTGGATGGCTCCTTATGGAAGGATGCATGCAGTACAGTGGAAAATATGCAGGAGAGAGGAACTGCAAGGCTCAGGAATGCCTTTTTGGTCCTCTTTCCCTAGTTTTTGAAAGTAGCTTAACATATAGCCAGGAAAGGTCCTGAAGGCATTAGCTGGCCATTCCTTCCTAGGGGAGGAATGAACTTCCTAGTGGGTAGGTTACAATGTTCTGAGCAGTCTCTCCTGTAGACACAGATTGAACAAGATGATCTCTTGAGCTGATCTAATAGAAGAATTCCTCTTTTTCTAAAATGCAGTCATTAGCTGAGGATCACTTCTGAACATACTGAAATATAAGGTAGTGGCAGTCTACCGCCTATAGGCATAACAGGACCATACACAAGATGGTAATCAAAGATACTAGACTCAGGACTAGCAAGGAGCTCTTGGATCATTAAATCCAGGCCATGCTAGCAAAGGCTGTGTGTCACAGATGGCCTTCATGCATTATGCTTTGCACATGCTGACACCCATGGATGTGCTCTCCTCTCTCCTAGTGTTGTCAATCATCCTGCTTCGAGCAGGAAGTTGGACTAGGTCCCTTCCAACTGACACTTTTGTGATTCTGCTACCAGATTATATGCCCAAAAGACTACGTATTCTGAATGATTCTGAACAGCAAGCAGATTGGAGGATGCAAGACTGTTTTCATTGAAATATTTCTGTTCCTTATCCAAAAAGCAAACAAAGACATTGGTTCAGCTCCACTGGTTCTGAAACTTTAAAAAACAAAAACTTATGGCAGGTCTAGAAAATAAGGGAAAGGTGGTGAAACAGCCCATCTGAAAATGTAAGACAGTTCAGATTCAGTTCTTCCAGGCTTCCCCAACAAGCAGATTGTTCAGTGATGAAGCCAGGAGGATAGCTGTAAATAAAAAGGGTGAGTGAAGTCATCCACTGTGAAGGCAATAAACACAAGATTGATCAAATTAAAAAGTGGATAAACACTGTTGATCTACATTCAGGCCAGCTACCCCTCTGCAGCTCGCTGGCTGCCTCTTCAGAAAGCAAAGACAGAAGCAGGTTTTGTGTCATGGTGAAGCCTGCAGACTAATACTGCATTCATGATGAGAAATTATTGATAGTACAGCCTCTTCGTACGGTCCCAGAATTCTGCTCCTCTATCAAAGGTTATTTCGATAGCTGTTTTGCCATTGTTACTAATCACTTGAAATTAGGTCCGTGACATCATGTGGCAGTGAAGAGAAAAGCTCATCACCAAACAAATGAGACTTCTTGAAGGGCTTGAAGGTTTGTCTTCTCTTCACAGTTTGGATAACCTTTTGCATAATAATCAACAATTTCAAATATATTGGTTATATCATCTCCTCAAAGAGATGAAGACACTCTTTGAAATTACAGACTAGACTTCATAAACACAAGAAGCACTGATGTGGTGTCACACAGTAACGAAGAGCTAATGTCTCTTTGATAAAACTGTCTGCTCAGTTGGATTTTCTTGCCATGATGTCAGGAACAGTTGACGAGACAGACGTGTTATTAAGTGGTAAAAATAAACAGATGGAAGAGGCAAGTGAGAGATTTCAGCTATGACTTTCCAGAATGTTTCACAAAGAATAACCTCCTAATTTCCATTCCCTACTGGAGATGAAAAATATGAGGTACTTACCCAAGTGTTGCACAGTCACAGCTGTTGTGCACTAGTGGGGCTTCACTGCACCCACTGCAGCTCCTCTGCTCCTAGGACAACCCTGAGTGAGGGTGGCCTTACTGGGTGAGACCACAGCTAGCTAGCTAGCCAACATCTCATCACTACCCGAGGGCAGGACCCACATGATGGGGCAGTTCAGGGACCTACAGAAGGGGTGCTGGTCCTGACCTGCTGCTACTCTGGGTGCAAAGCCATCATCGTGAAGAGCACTGATGAACGTTCACATGTCTGTTGGCTGCCTATATTCCTGCTGGGCATCGCAGTCCATTTCTGAGCCCCCAACCTCTATGCCCTTGCCCTATTCTCACTTGTCCTCCCCATCTTCTCCCTGGCTTTTGTTTTCATCTAGCCCTTCCCATTGCAGAAGGACATGGCAGTTCAGTCAGGGCTGTGCTGGCACCCTGCCCGACCAGGGAAGGACAGATCACAGGTAGGCTGAGGATGAGTTTCAGCCCCTGGGCTTGCAACAGCTCAAGTGTCTGCTCCTGCAGAGATGTGATGCTGAAATAGCTGTTAAGTGGCAATGTTTGTGAGCATGAAGGAGCCTGCCTTTCCATCCAGGGTACTACCACAGTGGAGCCTGAGAGAAAGCCCTTTTTTCTGTAGAGCCCACAGAGAAGGGCTGTTGCGCCCAGAGCTGGCTCCTGCACAGGCCCCTGTATGACACATTACTGGGAGAGCAGAGGACAGTTCCTGCCATGTCACCGCAGGGCTGCAACCATCTCCAGACTGCCTGCCTTATTCTTCTGTATTGCTTAGTATCAATTATAAAATATTAAATCAGATAAATACCTTTGGCCTTTCTGGATGATAAGAAAATATATTTTTCTGCCTCCTAAAATGCCGTTGCTTTCACTGGAAATGCTAATGGGATTATATAAAGGTTATTTCAGCCTCCTCTCAAGTCTGGAGATGTGGCAAAACAATTGCAATGCCCTTTGTTTATGCCTTTTTAATGACTACTTTTATCTCCAGGTATCTGAGACCTCGTCTCAGGTACTCACTTGCAGGGTCCTGGGGCTGCTTAATGGGGGGATCCTTCCTGGGGAAGATAGATACATCCGTGCTGTCAAATTAGAGATCCCAAGGAGAGCTGGTGTGGTGGAAAGCTGTGGGACTCTGGCAAGGATTTGACTTGCATGTCTAGATACATCTGGGTATGCACCCTTCTGTGTTTTGCAGTATGAACATATCTGGGAGGGTGCACGCATGTGTCCAACCTGCTCCTGTGGCATGTCTGCACACCAGTGGCTGTGTGCGCACCCCTGGGGCTCACTCTTCTGGTTTCCCTTCTTCAAGGCATCTGTCTGTGAGCCTGTCCCAGGATGCACGCATGAGCGCATGTAGGTCTTGTGATGAGCAAGTTGCGTGGTGCCGTCCCTGTGTGCAACCTCCAGTCTAGACTGGCCTTCACCGCACCATGCAGAAGTGACAGGCTGAGTAAAAAGCATAGTTCATGAGCCAGAGACAGCTACAGAAATAACTGTGAAGCCCCACTTGCCCTGTTCTCTGAAAAGATGCTTCCAAATGCATGTTTTCTTCTAATGTTTGTTGCTGTTCTTCTGCCAGGCCCCCAGCAGTCAGACAGCCCTTGATTTTTACCAAGTTCTTCCTTAGCATCACAAAACAGCCCCAGGCACCCAGTGTGGTGCAGGGGGGTTGTGCCAGCCTGAAAACCTTGTTGCTTTTCAGAGAAAAGTACAAGACCAATATAGACTGTCATAATTTGTAACATCAGAAATGCCAGGAAATAATTGGTTGTCACTGCAGAACCCCCACATCCCTGCCTCTGCATGAGCTAATAGATATATTTCTTTAAACTGGCACTGCCACAAGGGTTAGGGTCACAGATGTCCTGGCCATCAGGCTCTGAGCAAGTTGAGCTAGCATTGTGAGCAGCTTTGCTTTGAGGAGGTGGTTGGACTAGGGACCTTCTAGAGGGTCCTTCCACTCTAAGTCCTTCCAGAAGTCTATAAAAATAGCTGTGAATTTTTGTTTAGCTAGTCTCGTGCCTTTTTATGCTCTCCTGGGAGTTTGTTTCTCTTGTGGAAGAGCTAAAACCAGAAATGTGGCGCAAACAAGGACACTCCTCCCTGCCCACACTGGCTAAAGCTTCACATTGCTCTGGGTCATTCACACCACTGGCAGCAGAGAAGGAGAGTGTGTGCAGATACATTGGGGGCTGCCCAGAGCAGTAGGATGGGGATTCATGTCTTTCCCCCCAAATTTCTGTTATTACCTCAACGGAAATAATTTGGGGGGGGGGGAGGCATCTTGGGAACAGTTGTAGTAAGTATAGCTTGATTGTGTTAATAAATTTAATAATTTGAGAAGAACAAGAGGTGGTTCCTAGAGAGCAGAAGGGCACATTAGCTAGGACAGTTGGGATTACGTCTTTAACATCTAAAGGACAAAGTGAAAAAGAAAAGGTGGTTGTTACTGCCTGTTGAACACTAAGTGCAAAGAGCATGGACAGAGAAAGCTGGCATATCTCTGGTGTTCAGTGGAGGTACAAATTGCAATTCCTGTTGCTAAAAGTTGTAATTCCATCTTTTGAAGTTATTTTGTAGGTTGCCCTGGAGGATCGCACCTGAGAGTTCAGAGACGGCAGCTGATGATCAGCTGTTTTATGAGGCCAGTCCTCTCATTGCTGACCAGGGCTTACTGTTGTGCATTGGCTATGCAAATTCATTTAGTAGGTTTGGTTTCCTCACCTAGTTTCAGTGAGACTGTTTGAAGCCCAGGCTGGAGGATTTTCTGGTGTGGGATGCACATTAGCAGAGTTTGATGGCACAGTGATGGGCAGTGATCTCTGCTGTGTCTGCGGAGACGCATGGCCAGGATTTGCATGTGGTACTCAGGCCTGGCGTGCTTCTATGTGACTGCTGCTCCCTGGAAGTTTATTTTGGACAATCAGTTTGCGGCATTTGAAGCGAGGTGAGGGAAGAAGGGCGGAGAACAGTTCTTTTTCCAGTATTTGTGGTATTTGTTTAATGTTTTTTCTGGAGAGGTCCCAGTTCCAGTGGTATGGGACAAGCAGTGCAGGTTCAACAGGGGAGCTCGTCTCCCTGCTCCCCCAAAAGCATCAGCTGGTCTAATGAAATATATGAGCTCTCTCTACAGCCCTTGCCAAGTTATATCCTTAGACCACCACAGCTACTACTAAATTGATATCATCATTCATTATGCTGTTCCCCAAAGTCCTACTGCTGCTGAGTTAATCTGATGCTTTCACTTTCTATATATCTTTCAAAAGAGTCTCCCTGGCATCTGTGTTAATTAGAGAAAACCTGAAATGTAATTACTAAAACAATGTGTTCAGTTTTGGGATCATCTTCTCCAGTACACTGCTGGGAGCCACCCAGACAGAGCCGCTAAATTTACTCCCAGTACTACTGAGACCCACTGCAGTCTCCAGGTGCCTGCCTGCAGTTGCCCGTCACGTCTGCCTTACTGGTGGGATCCCCCTTGACTCCAGCTGCACTGGGCCAGGTGCCCACAGCCTCCCTCTCCTGCAAACCAGTGAGACACCTTGGACTCACACTGATAAAAATCACAAGAAGCAGCAAGATGATATGCAGTCATCCCCAGGGACCAAGCCCCAGCCAGCTCCCTGGAGCAGCACTGTAGGCAGAGAGCAGCCTGGGCTTGAATTGCCTCAGAACTTCAGTGAACTTTGCATGCACATGTGTCTTCAGCTCTTTTGTGCATCTAGACCCTGAATGAAATGTCTGTTGCTTGTGAAATAGCAATGTCAAAGCTAGTAGTCTAGCATGACAGGTGAGATCTCATCTGGAGGGTCCGGTCTTGGCACTGAGCTGGGACAGTCCTGCTGATGGTGCAATAGAGAACACCAAGAATGAGCAGCAGCATGCTAAAAAGTATGACCCGGGAGGAAAAACAGAAGGAACTGGGTTGTTCAGCCAGAAGAGAAGATTCTTGAAAGTCATGATGAGATTGATCCCTCAAAGTGGTCTGCATGCTTTGTCTGTCAGGCTCTGAAGTACCTCAGGTGATGGATACTTATCACTTGGTGAGGCAATGCAAGAGCCTATTTATTACTCTTCCCTCTGACATCAGCCCAGTTAAGCCACCTCTGACCCTTCATCTGGAAATTAGCAAATGCATCACAAACCCTCAGCATGTCTGCAAATTATGGAGGTTTCCTTAAGACAGTTTAGGTGGCTGGATCAAAAGGCCTATCTCAGATATGTAAGGTCAGCAGACAGAGTGCAGCAGATGATCCTGAAGTACTTGTAGGACCTGCATCCCTCTTTGCTGGCCCTGACCCTGCAGAGCCTGACTCCAAAATCAGGGTCTCAGCCTGGCTGTAAAGCAACGCATTGCTCCTGCTCCCTGCCCTGGAAAGGCTGATGATGGCTGAAGAGAAACACAGATAGCTAGGTCTGAAGAGAGACCACCATCCACTCCAGACTCACAACACTGCTCTGAGTGCAAGCGTATTTCTGACATGATGCGAGGGAATAGCAGCCTCCTTTTGCACAGTACCCCACTCATTTCAGGATCCACTTGACATAGAAGTCATCGGTGGGACACCACAGTGGGACTCTATCCTGGGTCCTTAAGCAGGAGGGACTCTCCTTTGGCCCTATGGCCTTTCCCTGCCTGGTGGCCCAGCTGAGAAAGAAGCTGTCCATGAAGACTGACTAAAAAGCACCTCTAATATTACCACCAGGGTGCTGGTCATGAACGTGGGATCTGTTCGATCAAACCCTCTGTCTGAGAAGGGCCTTAAAGTTAGGGTATTGTAAGTAGCAACGGTGATAGCAGTGGTGTTAGAGAGCAACATGCTGATGCTCAGAAAGGGCTGTCCAGCTTGGGAGGTGTTGCCCTGTGAAAAGGGAATAGAGGAATGGAAGACATGTTCACCAGAAATCCCTATAGCACAATACATTACTTCTAGCAATGTGATGTGGCAAGATGCTTCAGAAGACTTGAGAAATCTGCCACCTCCCAGAAAGGCAAATTCCTTTATTGCTTGTTTCATTCCTACCCCAAAACTGCAGGTTCGTAATTTTACTCTGTTTAATTGTAACTCCTTGGCTTCAGCAATGCTTTAACCAGCCCTATTCAGCCCTTTTGTCGGAGGAGGGTTTTTAATCCAGCAGTCCAAGGGCAGTCATCTCTCCATTCTCTCCATGATTTTCTTTTGCAGGAAATGCTTGTGCTCCCAGGTAGACTGCAATGTGCTTAGCACATTGCTCTGCTGTGCTGGGGTGAGTCAATAGGAGTCCAACCTTTGGAAAATTGTTTCTTGAAGGCCAGAGACATTTGTTTGTCCTATACTTAAATGTCTTTCACTGACACGTCAGAGCAACCACAGCCGATCGCTTAGCATCCTGAATGACAGCATAACTGATGGCCCAATGAATGTCTAACAGGATAAAAAAGAACATGAAAATACTCTAACGTCCACAGTTAGCAGGGTCAAAGGAGGCCTATGGTGGAAAACTTCATTTCCAAAAGGCTTTTGACTGTGCTAGTACAGTGTTTTCTTATCATCACAGTCCTTAGTGTTTTTAAGAGATAAAAAGAATTTTTGCCATAAAGAATCCTACAATTTTTTTCTTTTCTGAAAAACCTGTTTGTCACTGCCCCTTATAATTTCCTGTCTTTCTTCATTTTACTCCCAAAGCTTGTCCTGAACAAAAAATACTCTGTCTCATGCTCCTTTTATAAGACCCTGTGTCCTGATTCTCTATGCTATTTATTTCTCTTCTCCACAATCCGATCATCTTTATCAACTAGTAATGGAACAAGATGGTTTCTACTGTTAAACAACACAAAACAAAAAGGAAGCTAAAGCCTTTTGGTGCCAGAACCCTCCTATATTTTGCTGACTTCTAGCCCAAGTTTGCCAATGGGTGCAAGCCCGAAAAACTGCTGCTTCCTAGCCCCTTCCCAACAAAAAAAAGTTTGGGAGTAGGATAGACACACTCACTGCTGAACAAACTGCAGTTCCCATGTTAGCATACAGGCTGCAATTTCTTGTTTAGATCCTGACTGTATCAGGCTCTAGCTCTTTTTCCCAGGGAAATATGAGTGTGAAAACAACTTATTATCGAAGGCAGAATGGAGAGCAATTCTGCCCACTCAGTCTATCTATTAATGCAGCCAAAGCCTCAGGGACTGCACCACCAGTTGTCTCAGCTAAAGTCAGGTTTGAATTTAAGGACAAAGCAAGGTGAGAGAGAAAGGTAAGATATGGTGTATAAATTCCCAAGGTTCCTCTCTCTCTCTCTGTTTCTAGGGATAACAAAGCCAAAGTTCTGGAGAAGAAGGGAGAGAAATTTATTGGCAAGCAAAGATTAACTTTTAGGAAATAGATTTTGCATCCAAAACTGCTTCTCAGGAGCTGTAGCAATATCAGAGGTGTTGCTGAAGGCTGTGACCTCTCCACGGGCATAATTATTGCTGCTTAGTAGCCGTTTGCTCCTCAGCTTTTTCTCAAAAAGAACTGTGAAGTGGCATTGAATAATGTGCTCCACGACACGGGTACGGGCTGCCCCGTGCTGAAACGGCTCTGTCGATCCCACAGCTGAGGGCAGATGATGCCAAAGCCAAAGACGATGCAGACGCCAGAAGCAGGCAGCATGCCAGGAAGCATGAGCAGAGGTGTGAGGAGGAAGGCGAGAGATGCTGCAGCTGCAGCGACTTGCCTCCGCATACCCGCCACAGAATAGACATGGGGTAAATGAGCAGATGTGGAGGGGCTCTTCCCTCGCACATGAAATAATGTGAGACATGCAGATGAAGGCAAGACGTTCATTGTTATCTAAATCCAAAATAGAGTGAAAAATCTAGCAGTTTTTCTGAGATGCTGATCTTTCCTTAGACTAACAGGCAAGTGGAAGTGAGATACAGCAGAGCCCCTTGAAGCATACCTTCAGGGAGCGTGGAGACAGAGGCCGGGAGAGACACATCGGGTCATCACGTAGTCAAAAACCGGCTCGTAATGTAAACGTACAAGCCAAACTGCATTCTGCGATTCCATGGGACTTTGCAGCCACTCTGGTGTTGTGAAAGGGTGACACGGAGCTGGCCCGGTTCCCAGAAAGCACAGTCAAGCACCAAGTTTTGGCTGCGTTACCCTGAGAGTCAGCGTGACTTAGCGGTAAAGTTGTGGGCTTTCCTGGGAGAGCTTAAGTGAGTTAGCTCAGTTGCGTGGCGATTTGACGCTTCAAAGTATGATGAAAATTATGGCAATTTAACACTTCATAGTATAATGAAAATTACGTCAAGAACATGCTGGCAAAGCAAACGGTCCATTTCAGTATGACTGTGAACCTCCATGATGGCGTAATAACAAATACTTGGAGACTGATGCTGTGATAAACAGAATTCATACGTGTACTTTTCCAATTTAAAGGTTTAGCTGTGTTTTCCTACTATAATCCTGAAAGAGGAAATAGTAACATACAATTTTAAAAACAAAAATCCACTAAATTTTACTAATACTTTCCAGGGGAGAAAAAAAAAAAGACCTATCACAGGGTGGAGATCAAACATGGAAGATTTCTGCCTCAACTGTGGGATTCTTGGGAAATGGCAACATTTGAAAAGTAAGAAGAGGCTGTGAGTGTTACATGGCACCATTAAAAATCCTCTTGCTTGGTTTTGTCCCTAGCTATAAAGAAAAGCCTCTGCCCCACACTGACTACAGTTTAAAATCCAGTTGTGTTACTCAGGGCAGGCTGTGGGATAAAGCCTCAATGTGGGCTGCCAAGAGCTGGAACCACCTAGCGTGCAGTGCAATTGCAGATTAAATCGCTCAGGTGCCGAGTAGTCCCCCAGTGACCTTTCCATCGCGCCCCAGGGAGCATAGGCAAGGTTCCTGCAAGCACCTGGGAAAGGCTCATTTCAACACAAACAAGCATGGGACATGCGCCCAAGTATATACAGGCAAGGGCAGAAATGGCAATTTAAGTGGGGCTGGGCACCTGAACCCCTCATTTCCACGCTAAACAAAGCCAGAATACCAGTTGCTTGCCCCTTACAGATATAGTCTTGTTTTAAAAGAATGTGCCCAGGGTGCCAGTGTGTAGCTGGTTTGGTTTTAGTGCTAAGAGTAGCCTGGCTTGAGATGTTTTTTATTCTTGCTGTAGCTCTGCAATTAGGTTCTGCGCATGATTTTAGTTTTAGTTTTCTAAATATGAATACCCTCCAGCTGCTGGATGATGCCAAAAGTGTCAGACTCACACTATTAGGATTATCAATGCATTTGCACAGAAATGAAAAATCCAATGCATAGTTTTGTGGCTACATTGCACATAATCCTTGTTTGACACCTGGAAACAAAGTCATGCATTCTCCTAAATGCATCTGCTAGGTATGCAAGATAATTTTCATGCAATGTGAGTTTCTTATCTACTCACCTCTTCTTTCTTGCCTGACTTCAAACCCTGCCATATTCATTGCCCTTTCCATACAAGTGTCCTGTAGGGAAAAAAATTAGAGCTTAGTACAACGAAAGGCTATTGTAACATATGGATGCAAGCTGTGCTTCCACAACAGATCCATTTCTCCAGGCATCTCAAGAGGGTAAGGATGGAGTGAGAGGGCAGATTATTACAGTTTCTGGGGTATCTCCGTTTGATGTAAGCTTTTCACTATTATGTTTCACTGGAGAAACTAATTGAAGAAATGTCTTTGTGCAGAAACCCCAGACAGGGACGCAGACCAGGTTGGCCCAGCCTGCCCACACTGGACTGCCATATTGCAGTTTAATGCGTTGGCCAAATCATGGTGCTAAATAATGACTACTACCAAACAGCTCTGGTTTCTGCTGGTCCGCGTACCAGCCAGCTCTGCCTGCAAAACAGACTGACCCTACGGGTACGTCACCATCTTTTTTTTTTTTTTTAAACCTATTGTAATGGGCAGTTTAGGAAAGAGAGCCCTCCCAGTGCTATTCTGCTCTCTGTTTTCCCAAGCTTTGATTAAACTTTCTAGCAAAGTTCAAGAAGGTTTCCAAGAGTGACGTGGACCTTGGTTGGGCAACAGGTTGGCGCTGGTATTCCTACCCCAACAGCCCTCCCTCTGGCTGGCTCCCACCTGGGAGCCAACTACCCCATTCCTCAGTTTTGCCTACACAAGTCCTTGTGGCACCATGTGTGAGCAGATGAGGGAACTGGTGACATTTAATTTTTTTCCCCAAGGAGGTTTTTAAAGTCGGGATCAGTTCTCTCTGGTTCACAGAGCGGTCCTGCTGCAGCTGCGCAGTGCAACTGAGGGCACAAAGGCAAGAACAACTTAAGCCAGCATTGTCACCCTGGGAAATGTATGGGGAAACCACAGTGTCTCCAGGCCACTCCAGCCCTGAGGCTGGGCCCGGGGCTGCAGTCACACAAAACGTTGCTTCAGCAGCAGAACCAGCCTGGGAAGTTCCTCCAGTCGCAGCTGCGTGCCGCAATTCATTCGCCTCTGGCTTTGCCAGAATCCCAAGTGTGGAAGTGAGCCCATCTTAAAACAGCTCGACAAGAAAGGGGTCGTTTTAGCACTTTTCAGCATGGCACGGGCAGAGGTGGAGCCCCCCAAGCAGTTGCATCAGTGCTATTTGAGAGAAACAAAACAAAGTGCAGGGCTTTGCACGGCCTTTGCTGTTAGCATAGAGGATTGTGCAATGGACCCTACTCGCCCAGGCCTTAAAGGGTATCCGTACTCCACCAGAGCTGGTACGTTTCTAGCATGCCTGCAGTTCTCACGGAGGAAGAAAACTGTCTGTCTGGAAGTTATTTATTTCCTCAGTTTTCTAGTCAAGTAGTAAAACGAGTTTGCTGTTGCACTAGCAACCCGTCTCTTGCCATTTTGGTACCCTTTGGTTACAACTTCCCCCTCAGAAATCAGCCTAATTCATCACATTCACGACTCCAATAAATGGGAATCGTAAGTAAAGCAGAGCAAGAAACAGTTCTTCTCTAATAAGTATTTGCCAAATTAGAAATCTTACTCCTATTCCCCTACTCGCACAGAGACAGCAGCTTTGGTCTATTCAATTTGATGTAGGAATTTAAGGTGAGATCTCCCTTATCGCAAGCGCCACAGCCCCCAGCTGTTCCACATCCATGTCCAAAGTAGCTAATAAGGGCAGTTTTTTTCCATGTTCGTGGTGGCTCAATGGTCGTACAGAGGTCTGTTCAGTGAATAGATGGGACAGTTTATCCACATATTTGTCAAGAAGCAAAAGGGGGAAAAATCAGTTGGGGGAAATGCAGAGGGCATGCCCTTACAGTCAGGGAGAACTTCTTGTTTTAAAAGCCCGAGTGAAAGGTGTAAATGGTTTTCAATGTATACAGATGACATCTGTATAATTAATTACACTGATTTAAGTTACACCAATTTTTTTTTTTTTTTTTTTTTTGTGTAGATAACGCCGAAGGCTATGCTGTTATCTTAGAGGAATGTTTGTGTCTGGGGATTCATTCTCACCCTGCCAGTAATAAACCTTCCCCGGAGTTTCTAAAACATTAATTATAGTTTTGTAACGCAAAAGTTTTGCAACCAGCTCAAGGTAATTCTCTGTAACACCTCGTTCTGACAGACACAAATTAATCACGGATTTGAAAACTGACAGTTGCCTAGGCATGAGTGCTCAGGACTTTATTACGTTTGTTATGTATAAATAAAATAAGTCTCACCGTCCTTGCCAGCCAGCCTGCCTACATACATACTCACACATACACACCCTCCGACGTAACTAGCACACAAAAAGATTCACTTTCCCCCAGCTAAAAAGCAATCACAAACAACACCAAGCAGGAGGAAAAACTAAAAGTGAAAATCTCAGACACAACTGGGCATTGCTTACTACTGTATCACACGCCCAAAAAACTGTGACAGAAGGCTGCTCGACTCGTAAGCCCATCCTGGCCAAGTGGATGTGCTGGAAAGCAGTAAAAAAAAACAGCCCTAATTAAGCCCAGAGAGTTGCTTTGCAATCACATCTTCTTTAAAGCCATTCACGACTACCAGGTTAAGTGGTTTATTTTCGATCACAAAATGATCCCGAAGTGACAAATTTAAATCTCCTAAAGAAAGCATGAGGATTTTTTCTTCCCAAATTTGTCGGTTACCACATAGGACTAAAAAAAAAAAAAAATGCAATTTTTAGATCATTCATAAGAATAAATATTGTCCTTAGTCCCTTTTGCGTTCTCTGCTACCTTGTGGAGGGGGATTTAGCTTCCCAAACTGCCACTCTATGGATGCCTTTCCTCCTTGGCCATCTGGGATGGAGCATCTCTAAATTCACATTTGCATTATATTTCTTAATTAGCACATTCCTTCAAATTACAGTGGCTTTCCTGCGAGCCATAACACGTTTAGGACTGTGGCAGTTCTTTATAAATTGTGCAAGAAATGTCAGCTATCTTATTAGATTCAACATCCAACTCAGAAACAGCTTTTCATAGAGACATGCTAAAAATATAGATAACAGTTGTGATATTCAAAGCATTTTCTCTGTGTGAATTCCTTTGCCCTTTGTTAGTCTTGAGGAACTGCGTATCACCTCCAAAAGGAGAAAGGTGAAAACAGCGATTCAGCATTGATGGAAATGAAGCTAAGAGTGTCGAAAAAAAATTTGCCCACAGGGCTGAGGATAAGGGAAAGGCATTACTTAATTAGATCAGAAACAAACACCATATGAACAGCGCTCTAAGTCCACTCCCATGTATAAATAGTAAACCTGTCATGTCACAGGAAAGAAAACTCAGTAAGTATTTCTGTCTTTCATTATGATGGAAGGAGGATGACAAATTTGTACCTTAACATGAAATGCTTCCTAATCTATCAGTACTTATGAAAGATATTAGGCATAAGCCACTACAGTTAACATCTTTTTTAAAATTGCAGGACTTGATAATGTATACCCAGCAGTTTTATCAGCTAAGGAAGTCACTGTACAATTAAAATTGATAGTCGGTAAATCCTAACAGCCTATGGAAGTTTCTCAGGACCAAGAAAAAATTTAAAGCTGTACTCGCATTTAAAAATGAAAGTGGGAGGACAACTAAGTCCAAGTCAATTAGTCTAATAAAAAGAATCATAAATAAAATTACATACATGTTGATATGGGTCACAATAAGGAAGGAATTAAAGGACAGTTAATTAATAAGAATGAACTACCAGATTTGATGCCAGCCAGCATGCCTGGCTAGAAAATAGGTCTTGGCAAGCAAAAGTTAAGAATAGATAAATGAGGCATCTCAAAAATTAAAGAGTCAAGAACCACCCAATATGGGATGTATCAAGCAATGTCCCATGAGGATCTTTTCTTGACATGGTGCTATATGAATTTTTATCATTTTTAAAAAGAGTCACAGGGGAACTTGTACTTGAAAAGTACTGCCCAAGGGGTAAATAAGGTGGGGTAGGTGTTTTCCAATGCCTGAACTAATTCACTTGGTAAAATAAACTTCTCGAGCAAGAGAATTACTCCAGACAAGCTCATGGCCATGCAGCCAATAGGAGAAAGCAAACCACACTCCAAACCCTGCAACGGCGTTGCAGGATCCAACAACCAACAACAATTCAGAGCAACAGTGTGCGCCTGACTCCAATAACAAGCCCAATGCTCTGTCCGGACAGGATTCGGAAGAAGACTCCAAGGCGGCTTCCAAAAGGCGTAGGAAGAGACGGAACCCCGCTGTGCAGACGTGGTGCTTGGCCCGGGCTGTGCTTTGGGGCAAAACAGGCTCCCAGCCGCCAGGAAAGCCGTCGCTGCTCCCGTCCAGGTGCACGGCGCAGCCGGCGGGCCCAGGGCCAGCGCAGGGCGCGAGGCCGCGGAGGGAAGGGGCAAGAGGCCGCCGCCTCGTGCTGCAGCGGTTTGGGCAGCCGGCGCAGGCCGCCTGCCCCGGCGAGAGGAGATGGGCGCATGCCGAGGCCTGCGAGGCCGCCGGCTCAGCGACCCGCGGGGCAAGGGCCGGGCGCTGCCTGGCTGTGCCCTTCGTGCGCGTGCTGCGTGCGGGCAGCCCCGCGGATCCTTTGGCTCTCAACCAGATCTTTTCGAAGATCTTACAAAATCGCCCAGGCCGTGCTGGCCGACGAGGTAATTTCGCTGGTCGCCGACCTTGGGGGCGCAGCGCCAGCCGAACGACGCAAACGCCGACCTCCCC
>NW_020449085.1:232405-298387 GCF_003343035.1 Apteryx rowi
CAGGTGCCGTCCCGGGGGCGGCGGGCGGTGTCCGGGCAGCCGTGGCGCCCCCATTGTCTCCGGTGGGTTTTCAGCGCGGACGGCGCGGCCCCGGCAGGCCCCATCCCGTTTGCTGGAGGCGGGGGCGGGGGGGAGAAAAACTGCAGCGCCTGAGGGTGCCGAGGGATGGGGCCGTTGGCCCCTGCCCCCGCCTCCCCCCTCGGCCTTCTCGTTCGTGCGTGGCCGGGGGCTGTGGAGCAGGGCCCACCTCGCAGGCTGGGGCAGAACCGGCACCTGGGGGCCCCTGGTTCGCTCTGCGGGAGCCTGGCTGCCTCCTCGGCCCCTGGTCCGCAGCGCCGTGGAGCCCTGCTCGCACCGCTCCTGCAGCTGCTCTGGAATGTGCCACATTCCTTTACAGCGCTCCTAAAACTTGAACGCGTGTTAAAACATTAGATACAGCCCTCGGTCTTGTTTGCGTTTGTGCAACCTCCGATTTGATCCTCCCCCCTGTTGGCGAAGTTTTCTGTTCCTTTAACCTCCCCAAACTCTCTGCCTGCTGACAGTCCCTGGACTGCTGCTTTCCTCAACCAACTCAGTTTCTTCTCCCGCTGCCAGTTGGCGTATGCTCCCTGTGCTTCCTCAGTCACCGCTCCTGCCATCCCAGCCTTCCCAAAGTACTCCACTGGCAACCAGGCCCTGTCTGCCTCCCTCCCACACCCCCGCCAGAAAAAGTCTGACTTCCCTGCACCCAGGAGTCACACAGAGAGCTGCCACTGGCATGTATTTTTCCCTTGTCCCTCGCTGTTGTTTTGTAGACTTAGAAGTCCTTATTTTTTGTAGGATGCCTACCTTGGTATGATTGTATTGTCACGCTTTAATATGAGGTGGCAATCTTGAGCTTCTTCCTTGAACAGCATGTCACGCAGTGTTTTAAAATCTGCAGAGGAGCTATTGCAGATCTCAGAAAGTCCACAGGAATAACACTGCCAATAAAAGGTTTGTCTAATGCACCTATGGGAAGCTGGTCTTGTCCTACCTCTAGTTGAATGTGCAATCTTGAAACTTAGCCAGCGCAGAAGGCCCTGGGGCTTATCAGACTACCTAGAATGAATTCACAGTTTCTTTGAAAGGCCTGGAGAGTTCTAGGTTCCTGGCCTCCTCCAGAAACATGCCATTTTTGTGCACTTAAATGTATGCATCTTACTCTATAAGTCCTTGTTCTTTGCTTATCTTATTGACCTGTCTCTCACCTATTGCTTTGCAAATCTCAACCTCCATATTTGCATATGCAAGTAGAGCAAATTGCCTTCATAACTTGTTTTTTAACTAGCTCTAGTGCTAAGGACTTGCATTAGGTAAGGATGGATGCTCTGCTTTCCTCACAAGCTAGTTTGTGGAAGGCTTTGGTAGAATTTATTGTATATACTTAATTATAACTCTTTCTCCTTGCTGTCTAAGAACAGAAATAAATGTTTGGTGCTTAGGCAAAATTTTAAATTTATGTCATTTAAAAATCTCTTCCATCGATATCTACTTGGTCTTTTCCAGAACCTGTGTTCAATTTGCTTTATTTTGAGAAATTGTAGCGTCACATACGACAAGTTTAAGAAACAATTTTGTTAAGAAATACTTGAGTAGAGACTTGTGTTCTCTCTAGTAATAGCAAAGAGCATAAACTAGTCTTTTATAGGACTTGAAGACATACGCAAAATCTTCTGAAAACATGGGATTTCTTCCAAGAAAAGCTTATTTTGCAATGCTCCAGATACCTTGATTTTGTTCTGTCTTATATTTTTAAAATACTATAGCACCCAAAGATGTGGATAGGTGTTTGGAGGTGGGGGTGAGAAGGGAAAGGTCAAAAGCTTTTTATGAGTGATTGGCAAGCTTATTTTTTTGTATGTAGCCCTTGGGCATTCCAAGTTATGGAAGGAAGTGTCTTCCTTGCATAAGGATTTGTATGCCAGAAATTTCAGGAGCTGAATGATGCCTAGTTCTCGCTCCCAAATGGCACAAGTTTTCCCACCCAAAGGAAAGGGAAGTTTCAGGTCCATACTCCTTGCCAACTGCTATAATCTGGGGTGTTTCTAAACTCTTTATCAACTGCTGGTGATTTGAAGCATATGGATAATCTTCTGAGCTTCCAGGGACTTAACTAAATGCAAAGTTGCCCTACCTTGCTGAGGGATCTAATTGTAAATTATTGCAGAGCCCTCTGTGGACATTCATATTTGTGGTTTAATTTAAGAACAAGAACAAGTTTAAGCTAAACCACAGTGAGCCACTCTTAAGCCAAGTAAATCTCCACCGAGTGTTTTGCAGTAGATTAACCAAAGCAACACCTCCAGGGCTTGTCTGCAGGCAGAGCCGAACTAAAGCTCAAAGAGCAGCGTGTTCTCTTGTTTGGTGCTGAAGTGATTTCTCTTGGGCCGGCTCTGGAAATTGTTCCGTTCACCAGCAATTTGGCAGGAAGAGTTTTGTTTTGTTTTAACATGATACTTGACAAACTTTTTTTCTTCTCCCGTCATAAATAATGAAAGCAGTCTTACATCAGTGGCCCCCAGATTTTTTGGAAGGTACCAAATAGCTTCTTTCTCCTCGCTCCTCCTTGTCCCAGGGTCCTCCTCTCCTCTCCACCTGCACCTCTGCTCCCAACTCTTCCCCCTCCTTTTGGGTGCTTGCTGCCCCTGCTGTCTCCCTGGCTTGCTGCTGGCTCCAGCAGCACTGATGCAGACCGAGTCAGTAAGCATGGCAGAATTTACCTTGCCTGTGGGTGCTCCTTGCCACATAGGAGCTGGTGTTCTGCTTAGCTCAGTTGACACTCTTTGGGTTTCTTCTTTATTTTTTATTTTTTCCTTGTGTACCTCAGTTCACATAAACTTTGGGTTTCAACAAAATGTCTTAAAAGAATGGCTTATTAAATATTCAGAAAGTCTATATATAGCACCAGCTTTAAACCATTTCAATTAAATGAGGGGGGAAAACCAGAATCCCTTACGGTTGTGAATACAAATGTTCCAACAACTCTGTGCTGTCAAAGTTTTCATCATGCTTCTCATCAAAGCTTGATCATTGCTTTAGTAGGACTCTGCAGCTAGTGTCTAGGTCTCCACTTCCCTTCTGGAGGGCTTATAAAGAGAACTAGCTAGGAATGTCATTTTTATTATGATTCAGATACAATCCACCATTCTGTATTTGGGCAGTTTTGCCTGGTGATATCACTACCTAGTTACGGGCTACAGAACTGACCCTCTGTTTGAAATAACCCCCACTTGGTTTACAGCACTTTGAGCTGCTGTACTAAAATATTTAGTAAAGACTTCTATTATTTAAAATGCTGTGGGTAGGGAGTCATCTCACTTTTCAGTGCTGTTTCTCGTGGGCCACCTGTTTACTTCTGGGGTTTTTGCTTGAAGCAGGACTGAATTCTTCAGATAAGACAATCTGTTGCAAAATTAGCAGTGATTGTCATTTAGCTCTTTAAAAAAAATAGCATAGTAAGGTACTTCTGAGTCTACTGAGGCTAATAACAGTTGTTTTTGGAGCAGTGATGTATCTGACAGGTTGAAAACATGCCCCCTGCACGTGATGCTTAAAAGGCTGTGTTTGAACCAGCCCTGTTGTGAGGGATACTGGAAGAAGGGGATGCAGTCTCTCACCGCTTTGCTTGCAGCACCAGCAGCAGCTCTGCTGTGACCTGAGACCACTGCAGCCAACCTGGAGGTGGCAGGCTGTGTTGCCGGACAGGAGGCGAACAGCTCCTGTCTCTTGCCATCTGCCCCTAGCAGCCCAGGCAGGATGCGAATCGAGCTTTCACCGAGCCTACTGGTGGGTTAGGGCAGGAGAAGTTCCTTCCCGGTGATGTCCTGCAAAACAGCGCAGCAGAAGGCGGAGAAGAGAACACACAAGTTGAGAACCAAAGCTCATGAGAGACCCCCCGCTCTCAGCCTCAGGTCAGGTGAAAATAGCCTGGCAGCAGTTCAGGTTGATGCCAGCCGAAATGGGCCTGGAACAGCCAGTGTGGGGTTCCCTTCCCATTGGAGAGCTTGTTTTGGCCCTGAGACTATTCTGCCAAGCAGGTGGTGTTGAAAAAGCTGGGCCCCGCACAGCTAATATTTTTGTGTATAGACAGTCAGTCTCAGAATAGTTAAAATGGAAGCTGAAGTGACTGCAAGCAGATGTTTCTAGCTTTGGTACCCCATTGCATTAGCGTTTTGGGTAGTTGTGTTTTTTGTCACATAAGATGTTTATGCAAATGACTCTTTCAGAGTTTGTCTTTGGGGGAAATATACCTGATGAAGTATTTTGCTTTCAATTGTAGCTTTCATCATGGGGGACATGAAAACCCCAGACTTTGATGACCTCTTGGCTGCTTTTGACATCCCTGATCCGACTAGCCTTGATGCCAAGGAGACTATCCCATCAGCTGGGGAGGAGAATGAAAATCACCTGAAGTCATCAGGAATCTGCATAGATGAAAATGTGTCCTTATCCCACTCCTTGCCTCCCTCTGATGCTCCTGTCGTTAGTGTTATTGTGAAGAACACAAGTCGTCAGGAGTCCTTTGAAGCAGAAAAGGAAGGGAATCATCTCGGGACTGGTCTGTTACACAATGGGTTTCGTGGCTCTGATTTGCCATCAGAGGCTCACACTTTGGTGCATAATTATGGGAAATTTGAGTCAACTTTTATTAATGGTGATAGCTCAAGAAGTTACTCTGAAAAACTGGACCAGTCCAAGTCGGAACCTTTACCAACATTTAGTCAGTTTAGCCCTATTTCCAGCCCTGAACCAGAGGATGCATTCAAAGAAAACAGCATTGTTGATAAACCAAAACATGCCCAAACTCCGTATTTTCCACCACCGTCAATGTATATTCCTACAGGAGCTTCAGTACTAGATCATTTTAGGAAGGTACCAGAGCCAGAATTAAGCATGTTTGATCAGTATTGTAAGAAGGAACAAAAGATGGAAATTCACTGCCAGCCAGAAAGTAGGCTGGAAATGAGCAGAAGAGAGCAAGACAAAGCAACAGAGAGATTTGTGGAATCAAGCAAGGACTTGGTAGATACCAATAGTTTTCTTGGAGAAGGCTTGGTGTTTGGAGACCTCCCTAACAGTAATTTAGGAGAAAGTAAAGGGTCTGTGCCTGAGCTGAACATATCCTCATCGGTACCTCCTCGCCAGAGGTTAAAGCCAACTCATTCAAAGTTGTCATCCTGTGTGGCTGCGTTAGTAGCTCTTCAGGCCAAAAAAGTTGCATGTATTCCAAAAGGTGATCCATCGAGTCTTACAAAAGAACCTTCTGGTCCTTTTAAAGATGGAATGAAGGGAAGTCCAAAAATGCCTAAGTCACCAAAGAGTCCGCGAAGCCCCTTAGAGGTGGTAAGGAAGGCCAGCAAGCAGCCTGAGAGTCCTCGAAGTGTGTGCAGTGACAGTAGCGGGAAAGGCTCTCCTTCCATGGCAGCGGGCTCTCCGCCAGCTATTCCCAAAGTTAGGATAAAGACTATCAAAACATCCTCTGGTGAAATTAAAAGAACTGTAACTAGAATTTTGCCAGAAACTGATGAGTTGGGCAAATCTTCAGAAGAATCACCTGTGGAAACTTCATCTGCTGAAGAGTTTATCAAGTCTTTACCTTCCCCTGACACTAGTGCAGTAATGGAAAATGAGGCTAGCAAGAATTCAACCAAAAATGGGGCTGTTGTGGCTATCCAGCTGTCAAATGTAGCGAGTCCTTATGCAGATAGTATGAAAACAGATATTGCTGCAAATAACGCATCTGCTGTGTCTCTATCTCCACTGCCAAACTGCAGCAGTGGTGCCATAAAAGTAGGTATTGTGGGTCAGCAGCTGAACAAGAGGCAGCAGCAGGGCATCGTGGTGCAGCCGTCTAATGCGACCAGCTCCAGTCTTCTTCCTAAAGCTGTGCACTTGGCAAATCTCAATTTAGTTCCGCATAGTGTTGCTGCTTCTGTTACGGCAAAGTCATCCGCGCAGAGGCGAAGTCAGCCTCAGTTGACACAAATGTCTGTGCCACTGGTACATCAAGTAAAGAAAGCTGCTCCTGTAATTGTGGAGGCATTTAATAAAGTACTACACAGTGCCAATCCGGTGCCAATATATACCCCAAACCTTAGCCCTCCACCTGACACCAGTATTAATTTACCTGCTTCTGGGTATTGTTGCCTGGAATGTGGGGATTCATTTGCCTTAGAGAAAAGCCTAACTCAACACTATAGTAGACGAAGTGTTCATATTGAAGTCATGTGCACTCAGTGTTCAACTATGCTACTTTTTTTTAATAAGTGTAGCTTGCTTAAACATGCAAGAGATCATAAGAGCAAAGGATTTATCATGCAGTGTTCTCAGCTGCTAATGAAACCAATTTCCTTAGACCAAATGTTTTCACCTTCTCCTACGAGCTCTTCAGTGTCTTTGGCTCCTCAGACTTTGCGCTTCCCCTCTCCTTCACATAAGCCCAATGCTACTTCAGGAAGTGGCGTAGGAATTTCTTCTAACACTCAACCAGCCTTGCCTCTGTATACGGACCCATTGAGACTAACCCGTCATGGACTTAAGTGTCTTGAATGTAACAAGCAGGCGCAAGATTATATTGCTTTAGCAGCACATTACCAGAGAACCTCAGAAGATAATGAGAGACTGGTAAGTCATCATTTTAATATTACTAGTTAAATCGCCCTGAGGTTGGTTGGTTTGTTTGTTTTTTAGTATATTGTCCTCTGGGAATAAAACAGGCATCATAGYGGCAAATGAGTTACTTTGTCTAGAAAGCTGCTTGTGGGGAAGATTTGGGATACATGCACAGAGGCCAGTGAGCCCAGGCATAGTGGTCTCTGTGTGCATCTGAGGAGACTGCACTGAATGTTAATCTTCTATTTTGGGCATGTTAGTATTGCTTTCTTACCTTCTTCCTACACTTTGAAAACAGTAAGGGGGTGGTGTCTTTAACTATGGGGATGGCAGGTAATGGACAGTAAGGACTGCGGAGATCCACGAGCATCAAAGGAAGTTGGTGTTGGAGATCAAGAATCACTTAGCTGAGGTGTGCAAGAGCACTGTAGGGGAAGACCAGCAGAGTGGTACCTTAAACAGATTTTTGTGCTCTAAACTTGGTTAGAGAAAATCTGACGTAATGTAATTTCACCTTATGTAGAACTTGTGCCAAAATCTTCTGTGTAACAGTGGACTTTGGGAGCTGCTTTTACTTTCAGCCTGGTAAAGGAGTGGGATGGGACTGGCAGAGAGGCTAGCAGTGTGACATATGTGGTGGCGCTTGTGTTCTGACAACAGCGTGGACTTGGCAAACCACAGGCTTGGGGGGCTTTCTGTTCGTTTATTTTTAGAGGGTATGGTCAATACCTTCTGAATATAGAAGAATCTAAAGTTGAAGAGGAGGAAGAATCCTTTCTGCTTATCTCTTTAGATGAAATGAAAGCTTTCCATGTTCCTCTGGCTGCTGGCAGACTCCTAGTATGAACTCCTCCATAAGCTCCATAAACAAGGGCTCCATGCCAATATGAGACATCCCGGGGATGTGACTGCCAGTCTCTGTCCTGGCCATCTTAGTAGTTGCATGCTCCAGAGCATCCCTTTTCTAGTTAAATGGATAACAGGAATATTGAGGTTACTAACATGGGCACACTGTGGTCCCACTTAGGTGCTTTGTTATCTTTCTCTTAAATTCATCTTCAGCAAAAAACAGTTTATGCCTGAATGATTTTTATCAGGTGAAAAATGGTAAGGCTAGAAGGGATTGTCATGGCCGCATAATCAGGTTTCTGTGTAAGGCAGACCAGCAAGCACTGGGCTCTGTCAGCACCATAAGTTGGTTTTGAACCATGGTGCATTTTTAAGAAATGTCAGCAGTCTTGAATTAAAACCTTCAGGTGAAGGGATACAGTGGGTGCTCCTAAGGGAGCTAAAATGTTAATGAGTCATGTCAAAAATGTATTTCCTATTTTTGTTGTGGGGTTATCAATTTGAGAGCTACTTACAGAGGGAAGAAATGTCTGATAGTATTTTTAGACTATAATCAAATCATTGATTCTGTAACTTAACTGAGAAAAGAGTTTAAGCCTCTTGCTTCAAGTTATGTTCTGTAGATGTCAGGTTATTTTTGTGAATATAAGTGTTGAAAAAATTGGAAAAGAGTGGACAGTAGAACTTGTAAGACCATCTCCTCCCTACTTGATCTTTCCAAGTTTATATGCAAAGGGATCCATTCATCCTCTTGCTACAGCATTGCACTGAGAGTCCTTTTTCAGTGTATCTGCTGTCCTCCAGACTGCCCTGTGGTGCTCCATACCATTCCCAGAACATCTCTTCCAACAAAACTGGTAAAATTCTTAAGGAAATAAGAATTTGTGCCCACCTGCCTTCAGCTGGTGCTTTTCTGTGAAGTAGGCTGCCTTCTCATAGGGGAGCTATAAGTCGCTCCTGTTCATTACAAAGCAAGAGTAATGTTATGCTATGATTTTATTGGGATGTGGCATGAGAAGGATGTAGTTAAGACTGTTGGAGTATGTGTCTTAAGCTCCTGAAATAGGAAGACATGAACTGGCTGAAGTCACTCTGAGTAGATGCTGAGGACATCCCTGACTCTGCATTAATGAAGACAACTTGGATTGCTATTTTTATTTAAGTCAGAAAAAGGAATGTTGGTAGGAGCTAGAAATGACCGAGCATCTAGTTTCATAGACACTTTCTTAGGTGGCAAAAGCAGTTGAAAAATACTCCTCTTCTCCTCTTGCCCACACCATCTGCTTTCATCTCCATAGTTGTGCCATGTCACTTGTTTTGGGGGCAGTGGTATAAATTGTGCTGCTGAGGAAAGTATTTGTGTAACAGCTGCATTCAGCATAACGTTTTAGTTTTATCCCCTAGTAGGGGATATTTTCCTACTGTGTTGAGACCTTGCTTAAGAAGAAAGGTATAGTGAGGAGGGAAATTACTGTCATGTCCTAAAGCTAGCAAATGACCACCTAGTATTTTGAGTTTTGTATTTTTGAATATTGTGCTCAATCCCAGAGTTGAGTCACAAACTCTTCCCCATGTGTCCGTAAAGTACAGAGTGTCTCGATACTTTCTAAATAAAGCTATGGCTTGATTTCTACCTTTCAAAGAGCTTCAGCAAGCAGAAAAAGTCCTTTCAGTTTTGTTTGCAGCAGAGCTGGTCCCCACTGTATTATAGCCTAAAGCTCATCATCAGTTGTTATATTCAGATTACCCCGGTACCAGATTATCCTTCAAAAGTGGGTTCTTGGGAGGGATAGATGGATGTGGAAGGGAAAGAATGTCTTTGGCTGAATAAGAGAATAAAGGGTAAAAGTGTATTTGCAAATGTAACGTTAAGTTCTCTGTTGAATGGCAAAACCCCGTGGGGATGAATGTAGCCCAGGAGTTGCATCTCCCAAATTTGTACCATTCACTTCCTTGGGTGTTCCCACCTCCTCTTCCTAGTTCCAGCATGTGCGGTTGTGTTTGTTCTCAGTTTCTCATCATGGCCTTGGCACGGTGCTCAAATGCTCGCTGCCGGCTTAATCCAGCTCTCCATTTGGGACTTCTAGGTGGGATCCTGTGGGCTTGCAGGTGGAAGATGGGCTGTCAGCTCTCCGACTGTCAGATAATTGGTTGGTTGGTCTGCCTGCTGAATTTTCTTCTTTGCTGTGGGGATAGTGTGTGGTTTGCTGTTAGTTGGAGTAAGTCCCAGGAGACTGAGACCCCAGCCTATGTAAAATAAGCTAAATAGTTTTTTGATCTATGCTTTTTGGAGCTTTTCTGTCAAGTGACACCACATCTGGATTATTAACCATTCCTGCCCTCCTGCAGGAAACATCTTAAGGTGAAGATAAGCTGAGAAACCAAGCAGAGTTTGAAGCTCTGGAGAGTACAGTGCTTTTAACTCAAAAGAAATTTTTAGCCCTGATGTGGAATGGGAACGTCACCTTGTTTAGAAGGAAGGGAAGGCATATTATCCAACAGGGCTGGATAAGAATAGAGGTGGAAGGGAGAAGACGTATTTTTTCACTCTGATAGTTTCAATTATGCAGTTTCACATTGCAGTGATACAACTGAAGGATGAACAAGCAGCAGTAAGAGGCAGGAATGATTAGTTTGGAGAGAGAGCAACAGCTTAAGCCGGCTTTGCTACACAAGAAAATGTATCCTGTATTGATACTTAAGACTTCTCACTTTAATTGGAATTTCTTGCCACGACTTTGTGAATTACTTTGGCATCTTCACGTTTCCAATACCCATTTAAAAGGAAAATAAAATGATTGTTGGGTTTTCTATTAGTTTGTTCCTTTTGGCAGTTTGGAAAATATTTTGTCTTAAACTTTCTGACTAGCCCTGAGTAAAGTCCGTGGTAATAGGAATGCTAAAGAGCTACATGAGTTTTCTAGGTGTGGCCAAAATGAGAATGACAGTACTGGATCATGGTTGTTTTGGAGGAAGAAACCAAGATATGGATGTCGTCTGGACAGCAGGGAAAGGAGGAAATTTGGAGAGAGGGAGAGGAAGGGAAGGGGACGATGCTATAATTGAGAAAGTGGAATGGAAAGACCTTTAGCACAATTGTGAGCTTGGCTTTAATATTACATTATAGATTTGCAATAGGTACATGACTGCTCTTGTTCAAAGTACAGCAGGGAAATCCAACCTGGCTTATTTTTATACAGCGTATGCATAAGATGGAGGCAGGTTATTTTATCCAAATACTGAAGTAGGATCTCTGTGGCTTATAGTGAGGATATAGGCTTTAAGAATTGTGAATTAATCCATTTCAGAAATAGAAAGAACTGGATTTACTGGACATATCTTTTGAGCAGATCATATTGGTAGATCGCAGTTGCTTTATTTTTTTTTTGAAGTCTTCTGAGGCCAATTTTGCAATTTCTGTGAGCTTGTGAATTGAGTCACTTGATGGGATCTGTTTACAGCTTTTCTGTCTCTGAACACAAGAAGGAAATGGTATGTGAATTTGAAAATCTGGTCGGTTTGATTTATTTATTTATTTTTCAGTCAAGCTATGAGCTGAGCTGCCTTATGGGTATTACGTTTGTTATTCTCCAGAGGTGCAAAAGCTGGTAGCAGATGTTCCAGGTAACTTCAGGTCTGTTTGGTCTGACTGCAGCAGTGTGCTACGTTTCCGAGCAAGTTTGAGGGGAAAAAGGACAATTAAATAGGTGCAAATGGAAAGCAAAACAAAGCTAGATTATGCCAAACTACTTTGATACACATCTTCTATGTTTTTTTGGGGGGAGCGGGGGAGGGAGGGATTAGAGAAATGGTAGATCTGACTCTTTGTGATCAGTGAGATAGTTGATCGAGTGCCATGTGGGGAACAGTTGTGCTGAGGAAGTTGAATTAGGAGGTTTGGGCAGAACCAGGTAAAAGAGGTGACTGCAACTGGAGGCAGGTTGCTTATAAGATTCCCTTAGGAATGTTTTTAAGATAAATCTTAGTTAATATTCATATTAAGGACCTTGGAGGATGAAAGTGTAGATAAAACTTTGCTGGCTCAGCAAATAAGAGAACATAGCGGAAGGGAAAAATTTGGGGATATTTTTCAGGAGGACCTAGATGGCCTTGAAGACTGAGTAGGAATGGGATGAAGCAACTGAAAAGCAGGACGTGTATTTGGGCACAAGAAGACTCTGAATGACTAAGGCGATACAGTTGTGCAAGGGTTATATGTTAACCTGCAGTGTACTAACCAGGTTCCCATTTATATTTATTACATAGTATAATATAAGTATTATAATTAATCCCTGTTGTGGCTAGAAAGAACTTGCCTGGAGAAATGTATATTGTTCTGTTCACCTGTGTTTTACAGAGATGGACTGGAACGAATGAAGAAGGAATGATCAGAGAAATGGAAAGATGACTTTGAGGGGAAATTAGAAGACCTTTGTTAGTTTAGTTTGTCAAAGACCTGATAACAGAGGAAGGGTCTCCTTCAGTACTGTACTGGCCAGAATATAAGCTGAGGGTTGTGGTTTTCTCTCTTTTTTTTTTTTTTTTTCCACTCTGACAACACAGAGATACACACTCTTTCCACACACGACGCTCTTTTTTTCCCCCCCCATCATGGTTTTTAGGAGTCTTATCTTCTAATTTCACAGAGGCAGGCAACTGTAGCACTATACTGGACATGGTTTTCTCTCTTTTTTTTTTTTTTTTTCCCCTCTTTTTCCTTCCAGAAATTAAATCTGCAAAAATCAAGTGTTTCCTGTATTCTTAGGCTGCACTGAACTCGGCTCCTTTGAGAGTCCACATGATGTTTCCTGACTGCCCAACCTGGCTGCTGGGCTCTGCAAGCTCTTGCAGCGGGTCTCTGAACTGCATGATACTGAGGACACTAAATCAGGCTGTCGGTCAAGGCTGGAGTATTTCCTGTGCATTTTCACCCCAGGACTTGCAGGGATCAGCCTATGTGGTTAACATCAGGCAATTTTTGTCGCCTTTACAGAACTGGGCTTAAATTACAGGAGACGAGCAAAAACCGTGCAGCTCCTAGTGCATTGCTTTTTTTGATTTCTTTCCTAAAAGAGCAAGAGTGTGCAAGGCCACTCTCTATCCAACATGATGTTTATAGAGAAGAGCTTTTTAAGCTGAAGGGCAGCATTGATGCAAGACCAAACTCAAATAGATTTACCCTGAAAATTAGAAAATGGTGTCTAATCATCTGAGGAATGAATTCTGGAAGAGATTTCCAGTAGGAGTAACGAACAAAACATACAAATTGGTTTTAAAGCAAGCTTATTTGTTTTTTTGGAAGGATAGAATAGTGCAGAATAACATGTGCAAGAATTCAAAGTACTTTCTGACCCTCTTGGGCATAATTGTCCATCTACTGGTAACCAGAGATATTTCTTACTGTTCTGTCTTTTTGACTTGACCACCCAAAGCCCACTGAGGTAGCTGAGACTTAAATAATGTACAGAATGTAAACTAAGGACCTCTGAATTTTTTTTACATTTTTGTGCTATTGTTCTTCCCCTTCTCTTTCCTCTTCTGTCTTCCTTTATTTGTCCAATAAGAATTTTTCAATTAATCATGACGTATCCTGTTTATGCACCACCTACATCAGAGTTATTTAAAAGCTGTTTTATAGCTGCCTTTTCTTTTTCTTCTTCCTTCCCCCTTTTAAATCAATGCTTTATAATTTATTGGCTAAAACTTGCCAGAAGCTAGGAGGACCACATGCTGCACTGGTAATTTCCCAGCAGCAAAGTAGCAAGCAAGAAAGACAGCAGCCATCTCTTCTTTTTTTTTCTCTTCTTTCCCCCCCCCCCCCCATGTGTTCATGTTTTACTTTAGAAAGCAAGAGGATTGAAAATCAACAAAAATTCACGTGGCCCTGTAAAGGACCACTTTCTCCCTCTCCCAAACCAAGGGCACTTAATGCAAGCCTTAGGTATTAGCAAAGACTGATTTTTGTTTTATACAGAATTTTTCCTTCTGGATTTTACAGAAGGAAAGGGGTGGAGGATGTTGTTGTGATGAATGTGTTGAGGGAATGAAGCTCAAGGCAGTGATTGCTGGGAGCGCAGACCAAGAGATGAGTGGCAGGATAGGAGCATGAGCCTGCACCCCGAGGCCAAAATAAAGCATTAGGATGAGGAGGAGAAGAGGCTGGGGAGGAAGGAGAGGTAGGGTGCAGTTTCATGGTCTGCATAAATCAGTCTGTGAGTCACTGCCGCACAAGGGGACAGTCTCCCCTTCTGCTCCTTCCGCACCTGCGCTTGTTCTCTCAGCTATATCTATCCTGCAGCCCCCAGGGGAGTCAGATCAGCTCAGACGAAGCTGGGAACAGAGAATGAAGGCAGGCGCAAAGAGGCGGCTGAGACATGTGCCTGAGGGCAAGAAGAAGGGAGGGGATTGCCCATTGGGTGACAGACAGTAGTTAGACTGGCATAAGCTGGTCGTGAAATCTCAGGGTTGGAGAGGAAGCAAGAACCCGCTGCCAATGCCAGGGACTAAGAGACTATTGGAAATGGGAGTGTAGAAGTTTACCCTATCTCTTCCTTCCAGGTGGAGGAGTGAAATCTTGCAGTTGGGTTTAGCAAAGAAGTGATTGGACAAGTAGAGAAGTGAAGATGACAGCAAAAGTGGAATCTGAACAGCCATGGTGCTGTCTTTGGGATGCAGGGAGCAAGCAAGAGGAGGAAGGTGAGAAGAAAGAACCAGAGTTGAGCGACTATAAGATGGGCATCACCACTGATGGATGGGCAGAAGAACCATGTTGCAGGGTGGAGGGAAGAGCAGAGGACTTTAACACTAAACTTTAACTGGGGATTCTTCTGCATACGCAAAAATGTATTTTGCAGCTATTGAACAACACTAGCTTTTAGGAAAAAAGGTTTTATTTGAATGCCTGATTTTACTGAGACTTGAACACCCTGGTGTTTTGGACCAGTTTAGACATATGTGTGTGGAAGAGTTAGTTTTGGTGAAGGTCTAAGAAGGACGTTGGATTTGAGAGCGTTGGGCAGTGAGTGAGATAAAGGAATACAAATAAGAGTGAACTGGGCAAGTGCGTGGAAGTGGAATGCAGAGATGAATCTGAGGATGACCAGATGTATGGTGGAGAGGGAGAATAAGCTAGCATTGGCAGGAGAGCAGGTAGCTTGAAGTTTTGGACTGGAGTAGGATTGAAGAGCATCTTCTAATCGTGTCCTATAGACTGAAGCCCAAACAGGCTCCCTCGTTGGATCTTAAGACTGACATTTTAAAACATAACCAATGAAATAAAAACCTCTCTGTTGTACTTAGGTGTGGCAATGTAAGAGTTGCATGCCTTATAGGAGTTAGCTAGGATAAACTCATCTACATTAGGACTGGGCTTGACACGTATTCTGTCATTGAAATTTCAATGCAGTGGTTTTAAGGCAGCTGGATTCTAGGTTTTCCTTCTTATAGTTAATGTTTGACAGGCTTCTCTGGTATTTTTTTTTTTATCTATAAATTGAATATATTAATGCAGTGAGACAGATTCATTTAAAGAGAGCCTGGGGGGTGCAGTTTGGTTATCACAAAGGCAGGGGAAGAAATTCTCTGCCTGCCCCTTCTGCTTGTGTTGATAAACTTTTGTGCAGCAATGTTGTAAACTGGATTGTTGCAATAATACAAGTCAAAAATAATCCTCCAAGCATGTGGATTTGTTGATGTTTGGCATGGCCCAGTAAATGGGTGCACCAGCAGGAGGTGAAGAAGGCCAGAGGTGGGGAAGGGAAGCCTGGAGGCAGGAATTGCAGAGCTGATGGTGTGGGCTGGAGCCACAAAATTCGGTAACCAGCCTTACTGCTGGAGCCAGCACATCATCTAACTACACAGCAAAACATCTACTCTGAAGGATGCAGATTGCTGGCATTTGTCCCAGTGAGGCAGTAAGCGAAAGCTAATGTGAAGTTAAAGGTTAACTTTAAGTAGTAATTCACTGCTAATTTTTTTTTATAGTAGAAACATCCTGCTAATCTCCATTGCGCGTTTCTAACTGCCTGTGATCCCTCGGCTATCAGTATCAGCTGCCCCCCAAGTCCTGCCTAAAGTAGAAAAAGAAAAACTTTCAAAAGGCTGGATTTGGGAAGAACTTGGGGTTTGGGGCACTTCTGAGGGGGATTTTTGCTTTGAATATGTAAAGGACAAGTGCTCTTTAATACATTTGCATTCCAAAAATATCACGTCTGTTCCCCTCTACTGTTTCACTCTGAGTCCTTATATATTTATTTTTTAAGTTGTTAGCCTTATTACAAATTCCTCTTTTGTCTTGTAGCTCAGATCCCATGCTTTAGAGTTAGTATATCCCTGTGTTTTCGGCTGAAGGTACATGATGACATCAAGCGTCCTTGTAGTTTGAGGACCTCTCTAAATGGATGCCACCTTCGTTGGTGCTACTTACCTCTCTAACTATAAGGCAAATCTAAAAGTGATGTTCAGTTTCTTGACTTGTACCAAGGCTGATTCCTTTTCAATCCACATATCAGAAATAAGTGAAAGAGAAGGCTTTTTGTGCCCCAAGTTCTACTTTGAGATGTTGGTTGTGTGTTAATGAGAATTGTGCCCTAGCTGGTTACGGACTTTGAGCGAGAAAATCGGCCGTGGGAATTTAGCGGTGGTGCCAGTGTTTAAGGGGGCTTGTTCCGACTTTCTGATCCAGAGTGCTTTACACCGCTGGCAGTTAGGAGGAAAAAAATTGTTAATGGATCCCATTTGCCACTGAGTCATTTAGTCAATTGTTTCAATGAAACAGAAAGGTCAATGGTGCTGTTTTTACGCAGGCACTTTTCGGTATAGGGCTGTGCGCTATGAGTTTCCTGATTTGCAAATACTTCAAAGACCACAAGACTGTATTTAGTAAAACTAATTTTTTGGAATGATTTTTTTTTTTTAACATGAACTCTACTTCAGTGAACTTTTTTTTCCCCCTTCCTTCTGAAGAAGCTAATAAGTAGAAATGGGAATAAAATTAAGTATTCTGAAATGACTGAGCTTCTGAACGTGTTTTTATGTGTGTGTGTGCACGAATGTGACTTCTGGAGGAAAAACTGAAATGAAATGTTACAGACAAATGGGAAGTAATGAAAACTTGTAATAAATAACTCTTGATTAAAGCGTAGGTTAACGGGAGTATATGAAAAACACAGACATTACACAACTCAATATCCTGGTAACATGCTTTAGAAATAACTGACTAATGAATGTCTCAAATTGCTGCCAGATTTCTTTGAAAAGTCATGGAAAACTAAAAAAGAGATTAAAAAAAATGTGACATCTGGAAGCAAGCTAACGATTCCTTACAAAAAGCAGAAGAGTCGCAAAAGAAAAAGCCACTGAGCCTCTAAAATGAAGCCCAGACGGGAGCCCCGACGCAGCTGCCCCTCTGCTTCTACAAACGCAGCGCAGGAGCTCCCACCTCAGAACGAGGCCTCGGGGCAGTTAGGTGCCAGGATTTCTGGCCTTGCCATCTTTCACGGATGTCGGAGGAAAAAGATGAGAATGAACACAAAAACATTGGTCATCATTTTTGCCTGCCCTAAACCTTTTCCAGCTCTCTATGTGGAGTGAGGAAGGGGACCAGAACTCATGATTGTGCCCCATCAGCACAACATTCAGCAGCCATCAAAAATGAATAATATTACCCCCCCCCCCAAAAAAACCACCCATGTACATCACTTAAATTTCAATAGACAGCTAAATATAGCTTGCCATTTAATTGCCCTGTCTTCTTGCAGTTCTTCAGGGCTGGCCCTTATCTGTAATGCCCTGAGTTTCCCAAGTATCATCAACCACTTCCCTGCTCGTTACCTTTCCCAAATCCCTTGTTAAACCTTAGGAGAGCACAAATCCCAGTAGAACCCTGCTGGGGACCTTCCTCCAATCCAAGAGGTGACTGTTTATTCCTCTCTTCTAACTAGCTATTTATAAAAAAATAATTCCTTCCTCCTTTATGCCATGGCAGCTTAGTTTCCTTAAAAGCCTCTGGCAAAAGGTGTTGTCAAAACCCTTTAGGAAATCCAGGTAGACTGCCCAAGCTGTAGGTCAAATCTTTCTTGTGCATAGATTTTTTTGATTTCTTTGGAGAACTTGGATGGGTCTGTGAAGGAGGATGAGAGAAGCTGTGTTGACTCCTCCCAAGTACAGAATTAATACTGGTTAAATATGCTGGTTTCCATTATTCTTTACTAATTTGCCCTTGTGACTCATTGCTGTTCGTTATGTCTGTTTGCTCCATAACCTTGTTTCTATGAGACAATCTGGTCTGAAGTTTGGGGTTTTGTTAGCTTCTTTCTTTTTTTTCCGAACTCAGAGTTCCCCACAGAGCGTGGTGTCCGTGTGGGAATCTGTCCAGCTTCTTCCACAGCGGATGCAGACACAGTAAATTCATTTAGCCTTATCCTCACTGAGCCTGGCTTTTTATTCCCGTATTGGGTGTATGCACTCCCTGGCAGGCTTCCCACTCGTGCAGAGCCTGGAGAAGATAACTATTAGTTTTAATGCCTCTTGCCAGTCGTCCCCCATGCTTCCTTCTGCCCTACCTTAGCATATTTTGTCCCTGCTGAGCCTCTTGGGTGGCTCAACAGAGCTAACGCAGGCGCGCACGGCAGGGAAGATCCAGATTTTTGGTGTGTGCCGGCTGCCAGAACGCCAGGGGAGCCTTTGCAGGTGTTGGGCATGGTGTGCTAGGTGAGGAGGAGGTGAGCCCCCAGTCTCTTTTGCTGCCTTAAAACTAAATCAGCTTTGGCGAGGCAGTTTTTTGGCTCCCGGGAGGAAGTGTTTCTCACTAAGCTGCAAGAGCAAAGGTGCTTTCTACTTGTGTTTCTGCTGAGTCTGCTTTAAAAAGTGGGCAAGATCAAAGCGAGAGCAGGCCTGCCTTAACGCAGCAAAAAGAAGTAAAAATCCCTGCTGCAGACTGAAACCCAGTTAGAAAGAAATTGCATAAAAAGCAATAAAACAGCCTGAGGCTTCCCTGGCCATGAATTTCTTCTCGTAGCAGTTATCTGGGGGTTGGAGAGCTTTGGAGAACTGGAGATCCAGCTCGACAGTGCTCTGCCCCTAAAATCTCCCCTTTCAGAGCAAATCTCTCCTGGGGCTACCGGTCCCATTTGTATTTCACAGGTTCAACCCATGTCTTGGTAGTGCTGTGGTTTCTTGCTGCAATCAGGGGGTTTCTCTGGCATCTGGGGAAGTGCTGAAATACTCTTGAGTTTATTTGAAATGGATTTCTTGGAGGTGTGTGTGTTGGTGGGGGGTGTCATTTGGCTTTCTTCCACCCATTTATCTCTTTCCTCAAATATTTTCTGTTCTTGAACTGCTGTTTGTAACGTGTCTCAAGTCGTGTGTCCTTGAGGCTTTGGGCCTGTTTGGCGATTTATCCAGTTTCTTCTTTCTGTGAGTCTTTCTTTTTTTTTCTTTCTTTCTTTTCCATGAAGCTTTTCAGATTTGTCATGGCTTTGCCTTTTAATAGAAATGATGCTTTCTACTCCCTGCAGTGTTTTCTGACAGTTCCCTGATGGGAATTGCATAGCGGAGTGTCCTAGAGCTGTTGGGTGGAATAGTGACAGTGGAGAAAACCGAATTGGCCCTAAGCGGTGTTACGTTTTTGCCAGATTTGGGGGCTTCTGGCACAGGTTTCTCCTCTGGTTGCCAGCTGGTGCTTAAGTCTGCCTGACTTGGTTTAGTCTGTCAGGGCTACGTGGGCACACGCTACGTTAAAAGCTTCACTGGGCTACGCAGACATGCCCTCGGGTACAGTTTCGTGCCGTCTCTGATCTAATCAGCCCTGTAGCCTTCTTTAAACGTAGCTGAACAAAGGATGCAGTTAAATTACCTGATTTGATAATCCGTAATGAGCCATTTGCTGCAGTTCATGCATAACGTAGAGCTAGGAGTAGAGGAGTAATTTTGCATAGGCTTATTCATGACGGAAGAGAGTTTCACAAGTCCGGAGGGTAGGTATCTACTACCGCTATACTGCTGCTTAGGAATTAGGTAACATACATCCTGGTAGCTCACTAAGCTGCTCCTGGACTTTGGAGGAATCCAGAAGAGTTAAGGTATCTGTGAAAGGGAGCGAAGGTTTGAGAGCTGTTGAAACTGGGACTATGTGTCCACCTAGAAAAGCTTTAGGTATCAAGTAAATGATGCTGCTTTGGCAAAACTGTATTCCTAATAAGCGTCACCCTTCTAAAGGCAGGCAAAAAATGGGATTTCACAGAGGGTATAAAAACAGGGAGAGAAAGAGTCTTTGTGTTATTTCTAACGTGAGGCTACCAAGAAGTATCTTTAAATGTAGTATAGCACATGTGGCATGTAGTCTTCAAAAGTTCAGATTTGGTGTGGTCAAAAGAAATTTTTCAGAAGAGTCTGATGCATCTTTGGTAGGGAAGGCTACCACATTTCAACACTGCACCACATTCAGCGTTAACAGAGTTTTGAGCTGGGGGATAGTTGGGTTTTTCTGGTCTTTTTAGTTGAGTTGCGGGGGGAAGCAGCGTTAAGAAAAGTACTTTCCTGCTCAAAGGCTTTACTGCTAAGACAAAAGCAGTGACTAAGCAGAACGTTTTCTGAGCTAAGAGGTGAAAGGTTTTGTTTTCCTTTTTTAGGGGGAAAAAAAAAAATTAAACCACAGAGGCCCCGGTTTAAGAATGGAATACAGTCATCTGATATGGCTAGTTATAAAAGTACTTTGGTTTGTTCTGGAAAAAGCCATCAAGCAGTGTAGCCGCAGAGTTTTGTAGCATCGGGGTGGAAGGTGCTGGGGCTTTCTCTAAAACTCAAAGTTTTCTAGGATGAATTGGGGGGGGGGGAGGGGAAGCCGGCACGGAATAAATAACTAATGTGACCTTTCTTTCATCAGACATGTCAAGTGTGCCAGATGATGCTACCTAACCAGTGCAGTTACTGTGCTCATCAAAGAATCCATGCTCACAAGTCTCCCTACTGCTGCCCGGAGTGCGGAGCAGTGTGCCGGTCTGCCTATTTCCAAACCCACGTCAAGGAGAACTGCCTGCATTACTCCCGCAAAGTCGGATTCAGGTTGGTGCTGCTCCAAAAGGTCTGAGAACGCAAGAACAAACGGGAAGCTCATGTAGATCTTGGGAAGCATGCGTGCCTTTCGGTGGAAGCTAAAGAGAGGATGCAACATGGGATGGACATGTTTTTCTGTGTGGCAAAACATGTTTGAAACTGGGAAATACTAAATGAGCTTAAGAGGAGATATCTCAGACCAGAAATGATTTTGAGCCGGCTTTAAGTTGAGAGATGTTTGCCTGTTTGTGTTAACTTCACATTGCAGACAATCGTCTCAGAGTTGATATTTACAGGAAAAGTTTGCAGATCATAATCCTCTAAATCTCTTTCCAGTTTGAACTTATGTTTATGTCAGTCATAATGGACTGAGGGATGTGTGCCTTCACAGATAGGGCATAGATTATTTTCTTTCATGACCCTAAAAATCTCCAAACTCTTGCCAAGGTCCGACACAAATGGAAGAAGGCTTCTAAGGTTTCGGATGCGGTGGTGTGTGTGTGCATGTGTTGTCCTTTCCTCAACTGAATTGATTGCTTTAATAAAATACATGATTACATTTCTCTACAAACCTTGCCTGCCTTATGTGTTTAGATCACCACAGGTGCAGTACTGCTCTTGTGGTAAGGTATAGATGATTTGCCTGGGAGATGAACAGTGGACATGGGGACCTTTTAAGAGTCCTTAAAGTCCTGTTATTTTTCTCTGATTACTATTAAATACTTAACTCTGAAATTTAAAATGAATAGGGCAATATCTGCTGTTGGACTTGCTCTTGTAGACTGTCTGCAAATTCAAGAAGCCTCCCCTGTGTGGTTTATTCTAAAATCACATTTAAGTTTTCAAGGGCTTTTTCTTTCAACCATGAAGAAGCAAATATTAAACTGATTGAGTTTAATTATATACAGATTTTTTTTTAATATGGGGTCTGATTGCAGGGGGGGCATAACCTACGACAAAATTAAGTCCATTGCAAATTAAATGGCTGTGATACCGATGCTGCTGGAAAATGAATTAATTTGAGAGAAGAAGGAATGCTGGGAAAAAAAAGGTTTTCCCCTAGAGGGAAAAATGCGAGTAGGAGTAGCTGTCAGATACCTAACCACAGTGTTGATACAGGTGTTTGTATTGCACTGGCACCTGAGAATCCCAATAGCAGATATAGCTTCACTATGCTGAGCATTGTATAGGTGCCGCTTGCACAGCATCGCCGTCTCCGAAAACACCTTGGTTGACAATGTGTCACCCTGGCCTAAGCTGCATTATATAGGAAGCTCGGTCTTCTGGCGATGATGCAGTGTAAGTCCTTTCTCCTCTCTTTCCAGTTGATGGGCTCCCAGTTTACAGCAGAGGTTGGTGCTGATTCTTAAGTGTATGACCTTGCATTTTTAAAAAAATATTATTCATTCCAGATGTATTACAGTAATATCTTTATGATGGCCTAATCCTTGTCAGTAATGCTAGCTTTCATCCATCTGCAGATGTCATTAGTGAGTATCTGCTTTCTGTGCCAAGGTCATTAATGAAGACCTGAAGCAAGACAGAGCTCAAGAATGATACTTAGGGAATTCTTTAGCTTCAACTAGCTTCTTTAGAAGTTAAATTTCTTTAAGTTCTCTCTAATTCTCATCCGTTCAAACTCACCTGTGGGAGCTGAATCCACCAGACAGGTGAAAGTCTGCATCTATGCCTTCCTTGTTATTCTTCCTCTCTGTGCTGTGGAGTTGGTATCATTGCCGTTGTTGAAAACAGATGAAATATTTCAGTTTTAGAACCAGATCTAGATAATCCATGGCATCTACCCTGTTGTCACGTAGTGACTTTAGTACTTCCCTTTTACTTTTGTTTCTTGCAGAAGTGAAAAGCCTAGGAGTTCTTTTAAATCCTTCCCAGGATCAGCTTTTGCTGCTTCTCACCATATCCCTGTATTTCTTGAATTTCTGAGTTTGGTTTTGTTTTTCTGATTAGTCCATGTTCTGTTTCCTTTTCTGCTAACATCCCAATTCACCCAATTAAGTTTGGAGTAGGATTGTTTTAATTTGGTTTAGTCATAGCTAGTGATTACATTGAAGATGAGGGGAAAGGTCTTATTCAGAAATTAAAATGAACAAGCCTATTCTGAATGCTGCTTTCCACATGATTCCAAATGTCGCCTCCCCACCCTTTTCCGAGTAACTCCAGCACCTTCCAGCTGTCCCCGCTGACGTGGCGCTGCATGGCATTCGTTTCCCTGCTCGGTGCTGTCCAGAGAGTTCAGGGGCCAGAACATAAAAGCATAAGAAAGAAATATTTAGAGGGTTAACACAACATCTTGTGGCTTTATCTGTTCTTGTGGGATTCTTTCCAAGACGTTTACCCTATCCCTCCTTGCCCTGAAGCTATCCTGATATCTTCTCCTGTGAATTATTCCCCTGTGCTTGGGATATGTTTTCTGGATGATAATCAGAATTTGTTATTTACAGAAATTACGTGGCAAGCCTCTGAGATCCTCCATCCGCTTTGCTCCACTAATGAGTTTACTTTATCAAAGTTTGTCCTTTTGGCACCGGGGTTCTTGGTTATGAAGAGGCTTTTGTTTAACTTCCATTTACTGTGAATTAGATCAGCTTGACCCAGAGTTGGGAGTTATTTCATCGCTAATTCTGTATAAGATCATTAGTGCTTACCAAAACCAAACATAATGCAGAACCATCTCTTGTTAATTCAGTGAGAGTTTGTTGAAGAATCCGGTCAGATATTCCTGGATGTAATGGCTAGACCTTATTGTCAGAATCAGTGTTTGTTCTTCCATTTATACTTGGGAATTTAGTCTCCCGTAATGACACAATTCCTGGGTGTTACTATAATAGAAGTCTCTTTCTGTGTCTCATATGACTGAGGGCCTGGCTTGAAGGCAGAACTATCCAAGCAGAATATTTTCATGCTTTTCGGAAGACAACGACAGCTGTTGATGTCACTGATTTTCTTTCTAAATTTAAGAAAATAGCATTTCTGTGTGTATTTAGGGGGAAAGGGTTTGGCTAGCTTGGGCTGGCCTCTGCACCATTTGAAGTCTTTTTGAAATACAGCTTCAAAGCACAAAGTCGTTCCCTAAACTCTGTCGGAAGGCTCATTTGGATGGAGGGATAATCTAGTGGCTTGTTTGTTTTTGATACAGGTTGGCGCTCTTCCAGTTGCTAGATAGCTGGGGTCCCATCTGGGACAGAGCTAGTGGTGTACTGTCTGCCACAGTGCTGCTGAGCGCTCAAACGCTAGTAGTGCTGCTAGTGAACAGGAAACCTCAGAATTAAGAAAAAATGGTATTTAACCCTGGGCTGCAGTTTGGCTCACTGAATGGAATTAGCCCTCATTTGTCTCTTGCGTCCTCCTAGTGGAAGCACTGTCCCCTCCCGTGGACCAGCCAAGCTCCTCATGGGAGAGCTCATTCATTATAATGATCAATATGTGCTGCGCTGGCTTAAACAGGGATCTGTTGTTAGTCATTTTGTTTGAATCTAGTTAGGAGCAGTCACTAGAGCCGCTTTGGTCCCCAGGCGGACTAGGTGCTCCTGTTTGGCCCACTCACGGTGGGAAACTCTTCAGCTGGCATGGCCCAAGCCAGGCAAGGCCAGGTATCTCTGTCCTCATGTGCCCTTGTAGTGTTTGTTTGTGGCTTCCTTAATAAGCTAAACAGTCAGGTGGATGTTTGGAAAGGATATTAAAGCTAAATATAGTACAGCTGTCGCTTGTTGCTGTCTTGGGGAGTATCAGTTGAGGCCTGTCCCGAAAGTGTTTTGAGAGGAGTGGCAGGCTGGAATGGCTGGATGACCATAGTTACCCTCCTGGGCCTGAGTCTTCGGTTTTGGCTGCAGAGAGGAGTCCTTTGGCTCCATACACAACCTCTGCAAGCACTTCTTCCTCTCTTTCCTCCAGGAACGCCCCCCTAGCTGCCAGACCAAGCACTACTCAGTCAAACACCTGTATCTTCAAGATTTTAATGAGCTTAATCAATTTCTTGGATGTTTCTGGTTTTAGTATGTTTGCTGTTTCTGTCATTATTTGCTGGTGCTTAGTGTGCTTAGTGAGAGGAGCAATTGTATGGGTTACTGAATATTTCCCAGCTGAATATTCTCTGTTGCTCATTTTGGTTTTGGTTTGTACTGGGGGAATAACTGCCATTTGTGCTGCCTATTACTACCTGGAGATATCATCAGGTACTTTTACTTTTTGAGTTCTTCACTTGTACTTATGACTGAATTGGTTTTCACAGATGCAGGGATTGCATTTTTGCCAAACTGCATCTCCTTTTATTCTTTTCGGGTTGTTTTAAGCTCTGAAGGCTTCTTTTATAGTTTTGTTTGATTGTTGCTAACATGTAGTTGTGAGATATGTCCAGCTTTTGAATTCCTGTATTGTATTCCTCCTTGCCTCTTCCATGTTGCTACTGAAGAGACTAAATGAGGACCCACCGTAGCCTGGTGCTTCCCACTGTGGTGCTTTCCAGTTGTGTGTGTTTGTTGGAAGCAATATTGTATAGATAATTCAGCTCTCTTTTTTTATACATCTTCCAGGTGCATCCATTGTGGAGTTGTCTTTATGACCCTAGCCATGCTGAAAGTGCACATTCATGAGAAACACTGCGAAGTCTTCCACAAGTGTTCTTTTTGTCCAATGGCCTTCAAGTCAGCAGACAGCACCACTGCTCACATGACTAGCCAGCACCCAACAGAGCCTCACAAGACTACTCAGTAAGTATTTTGTAATTATCTGTAGGTTCTTACCCTTTGCTGGGTAGCTCCAGAATTCCCCATTTCTGTCCCTTTTTTTTTATTATTATTATTATTATTGGTTTCTGTCTTTGTGGCAGAAGAAGAGCTGTTGCTTTGTCTACTGACGGGAGTTCATCCCTAACTGTGGCCCGCTCTCCTCAATATGAACACGGTCTTCTCGGGTAGGAGGAGAAGGGTCCAGGTATACAAAAAAAGGGTCTTGACCATCGCCCCTTTGTCCAGCAGGAACCAGAGTGGCACCTCTTGGTAAATGACTCCGGGGTAGCTGTTGCATCTGGCACTCAAAAAGAAGAGGAGGGTTATGCCATGCAGCATTGCACCAGAAAATCACTAGAGAAAACCTCCTTTTCCACTCCATAGCTTTCCCTTCCAAGCCTTGAGCTAGGGCTGAAAATGTGTGCCTTAAGGCAGGGGCTGTGGAAAGGTCAGACTAGAAGTAATATGTAGCTAGAGTACTTTGAATCTGCTCCCATCTGTCTGCACTTACCTACACACATGTAGGTAGTTCTGCATATACATATAAGCATACTTATTTTTGGAAAACTGTGGTAGGTGCCTGAGGCATTCTGTGGTTCTTCCCAATTGAGTTAATGGTTCAGTGGACCATGTGGGTGTGTGTTGACAATACACTGAGAGTGCGGAGCTCATCAGAAGTGCATCCCTTCCTGACATTAAGTTGCTGAGATAACTTTTTCCACTGTCATCTTGAGATAACTAATGAAGAGAGAGTGAGTTTACTTTTTTTTAATTGTTCCAGGGTGATCTACAAATGCTCTTGCGAGACTGTCTTTAACAAGAAGAAACTGCTGCAAGAGCACTTTCAGCAGAATGCCAACAAGTTGTTAGTGGGAGTGTTTAAGTGCCCACAGTGTCAGCTGGTGTATATGCAGAAACAGCAGTTAATGCAGCACGTTAAGGTAGGTAACTTCCACCAGCTTACTGATATGAGGTCTTATTTTCTGAGTTCTCAGAGAGTTTGCAGCAACTATGTGAGGGAATGGTTTGAAGAAGTGGAAAGTTCTAATTAGTCAACACATTAGTGGAAAAATAGATTACAAAAACTTCCAGTACTGTGGAAACATCAGTGGAGAGCATTTTGTGTTAGTTGGTAATAGTACAGGCAATTACTCTCATCTATAGGTAATTTAACCTAATGAAAAAGCTAGTTTCCTACAGGTAGACCTTTCTGATTGTTAACTGTTCTATATTAAACCAAAGGAAGTGATTAAATTTGGAGGATTGGGGGGAGCTTTACCTTTGCTGGGAAGGCAGGGGGAAGAGTTTGCCACCCATGGTATTACTCAATTTATATAATGAAAGGTAAATTTTCTCTGGCCGTCTTGTAGCTGCCTCTGAGAGAGGCTGTGCAGCATTTGAAGCCCTGCTTCCCGAACTGCTCTGCTTGCCAGCAGAAGCATATCAGATCACAAGAGGGGAATGAGAGGGGTGGCAGGAGCAATTGCTGTAGAGGTGCTAGCTTTTGGGAGGTGGGACCTCCTGCCTTGCGCATCCATGCTGGCACTGGTCCGTGGCAGGCCCAGCACAGCACAGGGTGCTCCAGAAGGTGATTTGAAGATTGATAGTTGTGTGTGGGCTAAAAAACTTGGTGGGACTAGTGATACGGAAAGCACCCCAAGCCTGTCCTTCCTCAGTAGTAGCTCATATTCCAGGAAGCACTGCAGTAATTTCACTACCATTTGTAGCACTTTTATATGTATGAAAAGCCTGTTATTTTCCATTTGCTGGTGGTCTATAGTGGGATGCGTGTGAGGACTTGTAGATTTGATTATACCGTGAATGTGCGAGCGCCACATTTATTGTTTTAGCGGGTATGTTTCTATGTACAGTATCCAACAACACTGCTGTGGAAATCCTCTTGGAAGACTTCCTGGTGGCATTCTGAAAAAAGAGCTTGCAAAGTCTTACTTCCCTTTGATTAGAAAGAATAGTGACATAATTTTTTAAATCAGTGATTTTATTTTGTTTATACTTGCACTTTAAAAAGCAAGAAGATTCGTTAGCACACTCCCAAAGAGAAAACCATTCAAAACGGCTTCTTTGCCTGCTCCTCCCATGCCTTTAACTTGCAAATCTGGGAATGCTTTGCATGCGTTAATGAATTAAAATATGAAGCCCTCCTATGAAGCTGATGATTACTAATCTTCCCATATTATAGCAGGGAAAATAGAGCTGAGATTAAGGCCGGGACTTTCAAAGAGGCGTTCAAACCCAATGCTAATAAATGGGCTTGAGGTACACAACTTGTTGCAGATCATTTGCAAATTGCAGCCCCAAGGACTTGCCTGCAGCAGTCTGTGCCCATCACTCTGACACCTTGACTGCAAAACTTTTGTCTTTTAACCACGAGGCCACATTTGGCCATCATTGGGTCTTTGAGACTGTAATTGAAGAAGGCTTTTTGTCTGTCGCAGGGTAGCAGTTGCACTAGACAATCTCTTTTCCCTATCAGATTGGGCTCCTTCATGCAATATAGAATTCACAGTAGGTGCTCTCTGATTTATGCCCACATAAAAGGTAAAGAAACCTTGTGCCTTCATGTCTTTCCTGACTTTCGGTTGTTAAAGCGTAAGAGTAGGAGTTAGAAGGTCTGGTTTCCGTTATTGACTCTGCAGTGAAGTCAGTTCACTTTTCCGTGCTGCTTTTTTTTCTTTTTTTTTTTCCTTCTTCCTGTGGTGTAATAGCAGGAGGAATGGAATAATGGGTATTAATGTATTCTTTGCCCATAAACTACTCTCGGGCTTTCCACAAGGGGAGAAATGTGAAGTGTTCATATTACCCTAAATAACTAGTGATGCCGTGGGACAGCTGTCATTCCCCTGTGACTGCATGAAGCAGCTCCTGCAGACACCAGCTGGATCAGGTGCAAAGCAGAGGAGACCTTGTGTTTTGAAGTTTCTGCTTGGTGTCCAACCCAAGGAAAGACTTTCAAAGGCCTGGGGCTTTCGTGTATTGAAACTTTACCCGTTATTAATTACTGTGCACAATTAAACCTCTAAATTATCCTTTTGTGTGGATGAACTGTTGTTGTTCCTAGGGGAGTTTCTTGAGGTTTCATTGGTATGTTGCTCTTTTATTTGCTTTTGCTTTCCCACAGCTCTTCATTTCTGGATTATTTTCTTTATGTTCAATTTTTTTTGTTAAAATAACTTTTGGGGGGACTTTGGATTTTGACCTGTTGAATGACCGAGAAGCCTGCAGACATATTCCTTATAAGGCTGGTTTCTGGCTTAATACTTGCTTTTATTTGTAAAAGAGCAAAGTTTTGAACTGTGAAAATGTATGTAGCAATAGGAGCTGTGGAACTGTAGAAAGTAGGGTTGGAGAAACTGTGAGAGGTTGTCTTTTCTCTTCCCTTGAGCAAAGATCAAGCAGCTTTGGAGCCCCCAAGAAAAGAGCAAACATTTCATTCGGAGCTTACCAGAGCAATGTCTTTTTAGAGTTTAGGCTCTTGAAATAAAGATAATTAACATTTCTCTTTTATTACATCTTCTCTTTTTAACCAGAGTTCTCAGAGCTCATCCAAAATGTTAAACAGACAGCACCAAGGAGCTGCTGTTGTCATGCAGGAAACATAAATAAGAGCTTCGTGTTTCTGTGGGAAAATCTCTTGTCAGGCAAAGCTTTATAGCCAGTTTCATGGGGAAACAGGAAGATATACAGGAGCAAGTCATGAACGTATTGTCAGGGGAGGGGCTTAGATTATTTATTTAAATAATAAATGTTATAATACACCTCAATTTATAAACATATATAAATTATGTATAAATGTCATGTTTGATTCAATTATTATTATTATTATCCAGGGTGTTCATGGAGTCCCCCAAAATCCTGAGGAGCTCTCAAACTTTCGACAGAAGTCTGAGAAAGCATCAAGGAACCAGGTTCAAACCTCACCAAAGGAGCTGTCAGTAGCCAACGGGACTTCCCACTCCCCTCTGCCGAGGAAGGACATGAGGGTGGAACACAATTCCGAATCAAAGTCCAGGCTGAGAAGAACTGGTTGGACTTGTAAGGAATGTTCACAATGGATCCCCGATCGGGAAACCTATGTGTCCCACATGAAGAGAAGTCATGGAAGGGTAAGGACACAAATGAAACACTTCAGCTGCATAACAAGATCCTTTTAGTAAAAGAATCCAATAATCGTTAATATTTTGTGCAAAAAGAAACTGAGAATCTGTTTGTCAGCTCAGTGAGGAGTGTGAGGAGGGCCAGAATGAAATAATGAGATAGCATGTTGTAAGCCTGCTTTCTGTCCTTGATAGTATATCCAACAACCTGCGTACCTCATCCTTTTTTGCTGTTCCTTCTCCCACTGCATCTAGTGTCAGGCTTCGTCATCTGCTCATTTGGGTAAGTGGATGGAAAGTTGCATCTTCTCCAGCTGCTGGTTTAACAGTCAGCAGCACCAGGATTTCTTCTGGGTGTTCTTAAGTTGTATTTACAGTTTCCTTCAGCAGATCCTCTTCCTCCAGTGTGGCAATGGTAGCGATGATACAAACCTACCACATGAGCCAGTGCAGCATAGCATGGACTGTATTCTGAGTAAAACGTAACTGGAAGTAAAGTTGTAGTTACGGTAAAAAATGGTCTAAACAAACTGAACACAAAGTTAAGGAAGGAAATGCAATTCCTCTAAACAGTGTATTGTTTGCTGAATATCACAGGACATCTAACTGGGGAAGATTCTTGTAATGGACACATGCAGTGAGCAGAGCTCTCATTATAGGAAGTGTAAATCTCAATTTTGTTGGTTTTATACGGCTCAAGCCTTGTGTTGCTTTGACCTAGTTCTGTCAAGCTAATCCTTACTCACTGGCAGAACATAGGCCAAGATGTCGTGTGCAGCCAGATTTCTTAGTACTTTGGCATCAGGACTTCTCATTTGATGCACTGAGTCACTCCTGTTTTGAGTCCCATGAGCAGAGGCTGTGGAAATCTGGATCATCATCTTTGATTCCTTCTAGCTTGAACTGGGGATTGCGGGATTGTGCACTTGATAAATGTCAAGAGGAAAAGATTGGGGCATGGTGGGAGTGCTGGATTTTCCCATTTGACTTCTACAGGAGTAGGAAATTTGCCAAATAGTTAAGTTTAGTACATACATTCATTCATTAAAAAAGTCCAAGAAGACTTGAATGGAATGCATGCAGATTATACCAAGGAGCGTAATTTCAGACAGATGTAGGAAAAGGAGAATGTTAGTTCCAGGGCAGAGTTACATTCGGGAGACATAGAAATAAATGGGTAACAAGTGGGACTGTGTGATGCTCTTTAACATCCTACTTTTTTATTATGCTGAAATACAAGGAAAGAGAAGGGTAAGTGGACTTGTACTTCACGCTGGGGCCCTGCCTTATTTTGGGGGAGAGGAAGGGACCTTCCGCCTGCTCTCAGCAAGGCAGAGATGGTGTCTGATATTGTCTGCTCCTTTTTCTCTGTTTGGTTCCTGCCAAAAAGACTGGCAGGAACCCAAGGAGCAGAAAGTTTCTCAGAGATTCTGCAAAAATTAGGTCTGGAGATAGTTTTGTGGCTGCTGAATTAATTCCACAGGGTCCTATAGTGAAGTGAACCCACAGCAGGAGCAACTAATGCAATTGCTATTAAGGAAAAAAAAAAAAAAAAAAAGGAGGCATGTGCTTTAACTTGTCCTGATTTCTAGAAAACCAGTGCTGAGATTAGCCAACTGTTGGGCTGTGTATATGTGAGACCCCAAAATCTTGATGATCTCTATCAGTGGAAGAGGGATTTTTTTGCAACTGAGAGGTAAGGTCCAGAGGAACAGCATGGGTATGTTAGAATCCAGTCAGTGTCTTCTGTCTCCTTGTTATTAAAAGATGTTTCTGTTCTTCTGCTAGTCTATGAAGAGATATCCCTGTCGACAGTGTGAACGCTCATTTAATGCCTCTAACAGTCTGCGTAGACACATCCGCAATAATCACGACACAGCAAAGAAAGTTTACACTTGCTGGTAAGTACTGAATGCCGCTCTTCAAATTTGTTTTCAACAACAAGCTAAACTTTCACGTTTGGAAGCCCTTTGTAATAGATCGTGTCTGCTCCTATCTACTCCAGGCTATAAATTACTGAGGGAGAGTGAGACGAAGAATATGTTAAACATGAGAGACTTGGTGGCTAAAATAAGTCCTTGGTTTTGGCTGCAAAATGCCCTTTGAAAACTTAGGGTAAGGTCTGATTTGAGATCTGCAGGTGCAAAATGAGAATTATATTGCACACTCTCATGAAATGGCCAATGAAATACCGGGCCAATCTTACATTGTTTCGTAGTTTGTGTAGTTGTGCATCACTCTTGTGCCTTCCCCATGAAAAAAATGGTGCAAAAATGGTGCAAAAGGTGTATAAAACACTAACGAATCAGGACACTACATCTTGCCACCAGTCTTTACACAGGCACAGCTGACTGCACAAGTTGCAGGATGGTGGAGAATTAAGCCTGCTGGATTTGCTTGGGAAGATGCACCTCAAAGTTGGAAAATGGATTTGGAGAATTCCAATGAGCTATGTAAATCAGCAGTGAGTGAAAATCATTGCTGATGAGCATATTTTAGCTGTGAATGCAGTCCCATTTCAGGAAAAAGCCCAATGCTTACAAAACTGCCTCCACAACTATTGTGTTCATGTCTATTGTAATAGCATAAGTCATACACCAAGCAATTACGCTGACCTGATTACTGTCTCATTCTGAGACATTCTTCTGAAAAAGAATTAAAGCACATTTCTGCTTGGAGGGAAGTTTTCTGTGACATAGGTTGTGGGATTAGTTGTTTAACTAAAATTTTGGTTCAATGCAAGTGTTTCTAAGAGTGCGCTATCACTTTACTTGCACTTAAAATTACTAAAACCCTATTTTGAAGAGTACCTCCCTCATGTACTTTATTTCTCTGGACAGCATAGTGAGCCACAATAGCTTTCAGTAAGTGGCGGAAGTACTGGCAACACCATTAAGGCCTGATAGGAATAAGTTCCCTATGCATTTTTGAGCCAGGACTTCTAATCTTTCCATTTCTTTGTACTGAGTTGTGACTTGGCACCGCTGGAGAAGATGAAACATTGGCTCCCAGTATGTTTTGTTCTGTGTTAAGTTTGTGGGCAATGGTTTATGGAGTTACATGCACCTGGTTTGTATAAATCTGTTTTCTGGCTCGCTTGTTTTCCAAGTGGAATGTATTGGAATGAGTGTAATGCCTAGCTGTGACGAAGGATTTGTAAGGAAAGGCGTAATAACCTGGGACTTGCCAGCCTACCGTATGCATTAGCTTGTACAGACCCAGGAGTTCAGTTTTTCTATTGCTTTTCAGAACAGCAGGCAGTTGTGGATGCAAAGCTTCACCCGAGCGCCCAAGGTCATGCCATATTTACAGTAGGGAAGACCCAGCTACACATTCAAGTGAACTGCAGTTGTATTTAATTCTCAAGCTTGTAATTGCCCCTTCTCAAAATGCACTGATGAAGTCTTAATTGGATAGTGGTTGTGTTCTCCTTCCTCATAGCAGTGACAGACTTACTGAGGTCAAGGCACCCTTCAGATTAAACCTCTTCCTTGAAATAATTGTCCCAGCACCTCCAACAGCTTCTCTTTGGGGGTGAGGTCTTCTATTTGGTCTTCCTTTTGTCAGCTGCTTGACTTTGGTGTGTCTTGATATTCAGCCTCTGTGGTTGTGCTCCTCCCTATTTACATACCCCATCTTTGATTGCCCTCAGGGTCACCTCCAGCCATCTTCCTACCTGTGTGCATTAGAACCGGGGAAAGCCTCTACAATGGTAGATGGGGATGACTTTTTGTCCATCTGGTCTTTTCCTAAATCCTGTTTTCGATCACAGCCCCTGTTTTCTGAACTGGTTCAATCCCTTTTAGTTTGTCCAGAGTGCTGTTCTAAAAATCACCTTTGTTATTGCCCCTCACACATCCTCTCATCTCTTTGAATTCCTCCTCTGGCTCCTTCCCATGCTCTTTCCTTGGGTTCTGATATCTGTTTTTCTTCCTCCCACCAGGCCTTGCAGTGAGTTTTTAGTGCCTTGACTTCATGTCAGCCTCTCTACTCCTGGATTTCCATGTGAAGTATGGAAGTATGAGTAAACTTTTCATTGATCTGATAGCTGAGTATTTCTTGCAACACCAGCATGCTGTCTTGTAGGTCACCTCCCTCTTGCTTTAACATTTCAAGCTGTGAGATTTTTTTCCCCCTTTTCCCCCTGCCCTGCTTAGGTCTCTGCCTTCTGTTAACTTTGTAGGGAGAAATTAGTGATGGAGGATTTGCCTGAACACCCTTCTGCCAAGCTTGCCACTGGAATAATTAGGTTAGGAAAGCATCTTTCCCTGCTCACCTGGGAAGGATTCCAAATTAGAGCAAATTGCAAAATAATCTGGTGGGGGGGGGGTTTTCATAATTCATTTGGTTATTGTTATTGGAACTTGCTGTTATTTTCCAAGTCTTAAGTACAAACTGTCTAGAACACTTGATTTTAGAAATGTTTATTTTTGATAAATACTACTTAATAGGCTCTCTTATTGCCTCTGTGAGGGAGAAAAATCCCATCATTATTAAATATTGATTTGTCATCCAAGTGGTTTCAGTTAAAAAACAGAAATATTCAGTGAGCATGTCTGCATTTTCACATCATTACTGACTGTTGTTTAATTTCCATCTAGAAAAGAAGCTAGAAGATCAGTAGGGAACTTCTCTCCTCTTAAAAAATTTCTTTATTGCCCAGAGATTCTTCATCCTCTAGCTATTGCTTTTCATCCCTTGCTGCCTACATTTCAATTGTAATTTATGTGCTTCACAGAAGTCTAGTATTGCTTTCCTCATTTCTCAGGTTGATGCATAGCTGACAGACCTTCCCCACGTCATGCTGGCAGTCAGCAGAAGAGCTCGAAGTCAATCTTGGGTTTCACAGCTCCTAATAGAGTCCACTATGGACTTGCCCATGCTACAGGGATTTTTTTTTAATGTGGCTGCAAGACCTGATGCTTATTTCCAGTAAACCTCAGTCATCATGGAGGGAAGGTCAGCGGATGGCACTGCCTGTTCACATCTCCTTTTGAAATTTCAGCCATGGTCTCGGGCAGCCGTTGAGTTCTACCAAGTTTTAACACGTATACATATGAGCTATGCATTTGCAAGTGCTTCTGACTACATTATTGTTATCAAAGCTGCAAGTTTAGCAGTGTTATAAGAACTTTGCATATTATGATAAATGTGGTCTGTGGATGGGATACTACACCGGTGCTTGGGACAGCTGGGTGCCAAACCTGGGTCTGCTGGAAGCCGCCCCAGTGTCACACAAGTCACGAGGTCCCTCTGTGTGCTGGTTTCTCATCTGAGAGTAACTTTTCTCCCGAGCTTTTTCCATCTTGACTATTTATCTTGTGTTTGTATAGCATGTGTCACAGTGGGCCTGATCTCCGCTAGTCCCTCTATTTATTTGCTAGTGTACTGTAAATAAGTGCCCTACTTTCATTCTCATTCATGCTTACTGTGGTAAACTCTAAACTGTTGTTGATTTCCATTAGGGATAATGTTTTATTATTAAAACAGCAATTTGCTGCATATTTTGGTAATCTTAATAGTACATTACTCACCAGCTTCTGTCTGCAATGACATCTATTGGTTTGACACTTAACCAAGAGCTGTTTGTATGGAAATGAACAGTTGGGCTTCTCCTCTAATATTTTTCCTCCTTTTGTATTTCCAAGGTACTGCACAGATGAAAACCAGACATTTCCTCAGCCATTCATGCTGGAGAATCACATCAGCCTCATGCACGGCATCAAAAACCCAGACTTATCCCAGATGGCCAAAGCAAAAGTTCCAGAGAGAGACACAGCAGAAGTAACTGATACATTTTCATTGAAAAATAAATATACCTGGCGAGTAGCTGTTCACTTAGGGTGTTGTGTTGAGCTGCAGCCTTGCAGCAGTAAAGTCCTCTCATCCATATGGCAGATTTCCTTCCTCTTCTCTAAACTCCACCCAGTTTGTTTCGTTCTGACAGTGTCGTGATCAAAAGTGAAAGTGCAGCTGAGCTGTGGCAGCACCAGGGCAATGTATCTTGCATTTTTCAAGATATTCTTGAACACATGACCCTGTGTTTTATTGGCCTTTTGTCAGTCTACTCTGTAACCAGATCTAATTTGGTTTGTAATTACCCTGATTTTCCTCTGTCATTGTATTCTGTTTCCTTGAGGTACAGTAACCTGCTACATTTTTTCCTCTTCTCCACCTTGTTTTTTCTGTTACTTATGTAAAGATTCCTTTTCTGTTTTAAAATCTTATTAGATCTGCTACATATAAGAACTGTGTTTCTCCTAAGTAGAACGGGGTAAATTTATTCAGCAAATACATTGTTACCATTCAACTAATTTTATTTTGGATTGGTTTGGGGGGAGAGAGGTTGGCTGATTGAGTTTCTTTGCTCCATTTACTTTAAAAACAGAAGTAGGTTTTCCGTATCATTGCTAGTTATCATTCATCTGTACTAGAGTACTGAGGGATCTCAACCGTGACTGACTCCCCACTGTATTTATGCCATATGTTTGTATAGTGCTTACAGGCATAGTGACATGGAAACATCTGGGGCAGCTCAAGAATTCCCTTCCAGGAGCTGTTAGCTGCTTCCACCCAGCAGAGCTGATGTATTCATCAGGCACACCTGGCTAAACTGGGGACAGACAGTAGCTTCATGTGTTTCTGACTGGGTCTGGAAACACAGCCCTAACTGTGCCTTAAACAAAGACGTAGGTAACAAAATCACATGAAATGGCATATGCAAGTGAGTGATCCTCGGGGGAGGAGAAGCACACTGCAGGGTTACAAGACAAAGGGAATGAATTAATGGAGACACCATGAGGAAACAACCTGGGAGTGAAGGGAAAAATGTCCACAGTTAAATCTGAGAAACATTGCCTGGGCTAATTACCATCCCTGTGTCCCTCAGCTGTGACCACTCAGTGGGCTTCTCCTTCTGCTCATCATGTTTTCTTTTTCTGACTTTTTTTTGCCTCCCCCATCAAGTTCAAATTCTCCTTCCCCATCATGTCTCTGTCCGGCCAATCTCTCCCAGGTCTCCCAACTCATGTGGCAGGATAGCAGTTGAAATCCTGCATATTGGGATGAAGATGCAAGTTCTTGGAATAGAGTTTGCAGTAAGCCCTGAGGTGTTTAGGTGCTTGCAGGAAAGACAATGCAACAGGAGTCCCCAGACATGGCTTCATTTTAGTTTGTAACAAAATACCTATGTGTATTTGCCCTCAAATGCCTTTAGATACATGCATGGAATTTAGCAAGCTAAGGTGCTTACTCTTACATGTGCTAGAACAATAAAGTAACTTTTAAATCTTATTTTTAAGGCAAAATCTCCAAAGAGGATGTCAACAGATGAGCTGGGTCAGGCAGAGACCACTGCAGGTTCAGACATGCCGCCAGCCAAAAAACTGAAAGCACACTGGAAATGTGCTAAATGTGGATTTGCAACAGACMTCAGTACTGAATTTCAGGAACACATACCTCAGCACAAGACGGACAGCTCCACGTATCAGTGCTTGTTCTGCGGCTTGTGTTACACTTCTCAGATCTCTCTGAACAGACACCTCTTCATTGTTCATAAAGTAAAAGATGAAGAGGAGGAGGAGGACGACGACGACGACGAAGAGGAGGAGGAGGATGAAGAGGAGGAGCAAGAGGAGGGAGAAGAGGAGAGAGAGAAGTTACAAACAGAGATGAATGAGAATGGACATGAGGGGTATAACGGTGAGATGAACACTACGGTGGAAGAAGAATATCTGAAATGCAAAGAGTGTAAAACTGACTCAACTCTTTGTGAACACAGTCAGACGTGTGGTGTGGAGGGTCCTAATAGCACCTCTCAGAACAATCATTCAAAGTCTCTTAAGACTTAAAACAAAAAAAAACCTTTTGGTTGTTTGGGGTTTTTTGTTTGGGGGGGTTTTTACTCAAAATACTGGGTGGGGATGGGGCAAATCTTTTAAATATTCTGTTGATTTCTTGGGATGGACATTGCTTTCCGTTAACTTCTATTTGTAAGGGAAATTTAAAAGAGAAAAACCCCGCCATTGCATCCTAAGCACTAAATCTCTGCCAGACCAGAGAGGTGAAAAGGGAAAGCAGGGCGAGAATCCTCGCTGGAATTTGTCCATCTCCTGAGGATCAAGGAGCACTTTCTGCAACTGCAGTTTCCTTAAGATGAGCTCTCTTCCTTCGAGTGTGCACTGCCTCAGCCTCTGCCTGGAGCCCCAGCCTTGCCTTCCCTATCTTGCTTTCTTTCTCCTAGTATTTATGACTTATTTTTCTCTTCCCATCCTGCCTTTGTTTTATGCATTTTAATTCATAATGCTGTCTCAGCGAAACACGTTTGTCAGGACTATGCTGGCTGATACGAGATCTTCTACATTACACAGGACAGGTGCAAGCTGTAAGTTGTACTGAAGCTTCACATGGTTTTTTTATTGCCCTTGTAACAGTCTTATTTCCCACAAGGTAATTTAATGAAATGCCATGGATTTGAATCCTCCTCAAAGAGAATTTCGTAGCTACCGTCCTCTTGTGTGAGCAGAGCTCAAAATCACGTGTCACAGATTGACAAGGGCCTGGTCTGCCCCAGGGACTTGTCAGTCATATGTCAATGTAGTCGCACTGCTGGAAGCTATACGGACGGTGGGTGTAGCCAGCTGTAGGCTGGGCCTTGTACTCGGTGGCTTATCCCTGCTCAAAGCTCAGGCAGAACAATGTGGCCAGTGAGTATGGCACCATAAACACTTGTGCCTCTCTGTGCTAGGGATGAGCACTGGAGATTGGATGTCACAGTTCACAAAACAGGAGAACTCCCCTCCCCGTCTCAGTATTGGCTGGAACAAAATAGTCCCCGTACTGTTCACTAACATCAGCTAGGAGCTCTACGACACAAACACCCCTCATCTGCTTTTTTTAAGCTCCTTGCTTAAGAAGCAGATACTAGGATTACAGCGAAGCAAAATCAACCTCGTAGCCCTCTAGCGTATGGCCTGTTCTGCATGTTATCTAGCTAAGCTAGTCTCCTATGGCAGTCAGCAGCAGTGCCTTTCAGTAGCTGAGGAGGTTCCCAACATAGTATCAGACAAGGAGGAGAGTGGTCCCTGGAAAGGGGATTGTAGAACTGAGAAACCGCCATACTGTAATGCTTCAAATACTCTAGCTCCTTTGATAGCTCTTCTCCCATCTTGACTCAGTTTTATGTATTACTTTGGAGACATTTATTTCCATGTAGTCATATTGACTCTCTGTCCATGCTGTTTCCTCACTTGTTCCCCTCAACAAACACATGCTTTTGTGTAATATAATTATCTTCTATACCGTTTTTTTATGTTGAGCCAGAATCCTGCTCGTTATTGTTTACTATGACAATGTTTAAATAATTTAAGAACTATTTATCTTATTGCATTTGAATTGCTCACTTTCTTGTCTCAATGTGTTTTGATACAAACAGTTTGGACTCTTTGTATTTTTTGATACTGTGTACATTAGCCTAGGGAATGTTTTACAAGGTAGCCTATGTAGAGTAACAATAGCAGGGGGCACTCCCAAGCCATCACATATCTATTTAATCTGCAGTGGCATTTGTGCCTTGCTATAATGTTTACTTCAAAGTATTTCAAATAAAAGCATCCAACAATGCCTGATTGGGCTTGGTTCTTGCTAGTTGATGTGGGTGAGCTAGTGCAGAAAATGGACCTACTTCCAGCCACCATTTTCCAAGCATGTCCTGCTACAGCAAAAAATGAAGATAATTTTTTAAGGACCGTAGTATTAAGAGTCCTATGTGGTCTTGCTCATTAGTATTGAGAGTCCTATGTGGTCTTGATCAGTGCTACAAGCCAGGAAACATCCCTGGTAATCCAACAGCTTCATTAAGGCTGTGTGTGGCAGCTTTCTGCTTTCCTCCACAGATGGACGGCAGCCTTTCTGCATGTGGCAAAACCCCACTTGAAGGTTGTGAAGGATAATTTTCTCCTCTGCTACTTAGGCTATTTAGGACTGAGAGTGGCATGAAGGTGAGGGAGCTGCTGAGAAGGACAACATACACATCCTAGGACTCAAGGCCTCCTGTCATAGGAAAAAAGGTGTAGGGGAGCACTCTGGGCTCTTCCACATTATGGATGCTGTAAAATGTGTCCGAAGAAAGCAAAGCCACCTCTGTAAAGCAAAGGACCAGTATAAGTCCTGCTTGGCTTCTGTAGTCTTCTGGTTCAGGCAAAGAGGATGTCATTTATCCACTTAGCTCATACTGGCCTTGAAATAAGGACCTGCAGTTGTGGCTACAGGGGATGCATGTGTGCCATGAGTCTGGTTTGCTGTGCTTTTTATGCCTGGTCCAGTTCCCCTGCTCATCTGTGTTGCTCCTTTGCTAGATCTCTCCTGGATCCATCCCTATACAAAGGAATTGCAGATTTAAGAGCAGCAGGAGGGTTAGACTGCTCCATAGGTAGTATATACAGACCATGCATGGCTAGCTGTGTCCGAGCTGGCGCCATGCCATTCTGGAGGTCTGTGATGTGGCTTTCTGCACCCAGCACACACGGATCATCCAGCTGTGAGAGCACATACACACCAAGCTCCTCTCTTTTTCTGTGGGGTGCAGGAGAAAAACTATTTTTTAATTTGAACAAGGTAATGTATTTCCAGCCTGAAGAAGGAGTCCTGGGGGCCTAGAGGAGGCCTGAGCCATTGTGGCAGTGTCTAAAGCTATGCCTGAAGCAGAGGAAGGTTGCAGGAACTGCATTTGCAACTGCAAGAATCTCAGGGGCTCCGTAGTGTGCTGGTGGCCAGGGATATGTGGATATGTCCCCTGTCACCTTCCCTTCCCCTAGAACAGAGGACATCACTCTCCCTTCAAGAATGGCATGGTGCAGAGCAGCAAAACCTCATCCTCTTCATCCAGCCTCAGGCCCAATGGGCACAGCCTTACTTTTTACTTTTTCTGCAGGATACAAGAGCAAAATGGTGCTGCTTGCTTACTTGCTGAAGGGCAGGCACGGGATTTGGGAATGGGAGCCACGTGCTGAGGAGCCGGCAGGGTCCTCTCCTGCAGACGTTATCAGAGCACCCAAAACCTCTTGCCACCAGAAGGTTAAGAGCACAGAGGCTAGAGGCAGACTGCTGGTGGCTACAGGCGTCTCATGCAGCCAGTGCTCTGCTAGGGCATGTAATGGGCTCGAGCCATGCCATGCCAGGCTGCTCCACAATCTGTCTAGGCAGCAACACGTGGCGAACAAGGTGCACAGCACCCCTTTTCCTTCCTGGTGTGCAACCCAAAAGGCCTTATCTGTACCTGCAAGTGTGACCCTTAAGATGCCAGGGCTGAGGTACAAGGCCTCCTACTAACCATGTTAGCAAGTGGCCAAAGCCATCAATTTGGTGGCCAGGCATGGCCTTTAAATGTTATACAACCACAGGTCCTTTCGAGGCTCAGGTCTGGCTGACCCAAAGGCATGGTCCACCATCATTCTGGCAAGGCCAGGAGCCTCATGGGAATGGGTGTCAGCTGAATGTGCTGTATAAAGACAGCATAACCCTATGCAGATGGGGAATAAGGTCCTGGCCTGGCTCTGTCAATGAAGGAAGGAGTTTTTGACATGCTACCATGTAGCTGGTGTAGCTGATGATAGCATCTATAATTTCCCCTTCTCTGGGCTAAAGGGCTTGCATGATGACTGGCAAGCCTTGCAGGTGATGTCCTGAGTGGTAGGGTGGTCTATGAGGATATGAATCCAGTTGGCAGTCCCCGCACAGCTGGGAAATCCACAATGAGCAAATACACACATGGTTTTAGGTATGTTTTTGACATGGGCGAGTCATGAATATACAGCCTGTGCAGGGACCTCAGAGACCACCACTGTGGCTGTGCCCACAGAGGACTTACCTATCCAAGTGTGGTTCCCCCTGTCCCAGCGTGGTTACTCACACGTTGGCATTGGTGCAAGGCTGCAGTGATGAGCTTCCTCCACGCCGGGTGCTCCCTGCGCTCGGCTGTCCTGCCGAGAGGCTGTGCTGGCGCTCAGTGGCCGCCTTCTGGACGCAGTCCTCTTCAGCCCCAGTGCACAGCGCAGCATCCACCGCTGCAGGAACGCGCCCTCTCTCAGCCCACAGATCTCCGACTGACGCAGGGGAGACTGCCACAAGTGACAGGCAGCCAAAGGGATGATGCTGTCTCACGCTTCACAGCCTGTATCAGCCAGTACCCACTTACGGGGCCTCTGTGTTGAAACGGTCTCATCTGAAGAGTCTGAAGGACAGTCTGAATGGTGTAACAGTAGGAGAGCACACAGGCCCTAAAGGCAGCTGGTGTGCGTATGTGTGTATGTGTGCGGCCTAAGAATTTTAGGTGGAACACTGGAAGGTGAAAATCTGATTTAAATGGGGCCTGGCAACTGCATTTGTCATTGGTGGGATTATGAAATGGAAAGTGCAAGCCATGGGTTCAAGATGAGAGTTGTAGGGAACGCACCTCTTTCCCGGGCAGGAGGAATTCCCACGTCCCTTTGGAGCATGGGAAAAGAGCCCATGGACAGCCAAGACATCTGTGAGCTCTCAGAGGGCTCACAGATGAAGCACATTCAGTGCAGGAGATAACCCAGTGGGCCATAAGTTTTGCTCAAGGTGATGACAACCAGCACACTCGGATCCCATCTGTAAACGTCTCTAACAGTGCAATTTCCCCTTCTACTTTGGCCAATGCGCAGGTTCTGTACTCAACCAGCTGCTGTTGGTGCCAGGAGACATGAGGACCACTAACCACAAAGATGGATTTGTCCCCCAAGTCTGTGGTATTTTGCCCTGTGTTGCATTTCCTCAGGAAGACTGCAGGCTCTGACCTTGTCCCAGGTGAAACCTGCCCGAGCTCCCAACAGCACCAGGGTTTAGGGGGCCTGAGGGTAGATATGGAAGCCCTCCAGTCATGGACAGCACCAACCAAGGGCCTGCAGCAATCCCAGAGCAGAACGGATGTTTAATTTTCCAGTGTCGCCCACTTCGTTTTGGGAGGCACGTCCTCGTCGCTCTGCCGTCGCTGCCCCCGGTGCTTGGGATGGCTGCGGGATCCCTTGGCTCCTGCAGTTTTGGATGGTCGCCCATCCTCAGAGCGGTGGGCGACAGGCGGTAACTTGCTGGTGGATGCCGGTCACCCTCTCTCCCAAATGCCCCGGGCGCAGCACTGTCTTGTTAACCCCAAAGTGACGTGGGCTACCTTGGTGCACGGGCCACCTGCTTCAGTGGCCGGGACCGAGGGGACCAGGCACCCTGTGCACCCGTGGGTGCTGCCTTCACCACACTCCTGCCTGAGGAGCCGCTTTGCGGGGCTCCTCTTGCCTCCCCATCGTCCAACGTCCCTGCTGCTGCCACCTCCGTCCCTGCTCCTGCCACCTGTCCTGTCACCTGTCCTGCCACCTCCCTGTCACCACGCCTGTCGTTTCGCCTGTTGCCTCCCATCAGTGCTCCTGCCAGCCCTATCATCTCCTTGTCACCACCTGTCACCTACCCACTACTGCTCTTTTCTCCCATCACCTACCTGTCACTTCCTGCTACCTCCTGTCACCAATTCTGCTACCTGTCCTGTCACCTCTCCTGTCAGCACTCCTGCCACCACTCCTGCCACCTGTCACCTCCACAACACCTCCCTGTCACCACTGCTGTCACCTGTCCTGTCACCTGTCACTTCTGTCACCCCTCCTGCCCCCTCTCCTCCATGTCACCTCCCGGGTCACCTGCACTGTCCCCTCCGTGTCACCGCCCCGCCGGGACCGCCCCGCCCCCGAGGCCGGGCGGGGCCGGAAGCGGCGAGCGCGCGGGCGGAAGCGGAAGTGGCGGTCCCGGGTCGCCGCCGCCGGCGCCGCGATGCTGTCGCTGGACTTTCTGGACGATGTGCGGCGCATGAACAAGCGGCAGGTGCGGCCGGCAGCGGCACCGGGGGCAGCGGCACCGGGGGCAGCGGCCGCGGCCAGCGCGGGGCGGAGGCGGCCCGGCGGCGCGGGGCTCTGGGGGCTGGGAGGCGGCGGTGCCCGGGGAGGCCCGGGGCTCTCCGGGGGGCCGGGCCGGGCCGGGCTGGGTCGGGTCGGGTCGGGTCGGGTCGGGAAGGCCCCGCGGGGCCGCCGGCTCCGGGGCGCCGTTGGCGAGGGCCGCCCTCGCCTCCCCCGGCGGCTGCGGGCCCCCCCGAGCCGAGCTGACCCTCACGCGGCGCCCGCCCTTCTTGCAGCTCTACTACCAGGTGCTGAACTTCGGCATGATCGTCTCGTCCGCCCTCATGATCTGGAAGGGGCTCATGGTGGTGACGGGCAGCGAGAGCCCCATCGTGGTGGTGCTGAGGTAAAGCTCTGCTGACCGCCGGGGCCGGGGCCTGCCGCGGCCTGCCGGGGCCGGGGCCGGGGCCGGGGCCGGGGCCTGGCTGCTCAGTCCACCCGGCCGCAGGGCGCCTCGCTCCCCGCTAGGGACGGGCCCGGCCGACCAGGTCGGAGTGGTGTTTCAGCAACCCTGCGCCAAAGCTTGCGCCCACCATTGACTCGCGCCCTTGGTTTAATCTCTGTTCTCCTCCCTGTACATACAAACCTCTGAAGAGGTGGGTCAGAAAATAACACAGAAGAGTTTAAAAGGGTCTTGAGGGCATGTTTAATAACATACCAGGGTAAGGGGTATAACTTCTTGGGCCATATGAATCAGAGAACGCTGGGGTAACCTGACTCTCAAAAATATATGGTATGCCAAAAATTTGAAAAATAGCTGTGAAACACTAACCCTGGGGTGATAGCATTCAAGACTGTTAAGCCCCAGTGGAGAATGTTTTCTAGAGAGATTGGGCAGCAAGGGATTCCTGACTCTGGTTCTTATTTCTATCTTGTGCTTTACATCCACAGCTGCCAGGTCCTGACAGGCGAGAGCCTCTCTTTGTGACCTAGTATAACACAGAAAAAAAGTGAAGGAAGAGAAAGTAGGTAGGAAAAATATGTAGCCTTACATAAAAATAGCATTGTACTCCTCAGCTGCTGTTAGTTGGCTAACTTGTATGTGATAGAAGGGGAAAGAGAAGAATGGGAAAGACTTGAAAGAATATGGCAAGTGGAAGAGCTCAGCCCAGGCACTTCTGAGTTTTATCAAGTTTCATGGGAAAATGCATGACTGTGGGCAAAAGCAGTCGTTAAAAAAGAAGGCCTTGAAACAGAGGGCATGGCACAAGGGATAAATGCACTGCTTGGGTTGGGGGCAGGGGGCGGTCATCACTGTATGAAAGCAATGTTTGTGGTAGAACTGACCTTCCCAAAATGGTTACTAGCTCTTCCCCATAATAGAACTTTTAGTAGTAGAACATTGAGATGCACTGTTATCTCCTGTCGGAATTGTCTGCCTATCTGGCTGCCTCTGTGTGAATAGTTGGAGTACGTGTTGAATCTTGATTAATGAAAAAAGAAGAAAATGTGTTATTTGCATCTAACTGTTCTTTCATAGTTTCTTGGGTTTTTTCCTGGCCTTCTACTAAGCTGTAGGAATGCACCTATGAACGGTGTCTTTGTGTTCCTCTAGCTCTCCCCTTCTTCACATATGACTGAAAATAACGGATATCACTCCACACTTGAATATATTTTCAGGTGTTGTATGTTGCCTTCACGTAAGTGGAATGCAGTAGGCACCAGAAATGTTGCTCACATCCTCCTATTTATTACGACAAATTCCTGTTGTTGAAGTTCTTGGGCAGCCATGAGATGCTGGTGCTATCAGACTGTGTGGATATTTCACAGATCCTGTTCTATAGCTGCATTGTCCTTTTAGTGTGTTTCCATGTCAGTGTTAATTACTACATGCCATAAAAAAAAAAACAATACAGAAAATAAAAGCAGGTGGCATTCCTCTTCCCTCCTGATGGATCTGTGAATCCAGGTGAGAGATGTTTCATGCAGCTTCTTCCAGCGAGTAAGACAGAGGTCACATCCCTTCTTTGGTGATGTGATCTTATACTCTGAATAGCAGCTTCTGCACAGTCTCAAGATAAAACAGGAATATGTGCAGTACTTAAAGGTCATCGGTTCCTTTTGTACTGCATAATTTGTTTGAAATTAAGAAGGTTAAGTGTTCGGTAACAATTGCCATTTACAAGACAGTAGAAAAATAATTTGAATAGCAGTGCCTGGAATGAGATAGTTAAGCAAAGTGATGAATCATGATAACAAATTTTTAGCACACCCGTCTGTCTGTTCCAGATGGGAATGCAAGAGCCGTATGCTTTGAGTGCTTTGTTCCCAAAGATCATCTGTCTACCTGTAACAAAGCTTTCAAACACTTTGAAGGAAGAGGACTGCAGTATTGCCAGTGTAGCACTATCAGTTGAGAGCTCAGGAGCAGAGAAGATACTGCTTGTCATCCACCCTTTTATTATTAAGAGCAATAGCAGCTTTTCCCTATTTGGTACGCTGTTAATGCTGGCTGGTGGCATTTCTCTTACCAACAAATCCGAACTTGTGCTAGCATAGTGGATGAAAATACGAGTGTAACAGAGGTGAGAGATGGGCCGAATCTCCAAATCCATTCCGTTTTCTTAGGACCTCTGTATTAAGGTTATTCTGAGATTTTTCTCAAAAGACTATAAACTTCAAAACCTGATTCTGAGTATTTAAATATTGTTCAATTGCTGCTCTTCTTTTTTTCAGTGGCAGCATGGAGCCTGCATTTCACAGAGGAGATCTCCTGTTTCTAACCAACCGAATTGAAGATCCAATCAGAGTGGGAGAAATCGTGGTCTTTAGGATAGAAGGAAGGGAAATTCCTATAGTTCATCGGGTCCTGAAAATTCATGAGAAGTATGTCTAGAATATGGGGGTTGTATTGCATATGTCTAAACTGTGGTTTTGCTTATCTTCTTGGGGTAAATGAATGAGTGGAACTTCAGTAACAAATACCCAGCTGCTGTAGGAAGCAATATAGAAGTTTCAGCCAGGTGAAATCTTCCTCTTTTGTTTAGTTATAAAGATCATCTAGCAGGATTAAGAAGCTGGGGAGTCAGTCCCAATTTCCTGATCTCCCCATATAACTTAATGGTGTCTGTGCCATCATTTCCATCCCAAACTGCTAAGTTTTTTAACATCAACATTTTTTAACATCATCACTTGCTGTGATGTCTCCCCTAGACAAGACTACATTTGGGTGTGTGAAGTGACTCTTGTCTGTAGTGCTAGAACCTTGTAGGAAGAAAGATATTTTGTATACAGCATGCATTATTTTAAAGCTTCTTTTTCATGGTTCTGGTTCCCATTGTCATACAGAGGCAGGGTGTCTCTGTATGAAGTTTTCTTCTCTGTAGGAAGGTTTGTGTTGTTGTATTCAGAGTCTCTAGATATGCTGCACTATATGTGTACTGTTCATTCTCAAAATGTTTAACTGGACGCATTTCTGAAACTTTGGTCTGCAGGAATGAAATGTGGTCATTCTGACATGATTGCTGAACAGGGTTTAGTTTTCCAAGTGAGGCTTTCTCTGCAAGCTTTCCTATTTTGTTGGTCTAGGAAGATGCAGCTGTGACCACATGAGGCCAGTTTGTGGGGATATAGGCCAGCCCTGTGAGGGATTTGAGTGAAAACTAAATCTTGAACTGAATCCCTATTTCCTGAAGTCAGCGCTGAGAAGCGGACAACAGTTGAATGGGGTCCTAGCGTCTGTTCCTGCTGAGTAGGTGACTGCTGCATTATGGATGAACTGGAGCTATACCAGGACTGAGAGACCGGTTCCTAGATTTAGTGAATCACTTGAATCATATATAAAGGTGGCATTTGAGGATTGCTGTAGCCAAATCAGGTTGACAGGATAGAGAGGATCCCTTCCCCCAAGCATTCGTAGCAGCCACAGCTGTTGGGGCATTGAGACCATTTGTCCGGCCCAACTTTAAGGTCAGGCCAGCTTCATGCACATAAATAGTCCAGCTTAAATCCTGGATGTGAGTGACCTATCTTGCATTAGACAGCCAGATTCTTTGCAGTTCAGGTTACTCTATACCAAAATTTTTAACAACCACTTGGTCAGTTTTCAGTGCGAAGATATTTCTCTGTGATACTGTTAATTTGAAAATAAGGTCAGCATACATGGTGACTCTGATATCAGATGGTGCATGCACACTTTTTGAGATGTCTTGGGAACTCATTTAAGTGAAATACTATTTTCTTTCTCCCTTGTTACGTGCTAATGGCTCAGGTGGGCCCCTGTACTGCTGCTCGGAGCGATTACTGAAGAGGGAAGAAAAGTCAGGGTCCTCTTCCTCTGCCCTCAGCCAGTGCAGGGGAAGGAGAGAAGCAGAAATGTGCACTCTGTGCTATAGTTCATTTCCAGATGTTCCTCATCCTTCTTTCTTTTTCCTGGCTCTACCTCAACGCCAGATCTTAAAAAAAAAAATAGGTCCTTCTGCAAAGCATAGCAGGAACATAGTACCAATCCTAGATTCTGTGAAGTTGATTCACTCCCCAATATTTCAGATTTCATTTAAAAAAAAAAAAAAGAAAAAAGATCTTTTTGTCAGTAAAGATACAACTGAAAAATGAGTACTCTGAACTGAAGCTGGGTGCTGAAGACAGGACTGTGAGTTATCAGTCATGCCTTTCACTAGGTAGGGAATATTTATCTGATGACAATTTGGAATTGAAGTGTTCTCTGAATGGCCAGTTGTGCTTTGCAACTTCTTCCTGTAGTTGTGGACTGAAATGAAAACTGTCTGTGAAAAGTGTCTGTGAAAGCTGATGGGAGTGTCAAAATGAAGGAAAGCTGAATACCCTGTTCTGCTTGATTATGTGGTAACTGACTCCAATTTGCATCAGCTTTGTTTCGCTGAGAAAATGTTTTCTACCTGCTGGCCTTTTCTTCTTTGTTCAGAGCCAAATTGGGTTCATTTTTTGTCACTAAACATGGAGTCTGCAGTCAAAATGTGGTTAGTGGGTTTAGTGCACGAAAGCCAGACCGGATTTCATTCGCTTTTCAGACAGCAGAGCCACTTGGCTGTGGGCTTCTCATGCTGGCACCCAATAAAGCAGTGAAATTGGCTCAATAAGATGTCACACATCAGTCTTCAGAGTTGAAACTACATTATCTGCACCTTTGGGTATCTTCCTCTTTTTCCAAACTGTATCTCTAAGCTCCTAGAGCATTTGCTGTTCCAAAACTGTGAGCCAAAGGTGCTTTGAAGAGATGTGTGTGTTTTGGGAAGGGGGTTGTTTTTTGTTGTTTTTTTTCGAGCTCTCATGTCAAGTAACACACATTGGCATTCAGGCATGATGAAAACAGCACAAGCTTTGAAGATCTTCTGCATGCCTTCCTGTGTTGTACTCGATCTGTCATTTCTGTGAGAAAGCCAAAGAACCAAGCATCAAGAACACTCCTGCTCAGCATGTGCCTTCAGACGCCATGGGGAGATGACAGCGGCCAGCTGATCCCCAAGTAGTTGCACAAACTGCGGCTTAGAAACAAGCGTTGTTGGGAGTCCAGCAAGCTGAATGGAAATGACTGGGGAAGGCTGAATAACATGGTGCATAAAGCTAAGAGCATAACAGCAGCTGTGCCAAGGTCAAAGCCAAGGTCCATCTACTCCAGGATCCTGTTTCTGACTAGTTAACAGTCAGCTAAGGACAAATTAAATACTAGAGAGAGTGTGCAGTGATAATTTCCCCATCTCCTACAAATTATGGTTTTGAGCAAGAAGTGGTAGTTCTGTACAACCCCTGCCCAAAAGCTGTGGGTATTTTCCATCAATATCCTCAATAGCCCTCAAAAGATTTCTTATTTCTTTCTTACCTGGAATACCTGGTCACTTTTTGAACTGGTGGATTTTTTTTTGCATCCAAAAGATCCTGCTGCAGAAAGGCACGGTTTAGTTACATACCAAGTTAGTTATGCACAGCACTTTCTCTTGCTTGTTTTAACCTGTTACCAGTTAGCTTTGTTTGATGCTCCCTAGGTCTTGTATCAGAAGAGGCAGTGAAAAACTGTTTGATTGTTGCTGTCTGTGTCATTTATGACTTTATAGGCTACTGTCTTATCTCCCATCAGTTCTGTCTTTTCCAGGCTGAAGAGTTCTGGTCTATTGTTTCTTTTATGGAGGTGGTTCCAGACTTTTGAATGCCCTTGTTACCTGTTTCAAGCCTTTTCCAATTCTTCTCTCCGTTTCAAAAAAGGATGTAGGGGATGCACAAAGCATTCAAGATGTAGGCATATTATGAGTTCATACACTATCATAATGGGATTCTCTGTTTAGTTCTCTTCCCCTTTCCTAATTATTTCTAAGATTCCGCTTGCTTCAGACCACTGATTGAGTAGAACTATCTGTTTTAACCCAGAAGTCTCACAGCAGTATAGAGCACAGGCCAACATTTGTATATAAAGCAAGAGAAGCATCAACAGAAGAGAAATCAAAAGCAAAGAGACATGATAGCTGCACCTTCACTAGATATGGCTTATCGTGCTGGTTCTGTTCTTAAACGCTGCAGGAAAGCTGCTCTGTGTTGAGCTTGGCTGGAGCCAGAATTCATTCTTTTGTTTGCGGGTTTTTTTCAAACAATCTGCTTTCTGCTGTATTTTTTTATGAGTTTCCCTATTTCATTCTCCTTGAACACTTAGGACATGGTTGCTTCTGATATCTTTGTGTTAGTTTCTGTGTGCTTGTTCTAGAACAGCTGTTAATAAGTCTTTTTTCCTCCCCTAACTGGCTCTCTTGTCTTTGCTAGGCAAAATGGTGACATCAAATTTTTGACAAAGGGAGACAATAATGCTGTTGATGACAGAGGGCTGTACAAACAAGGGCAGCACTGGCTGGAGAAAAAGGATGTAGTAGGAAGAGCAAGAGGGTAAGTGAAGTTGAGAAAGCTGCGGCTTATTACAGTGCCCTCCCCCAATGCCATCTGTTAGCCACCCTCTCCTGTTGAACTCTCCCTGCTGGGTTTTATGCAACCTGGGCAAAAGCATTTCAAAAGGTAGCATGGAGAGTTAAAAAAAACAAAAGTAATTCAGTTCTGAGCTTGGCTTAAGTCTTTACTTATCAAGCTGTGAGCTGCATTCGGAGATTTTGATGCTGAATGGACACCAATGCAAAGGCAGTGCATACTCAGATGTTAAGGTGTGATCGGAATTTTCATCAAAACTCTTTTGCAAATCACAGTCTTTCCAGGCAAGCGAGATCTGAATTTATAATGTGGAATCCCTTGTGTGCACAATCAGGTGCTGAAATGGTGCATGTTCTCATCAGAGTTAACAGAGAACTTAAGAGCCTGCTTGCTAAATAATTCTTTCCTCCCCCTCGCAGGAGGAAACTACCACCCATTTCTAATCTCCACAGCTTGCTTTTTTAAGTTGTTCTTTCTCCTGAGGACTTTCTTCAATTAGATGAAAGAGCTCCACTATCTGCGATGCTGACAAAACCCGTTCTTCCTGATAATTGCACTAAAAAGTTATAAAAAGCTCACCCTTAAGCTTTTTTGATATCCAAAATCATGGATAGGCACATCACTTTAATTAAACATCAAGAGCATTTGGATTAAAATAATTTAAAGTAGATGGCCTGACTCTGTTGCGGGGCTGTTTATATTTTGGTCGTAGCTAGAGTGATTGCTGGGAACCGTACAAGCCAAACTGTTTCTATGCAGAATCCATCTATCCCAAGGCAGCTCCACTGTGGTTCTTTTATCTTGAATCAATTCTTTGCAAACCTGACACTGATTACCCCTTTCCTCCTCTTCAGATAACAAGCTCATGCTACACCAATGTTTTATTTTCAACGTTTGCTCCTAGAAACTTGCTGGCACCTGGATGTGGGTTTACCATGCTAAAAGGAGCTGGGGAAAGTAGGATGAGCAGTCAGTGACAAGCTGCAGGTGGTGACTCTCTAAGCTGGTTGAATTCCTTTGCAGCACACCATATGTAACAAGGAGTAATTTGAATGACTGTGCCTTGTTTGATCCAAAAGAACAGCTTAGGAGAAAGTCCCTTCTCGCCTTTCAGATCTCTGCTCCATTTACAGTGGCCTTAAAGAAAAGCCAGCCTGTTTGAAGATACAAGCAAGGGAGCATTGGGTGAAACGGGTAATGTTTTTCTAGCACTACCTAATTAGGTCTGATTACTTCAAGATGTCATTGAGCCCTTGAGTGCCAAGAATCTAAAAAAGATTGCTGACATAGGAGAGAATAGCCAGTTATGTCAGTAGAGAGATAAAGGATTCAAAACTAGGCAGGGAGGAAAGCAGCCTGTTTCAGAGCCCCTGCCAAGGAAGACATAGGTGAAAACATGCCCTGGGGATAGGATATTCACTCAGCCCCCACTCCCATGTCTTCCCTGCTTGGGAGGGAGAAGTCCTAACCCTGTTGACCATAGTGCTTGGCTAGACAAAGCACACTTAAATGGCACTTCCTTTGTACAGTCTCAGGGCAGTGCTTGTCCTTATTCACTCTTGAATACTGTTTGTTTTAATAAAACTTTTTTCCTTATAGATTTGTCCCTTATATTGGAATAGTGACTATCTTAATGAATGACTATCCAAAATTTAAGGTAAGAGCTTGTTCATCTTCTTCCTTCCTTCCCCATCCCCAGCTAAAATTACTTTATGAGAACTTTCTGTACATACAGCCTGAACTGTTTGTTCTGTACATTTGCTGCTGTTACTGCATCTTTAGATGTGAATGCACACTCCTGACTCTCCTACTTTCTCTTACAGTATGCAGTCCTCTTTTTACTGGGTTTATTTGTGCTGGTCCATCGAGAGTAGCCCGTTGCACTGGAGTTCGTAGTGAAGATGCCATGTTTTTTGTAGATGAACGTTTTAAGTAGATGATGGTCTGATGTGCGGGGAGGAAGAGGAAAACATACATTTCAAAGCTTCTTACCAGTTTGGGTTTGTTTTGTTTTTTACTGCGTAAGGACGAATGTTATCACAGTATTTCCAATGGTTTGTCACATTTTAGCATTTTTGTACATCAGTGAGTTTTTATATTAAAAGATTAAGCCAAACTGTTCAGTGTTTGTACTTTGAAGCTGAGCTTCCTCTCAAAGTGCCTACAGGACTGTGTCCTCTAAGTCTGTGCCTCCACTGGGCAAGCATGACCTCTCCCTGTGCTGTCTGAATTGTCAAATGATTATCTGTGGAGGTGGTACTTTTTCCAATTCAGAACTGGAATAAAGATTTTGCATCTCGCCCAGTATGAGCCCTGCCACATTCTTCCTTATTCCCCTGCTGAATGCAACCTCTTATTGCCCAGCTTCCCTGGGGCGTATGTGGACTTTGCCTTGCAGACTGACTTTCAGAGCCTAATGAATTAACTTGTCTTCTCTTTGCAGAAGAATAGTAACTGCTGCTTTTCCTTCTTTTTGGAGAATACGCAGTCCTTAGCTGTAGATCAGTTCAATATTTGTTTCTGTAAATCACACTGAAGTAATATGCTTAAGGACCCCAAGGTGTTTTGGGCAGAAGATGGCAAAAGATTACCTTTTGCATTGCTGAAAGAAATGTTGCTGCCATAAGCATTCAGTGTGGCATGAGGTAACAGAATAATTTGGATGAGAAATACTCACAACTTTTGGGCAGGGGCTATTTAGAGAAGTAAGAGGCAAAAGGCAAATTTTCTTCTGTTTCGGAAATGGGATTTGGGTCCCTAATGATCCCCACAGTTGGCTATGTCTTACAGCTCACCTGAAAGCTACGCTGCCCTGACATCTGAAAGGAGAAACCCCTTGTCACCACCTACAACAGCTTTTTCTGGGCTTCTCAGTCTGGAAAGTGATTCTGCTTGTGAGATGTGGTGTCAGAAGAGAGCCTGAGGTAGAGGTACAGGGCAGAGGCTATGTAGTTAACTGCTTTTATATTAGTTTGTGCTACTTGCATTGAGTTGTCTTGCTAGGAAGGCTTGCCCCTGGCAGCAGGAGCATATCTCCTCCATGTCTGTTCTTTCCCTGGATTAACAGCAAGATCAAGTCCTCTTGATCTTGCAGAACCTATGGACAGTGCAACACTACTGATTGTTACTTTAGGTGCATTTCGCTGCATCTTTGTTTGCTCTTCATGACTGCTCCAAGATTGCACATCAAAAAGGATCGTTAAAGATGTTTACTGCTGCCATATACACAGGCTGTGTGGGGTAAAAGCAGTCAGGAATGGCAAGGCCAAAGCCCAGTGAGGTGTTAATGGTATATTTACATAGTTTCTTGCCTACGCATCTTGTGTTTTGCTTCAGGCTTGCCCTGTCTATGGAGGTAGACTGTGCTATTAGTTGTGTCCACAGGGACCACAGCTCACTCGGCTGCCAGCTCTGCTGCTTTATTTAATGCTCAGTAGCTGTGTTGACCCATGGCATCCCAACACGGATACAGCCAGTTGGTTTAAACCATGTGGTTTGTTCCCTGGGTAGGATGAAGCAAAATTTTATCTTATGTTTGGGATGCTGCAAAGAGCCTGCACACCGGTCCTGCCTCTAGCACTGAGCCTTGGGCCTTTCTCTCTTTGAGTAATAATAAATTAGTATTAAAAAACAGTAATAAAAATCCCTATCTGCTGCTCCCAGTGTTGGAGCCCTTGAGAATGGAATTTGGAGACAAAGTTTCTCCAGAATGCTTGAGTGATAGATGAGATGCATTGCCAAAAGCTAAACCCGGGCAGCAATGAGGGAACACAAAATACCTTTTCAAGGGCTGCTGTGGCCATGGAACCCCTTCCTGAGGACTTTGAGCAACATTTCTGTGCTTACAGATAGGACTGAGGCTGAGTCTCTGTTCCCTAAGTTTGCACCACATCTGCTTTGCCTTTAGCTTGAACTGTTTTTGTGCATAAGCAATTTTATTAACTTGGAAACATATAAAGGACTGAGTTGAGCACTTCTGAAACCTGCTAATCAACACCTCTCAATGAAAAGTTGCTGAAAGTGCTGCTGTTGCTGTTCTCTGAGTCCTCTCACTTTCGCACCTTTTGCAAAAATCTGAGCACAGAAAAGCAGTTGTTAAATTCACTCAGTGACAGTAACACAAAAGGCTAAAATACAAAGGATTTATGATTGCCGGGAATGCAAGGACTAGCTCTTTAAAGTGCATCTTCTGAACTCCAGCTCTAAGAGAAAAGAAATGGTCATTTTACATGTTTGGAAATAATGATGCATCTGTCCTACCTTTGGCCTGATCACCCTGCTGGTGTTGCTGGTTACTGGCAGCAGGTGTCAGCAGTCAAAGTAGCTGAGCACACGCTCAGTGCAACTGTGGGATGAGCCTGTCCCACAGCCACCGATCCCAACATTGCTGGAGAAAATGTTCAGGCCAAATCTTAATCTCTGCTTTCACCACGGTGTGAGCGCCTGCTGGAATGGGACTATGAGCCAGAATGGTCCAAGCAAAACAGAATAACCAAGTTAACTTGGAAACCTATAAACCTCATCTTCCCAGGAGATCAATGCTGTTTGTCAGGTGGACAGGGGCACTTGCAGGCAGGTGTAGCTTTCTCAGCCTTGCTCTTCCAGGACTGTATGTGAAGTAGCTGAGCACTGCATTTGGCAGGAAGAGTTTAAAAAATGCAGAGGGGTTGGGGTAAAGGATGGGATAAAGCCTGCCGCAGCCCAGCCTCGGTGTGGTTTGGGTTTGCTCTTTTGGTTTGCAGACACTTTAAGAACAGAACGGATTGTTCTAAATCAGAGACTTTCAGGGGCCAGGGGCTGTGGTGTAAAATCTGGGAAGCGGTCTGTGTCCTGTGTCCTGTGTCCTGTCTATTTTCATCTCAGAGTAGTTGAGAACGTGGTTCTGTGTTATCTGCAGTCGTGAAATGAAGTGTTGGCTCTAATTAGAGTGAGGATAAATAAGCAGTTAATCCGCTCACAGCTCAGACGCCCACTGACTCCCACGCTGCCTCCCACATCACCTCCTGCATCAATGTAACGCCTTTCCTGCCACAGTGGGAAGGGAGGGTGCCAGGGGAAGAGCCTGCACAAACTGAAAACTGAGAACGTGGGGGCAGGATGACAAAGAGGAGTTGCTGGCTCCATCTGTGTCTCTATATTCTGCTTTGCTGAGCGGAAAAGCTATAGAGCACGCAGGATCTCTGGTTCAGCTGGGTGCCAATGCTGAAATGTTTGGCAAGTGCTGCTGTGCTCCCGCAGAGCCAGGGGTTTTGCTGTTAGAACATGTTGTGGTCTTCAGTTTTATTTCATTTTTGCCTTTTTTTTTTTTTTTTTTTTTTTTTTTTTTTTTTTTTTTTTTTTTTTTTTTTTTTTTTGATGGTGAAGACTCTCTCTCTCTGTAAGCTGTCTGGCCAGCTCCAACAAAGACTTTGAGACTTAAGGTTCTCAGGATGGCTTGGGAAAGATGCAGCCCTTTGTGTCACAACAGGAATGGGATTCATTCGTAAAGTATGTGGGTTTTGACAGGCCTGTTTTATAAAGGCAAAGAAAGAAAAAATCTGTCAGGACTAAGATTGCCTCTGGCTCTGTTGTGGTTACAGCCAAACAGAGCAGGTTTTCTGGTAGGCAATTTCATTGCCTAATTACAGTTCAATCACATCCGCAGTTCAAGGCACAGTTCTGCTATGCACAGATTCCTTCACAGGAAGGAACTGTTTCAAAAAACAAAGTAATGTTAGGATATTAGTAACTGTTGCTAGACTTTTTTGCTTTCCATCAACTCTTTTTTCATATCAAAGACAAATGCATAAGCAAAAGCATGATGGATGGGAGGTCAGCTGTGAGGAGTAATGAATAAGCTGTGCTGAAAATTGAAACTCCTTGAGACAAAGGCTCTCTTCGTTTGTGTGTTAATGATGCTTGAATGCACGGTCATCGGTTAAACAGTAATAAGCATTACATTGTTTCATCCGGATCTGCTGATGCATATTGCTTAGCAGGGGTTTCTAGGGGTGGAATGTGTAAGATGATCTGTTGCATGCTTTCTTTAATAAGACTGGGTAATTCTCACTCTGCGCTCCTGTCATTTGAATTTCTGAGTCTGTAAACCTCACAATGGTTTTCCTGCTGTTAAAGTCCAAACAGGTCAGATGTATTTTTTCAAAGGAGAGTCTGTAAGGCAAAATCTTATCCATAAATGGTTTATACAAAAGTTTGGAAGACCACTTCCTGCTGGAGAAGTGCAAGAATGCAAGTCCTGTGTAGTGACCCTGACTGTACAGAAGTGGCTGAGCTGAGATGCCAAGAGAAAGAAAGGAGAGGTAGTTCAGGCAGAGCCTGTCACTTGGATATGGCTTCTGTGCTGTAGCAGGGGAAGTACAAACCAGATCCCTCATGTTTATGCATCACAGGCTGAAGACCCACACAGTGTCTGTGACTCAGTGGCTGAATCAGATAAGGAGCATCCTGGTTCCAGTCCTCAAACTGCCAGGTATGCCTGGGTGATACCGGAAATGCAAAGCCTTCACAATTCCCATTGATGTCAGCAACTCTTGACGGTAATGAGGCACAGCAGATGATGGGTCAGGCAGTATTAGCTCTGGCAGCTGGGAAAAGAGAAATAGGTGATTTTCAGCACCTACAATGAGTTGTGGTTTGAGCTAGTTTAATAGCTTTCTGCCTTTTTTACCTTTTCACAGAATGACAGAATCATAGAATAATGGAAGAGATCTCTGGACATCATCTAGTCCAACCCTCCTGCTCAAAGCAGGGTCAGGGGTTGCTCAGAGCAGGTTGCTCAGGGTATTATCCAGTCAGGTTGTGAATATCTTCAAAGATGAAGACTCTACAACTTCTCTGGGCAACCTGTTCCAGTGTTCAACCACCCTCACCGTAATAAAGTTTTTCTTACATTTAACTGGAATTTCTTATATTTCAATCTGTGCCCATTGCCTCTTGTCCTTTCAATGAACAAGAAGCTAGAAGAGTCTAGCTCCATTTTTCCCTCCCTTGCAATACTTCCATCCCATACCAGCCTCTGCACCCAGCCAGCTCAGCTTGCTCACCCCTCCAAAAGCAACAGGTCCCTGCAGAAATAGCTCACCAAGCAGTCTGATGAGTGCTGGAGTTAGTATGTGGGAAGGGGCAAAGTGGCTTTCCTGGTGGATATACCTTGTTGAATCTACTTAGCCATAATCAGGTAGTTTCATCACTGGTTGGTGGTCTGCCCATCCGTTCATGAGGAGCGCTCTTCATAGTAGCATCATTTATCCTGCTGTGAGCTTGTTCCTGCTCACCTATCAATTTCTGTAACAGACACCAGCCTCCTTCATGCATAGCCCTGCTTCCCCGCGGAGCAGGTCCTGCCTGCATGCTGGGTCCTGCTGGCTGAGCACATCATGAATGAGATCATGTGTTAAAGGTGGCACCCATTCCTGCTCATGGTGCAATTCATACACATTTTCAATTCTGGTGGGTCCTGTCTTTTGATTGTTTGATCTAGCAACCTTGACCGTGTTCCCTACACCTTGGGGGAAATCAAATATCTCCATGGAGAAGAATAGTCTAATTAAGGACAGACTAGAAATGCACTCTCTGCAATGCAGGATGGAGCAGACATGTTCTCTAGCTCTTGCTCTCTTTCCCCGGCTCCTCATCGCTTGACTTTTCTGCTCATTCTATTTAATAATTTAAAATACACTTCTGGAACTTTCTCTGCCAAGCATCTACCTATTGCCTTTCCTTTACAATCTCTCTCTCTTCTATAGAAACTAGCCTTGGAGGGTTTCAGGTTCCAGAGAGCTAGAAATAAAAAATAATGTGGAGAAAATGAACTTCAATTTAATTTCTCTAAACCTCAATTCAATCAAACTGGGATGTCAGATTTCTGCCCCATAATTCTGGTTGGGACACTTCTGAGTTAGGTCTGGATTTGCCTGCAAAAAAGCAAGATTTTTTTTCTCTAAGTCTTCTTGCAAAGGAGTTATTTGTATTATGTCCAGTGGGTGTGGAATAAGTGGGAAACCTCAGGGGAAACCACAACTCATTTACTGCTTAAATGAAAATTGAAAAAGAGTTGAAAACACGATGTGCAAGATTTCAAATTTTATTTTATAAACAACAGTTGTTGCCTGTGGAAGAGTGAATGTAACAGAGGGATTTAATCTTTGTAAACAAGAGACAAATGCATCAAAACAGACCCTCAGGCATTTAACAAGACTTTAAATTTGACCTGGCTTTGGAGAAGCAGTGAAGAAGAAGCTGAAGCAACTTAACTGCTACTAAGAGTTTTATCTGTGAAGGAGACAAATAGGAGGATCCAAGGGCTTCACTCTTTGCATCTGTGTTTTATTAGAGCCATTGGTTTTGAACATGCGTTTCCCTTCCCAGGTGGATATTTGCAGGGTCTGTGAGCATCTGCACTGTGTTTCTGGAGTTCTCCAGCTCTGCTTGCCTCCCAGGCTAGACTGGCTGCCGCTCTGGAAGATGCATTAGTCAATGCCAAGGTATTAAAGCATAATTCAATGGTGAAGAAACAAAACGGACCTTGCTTTAAACCCTGTGAACCATGGTATTTCCAGAATGGTTTGTTAAGTTTGTTTGTTCTTAGCTCAGTGTTAGCAAGGCTTTCTTAGCTGTGCAGTTTCTAGATATATTTATTGTGCATAGTTATGGGAGGGTCTTCTTGCATTCCTTGAAATAATGCTTGATCTTAAGGTACATTTGGAGGATTTGTTAATGGGGACTATTTCACAGTTCTCTTCCTCCTCATCTGTCATTAGTCCTGTGCAAACCAGAGTTGCTCTTTGATAAGGAACGGGAGTTCCCAGGTGTCCTGTGCTGCCATCAGCTCCTGAAAACCATTGGTAGAAGATGCCGCAGAATAAATTGTTTATGGAGAGAATAGTAACAGACCCCCAGGCTCAGATGGAGCTGTCCACAGGCTGTGAAGGGACTCAGACCTGAAATGGCTGAACTATTTGGCATGGTGAGCAACCCTTCTGTTAAAACCACTGTGGCACCAGAAGACAGAAAGGTGGCTAACATGGAGATGCAGGTATCTGTAGGCTATAAACCTGATTTCTGGACTGGAAGGGATGAGGACTTCCTCTAAAGAATAGACTTGGAGCTCTTTGAATGAGTTAGGAAGTTTGTGGGCACAGTGAGCCTACCGGAATCCTCCACCTGGATTTCCCAAAGGTATTTTGGGACCCAAAGGTCCCTCAGCAAAGGCTCCTAAAGAAATGAAACAGCCATGGAATAGGAGAGAGATCCTTACAGGGAGAAATAATTTGCTAAAAGATAAGGAACAAAAGGTAGGAGGAAACAATTTGTTTCTGTAGTGGAAAATGCCGAGGATCTGTACAAGAACTGTGTTCAGCATATTCAAAATGATCTCAAAAAGCAGGCAAATACTGAAGTTTGCTGCTGATACAAAGTTACTCAGGGTTGTTCGGATGAAGGCCAACTGTGGAAAGAGATGGGGCAATAAAAAAGATGAAATTCAAATGTACATAAATATAAAATGGTGCACATGGGGAAAAAACAATTTTAACTCCATTTATAAAACAACAGGTTCTGAGTTAAGTGTTACCATCTGGAATGCTGGGGTTATAACAACCCATGCTATGAAAATGCCAGTTCAGTGGTCAGTAGCCATCAAGAAAATAGATTGCATGCTAGATTTATTAGGGAAAAAACAGACAGCAAAACAGAGAACATTGCTGTTTGCTCCAACAGAGGAACTGGGAGTATCAAGGGAAACTGGTGCAAGCTAGGAATCCCTAGATCTTCAAGGCTACTTTGGGGGAGAAGGGACCATTCCCAGAGGGCCTGGATCCATGCAGGGACTCAGGATAGGTGCCTGCAGGCTGTTCCGGCCCAGCCCTAGAGGGTTAATGCCACCAGGAGAGGGGACGCTGACTTCTGTGCAGATGCGTGCACTGCCTCACAGACATAACACATCTATCAGAAGTCCGGCGCTTGCTGAGTCACCTTTGTCCTTCCCTGGCTCCATTGTGAGGGGCCTGCAGGAAGCTGGTGGCTGACAAGCCGCTGGCCTCTACCACCTGCAGAAGCCACTGTGGTGACCCTTGCATGCCAAATCCATTCCTAAAATAGAATTTGTAATGCCTTTTTTAATATATAAGCTGGGAAAATTCCTTTGACCTCTGGTAACAGTTGGGAAGGTGAAGCTATGCTGGGCTGGAGAGAGAGAAAGCAGTGGAGGAGCACTGTAGTGACTATTCCTGCTGTGAATGCTGGAGGTCTTAGCAGGCCCAGGCCAAAAGTGTCACAACAGCAGACTCCAACCTCCACTGCCATCCAGTGCTGGCTCCCCAGCTAAGTGGCAGGTGGCATGCTGAGGGGGGCAGCTCTGCAGTCCAAAGCTGAAGGAAGGCAGAGGCAAAAAACATACCACAGACCCTGCCAGGCTGGTGGCCCGGGGCTGAGGTTTGTGTCATTGGCACTGTAGAGGAGGAGGAGTGGCCCTGCACCTCTCTGAGGCAGGTGCCCTCGTGTGTGCATGACAGTTATCTTTCCCAAGTTAGAAACAACATCACCTCTTTGCAAAGAACATATGGATTAAAAAATCCAGAGGAAACTTGGTCTCCATTTGCAAGCAAAGTCAGTGATGTTGCGGCTGTCTCTCGAGCTGGATTTGTTCAGTCCTAGGGTGACAGGGTAGGGGGCAACCCTCTTGCCTTCACAAGAGTGGAAGAATTTGGTCGCAGCGTGATCAGCCTGCTCTGGCCTGTATGGCCAAGCTGCAGCTGCCCGTTGTGCGACCTGCAATCCTTATTCCCAGGTGCCGTAAAACATCTTCTGGATGGACCCAGCTTGTCGAGCATCCATACCTCCCCAGGGACAGTTTAGTACATACACAATATTCATCAGAACACATGCTTGGCTGTAATTATGCCACTGAAAAGGGTGAGCTGTGCTGAACCTCCCATTCAGGATCTCTGTTGGGCACCTTTGTGCTGTTGAGGCTAGTTTTTAACAAGACTACTGTGCAGGATGAATTCAGTGCTTCTCAAAGGCCTGAGTGGATTTTAGCTGCACAGTTACCTTTAGCAACAACCCTGTTGCTCAACAAGCAGTGAAGTCCCACTTCTATCCTCCACTAAGACCCTGAGCAGCTTTTCCACTGCTCTTCACAGGACTAAAATCAGGATTATGGGCCCATTTTACTCAGCTCTCCCCACATGCCCCATCAGGCCAAAGCTTAGTAATCAGCAATTGTCTCAGTGTCCCCTCAGTGCCTGAGTATTTGCTACAATGCTGGGACAGGGCAGGACTGACTTCCATCCAGGAACTCCACACTCTCCTTGCCCCAGAGAAGGACCAGTCGTTCCTATGTCTGGCTTGAAATGTTGTGCCTTGCCAGTCCCTCATCAGTAGCACCGGGATCAGAAATACTTTCCCCTCCTCTCACACCCAGACCCAGATAACACTTGCAGCTTGCAGCTGCCAGCTGAAAAAGAAGAAAGATCTGTGCTGGCTTGGTCACATATCTAGTTAAAATCAGATCAGAATAAAAGTCTTCACCCATTTGAAATCCTGTATTGGTTCCTGCTGCTTGGAACATGACAGTCCCTGTCCCTGGGGCTGGCATCCTCTCTCAGCTAATCTCCCAGGAGCATCCTGCTGCACGGAAGGAAAAGGACTTAACCCCCGTCACGCTTCAGTAGGTGCAGTAATTGCTCAGGACTCCTTTCTCTGGCCTCTCTGTAATTGGTATCACTTCATCCCTGGCTTCATCCTCTGTAATCCTACAGGTAACCCCTTGTCTTGCTCTTCACCACCTTTGGCTCACATGCCACGACACAGCAAGCATCACACCAGACTCGGCTCTGCTGGCTCACTGGTAAGTGTTTCAGCCCTGCCATCAGGGAGCCAGGACAGATGGAGTAAGGAGAGTTTCTTCACCTCAGTTGGCCTCTTTAATCCCTGTTGTGCAGAGCCTCTCCAGGAGGCATGCCAAGCTTTCTCCAGATGCCCCAAATTTCCAGCACTTTTGCAACCGTTAGCGAATTTAAAACTGTTTTGAAAAAAGGCTTGAAACTGTGTCAGTCTGTTTCAAGGTATGTTTTCTCAGTACACAGTGACAGTGCAGTACATTGGAGGAGGGATACAGGCTGCAAGAGGAAACAGATAAAAGAACATGTGCTTGCGTGGCTGGAGCACCAGCTGCAGCAGCAACTGCCATGCAAATACTGCTGCTGCTCCAGAACATCAGTTTTGGAGCAATATTCCTCAGAAGGTAGTAGCTCAAATGGGGCAATGCAGATCAACCTTGCAAGCTTGACCACCTGGAAAAGGGTGAAACAATGCCAGTCAGAGGAGGAGATCTCAGCTCTGTGGTACCTCATGTGCACTGGCAGGATGGGATCATGGGCATCATCCCAGGCAGCCCAACCAAACTTTAGTGAAACCTTCCAGCAGGGTTCATGAGGGACTGCCAGGTGACATCCGAGCCAAAGCCACAGTCACAGCCATCTAGCACCACCAGGACAGAGGGCTGAGGGCCTCAGGGCCTCCTCTCTCAGCTGACCTGATGGAGGAGATGAAGCTGTCATGATGTGAGTGAGAGTCAGGGCCACAGTGCTGTAAATGCCACACCCACAGTGTGCATTGTATTTATGTATGCCAAACGGTGCACAGGGAGTATCCTAAAGGGCCATCTCCTTGAAAGGTGAGCGGAGAAGTGGCCCCAATGCTGCCCCACATGCCATTACTCCAGCTAAAAGGGAGAGCTGGGAAAGTGAGAGAGTGAGATTCCCCCAAGAGCAGAGCTGATGCAACCCAGGGCCTTGAGCACACGTGGGCATGAGGCTAGTGGAGGCCTCCCTGGTGGGTGGTAGACCAGCTAGTAGGGCATGTCTCCTAGTTGGCCTGCTGGCCTATCTGCATGTCGTGCCTCCCGGCTAGACAGAGTACATATGCTGATCGGCTAGCTGCCTTAGGGGAAGTCTGCACCCTCTGACTGGCCAGCTGGCTGCCTTCAGGGAAGCCTGTGCCTTCTGACTGGCCAGCTGGCTGCCCTGGGGGGAGCGTGCACAGTGTGGAAGTATGCACTTGCAAGTGGCAGGAGGGAAAAGGGAATGGTGGCAGGAGTACTTTAGTTTGCTTTTAATTTTTTTTCCCTCCTTGTAACATTAAGGCTGCCTTTGCAATTAGGAGTCTAACCCCCTGCTGTTAAGAGGCATGAATCTTATCTAGCCCCTTTCTCTTGAAAAGCAGTAAGTGCTGAGAACATTGCTGACAAATCTTCCCCTGTGCTAATTCCTGGGAGAATTGGATCATCTCAGGCATTTCCACACCCTCCCCCCACCCCAGCCAGCATCCTTGTGCAAAGTCACAGACCTGTAAGTTTGGCAGAAGTTGTCAGGGCCCTGAGTGCACTAATAGGCCTTAATGGCCCTGACCAGCCTCACCTGGGACCCCCACCCATGCATCCTCTGCTCAGGGACGCAGGAGCTCCATTTAAACTCAGTCCTGTTGTAGGATTATTGGTCTCCAGTTCAGCCATAGCCTTGCCTGGCTATGGACCCCAACCTGCAGACTGACTTCCTGGCTTGACCTCAAAGCTGCCTCTTTACCACAGCCTGATCAGCTGGAGTCTTGGCTGAACCTGGCTGCCATCTCTGGGGCTGCCCTGTTTGCCCCACTCAGGTACTGTGGGACTGGGCCCCTGCCGGTGAGGCCCATGCCCTGCTGGCTGCGTTATTGTGCTAGGCTCTGGGCTCCCTATCCCTTAGGGAGCAAGCTGACCTTTGCTGCTCCCTGATAGTAGTCATGTATATGCAGCACAGTGAAGAGCAGCACAAAACAGATAATTCAAAACCCAGCACATGAGAACTCTGGGCACTAGAGACTTGTCTAGTCTTTGCCATTTCAGACATGTGGGTTTTTCCTGCACCCTGCCAACCCCTGAGAGTACCCCTGTAAAAACCTGGGGAACTGGATGAGCCTGGAAACCCCTGTGGGCTACAGGCAGGTGACAAGAAGAAACATCACAGTCTGTGTCCTCTGAACAAATGCCTCCGGTTCTTCATGGACTTCAGTTTGCTTGAGCCCTAGACATCCCCGGCCATGCACAGTCCCTGTCTGTGCCTCCCACCATTCCTGGCTGGCATTGCTCTATCTCTGGGCCTGGCATCCCTGGGCATACGCAGCTCCCATCCCTGAGCATGCATAGCTCTGTCCCTGTCATTGCTGGGCACACACAGCTCCATCCATGCTGTTGCTGGGCATGCATGGCTCCATCCTATTAACATAAAAGGAAGAGCTGTTTGGGGATGTGATAATCAATGGCAGGTTTCGCTGTAGTGGCCATGAAACATGAGGGGGTGTGAAAAAAGCAAGTAGTGGTATGCAGACCCTGGACTTTAGGAGAGCAGACCAGCTTATTGAGGGAACTGGTAAGTAGAACCCCATGGGGGCAGCTGTGAAGGGTAAAGGAGCGCAGGAGAGCCGGCGGGTGTTTCAGGACAGCATCCTCCAAGCAGGAGAACGAACCATCCGTTACTCAAGTAAACGAGCAGATGTATCAGGAGGAGAGCTTAGCTAAACAGGAAACTTGGAACTGAGCTCCAATGTTGAAAGGCAGTGTGCAGGTGCTGGAAGCAGGAACAGGCTACATAGGAGAAATTTAGAAACATTACCCAGGCACATAGGAGCAATGTTAGGAAAGACAAAGCTCAGCTTGCTGAAATTTGCATGGGATGTCAGGGCTTCTACTGCTACGTTAGCTGAAAAAGGCTGAGCAAGAAAAAATGTGGGACCATTGCTGAATGGGGCAAGTGATTTAGCGACAGAGGACACGGATAAAACTGTGGTACTCCGTTGCCTCAGTCTTCACTAACAAGGTCTCCCAGGTTCTGTACTTAGAGGAGGGATTCAAAGAGAAGAATAACCAGCAGTGGATGAGGGTCAGGACAGGTATTAGTGGAGAGAAGTTGACCCGTAAAAATCCGTGAGACCAGACAGGCTGCATCCAAGGGTGCTGAGACAGCTGGCCATCTGTGTTAGTGGATGCCCTGCAAAGCTACTCTCTATCACTTTGGAAAGTCCCTGTCATTGTGCAGATTGGGGGAGGACCCTGACGACCGGAGAAAGACAAATGTCACGCCCATCTTCAAAAAAGGCCAAGAGAGCAGCCTGGGAGCTACAGGCTGGCTGGCCTTACTTTGATCCCTGAGAAAATCATGGAGCAAGTCTTGTTGGAGCACATTTCTGGGCACATGGAGGAGCAGAATCTGATGGGGAACAGTCAGCAAGGACTGAGCACTGGTAAGTCCCGCCTGGCCAACCTGATTGCCTTCCACGATAAAATCACTGGAGTTGTGGGTGAGGGGAGAGCAGTGGCGTCATTGATCTTGACAGCAGCAAGGCTTTTGACACCGTCTTCTACAATATTCTTGCATCCGGGCTGGGGCAGTGTGGTTCTGGGTGGGTGGACAACCAGATGGATAAAAATGGGTTGGATGGTGGGGCTCAGAGGACCATGGTTAAGAGGTCGTGCTCTCCCTGGATGCAGGTCACACCTGGGGCACCGTAGGGGTCTCTTTATCCAGCCCTGCAGGAGGCAAGGGGTGTGCTGTGGTCAGAGTTGCAGATGGCCCCCAAACTGGGGTGAACGGCCAAGACACTCGAGGGCAGAGCTGCCACCCAGAGGGACGGGCTGGCAGGAGCCTGGGGAACCTCGAGGAGGAAGCCGCCCAGCCGTGCCGCGGGGGAGGAGGCGCCCCGGGCCGGGAGGAG
>NW_020449085.1:298621-390514 GCF_003343035.1 Apteryx rowi
GGGCGGCGGCAGGCGGGAGCGGGTCCCGCCGAGGCCGGCTATGGCGGCACTGCCCTGCCTCCTGCTGCTGCTGTGCGGCGCCGCGCTCGGGCCCGCCGTGCACCTCGACTTCGCCGAGCACCGCAGCCAGGCGGCCAAGATAAAGGTCAACCCCCGCGGCAACCTCTGGGCTACAGGTACTGGCGGGAGCCTGGGGGGTTCCCAGCTTCAGATGGAGGAGGCTGGCTGGGGGTGAGGGACCAATTCTCAGGCAGCCTCGAGGCCTGGCTGAGCACTGCCAAACTCACCTCGGAAGTGGGGTGATGGAGCAGGCTGTGCCAGGTCACCTCTGTTAGTGGGTGGCCCTCCAGGGGGTTCCTACTGTGCCTCTTGGGATGAGGGATGAGCCCTCTTCTGGGAGAGAGTTGGGGTCATCTTCACTCTCACTGTGATCTGAAATGGGTGTCAAGGGCTCTGGTCTGGAGAGGTTTCTGGCAACTTGGGGATGTGGCAGGTTGTGACCAGTCTCCTGCTCCCCCTCCCCGCACAGCAGAGGGGGGATGCTGGAGGGCTTGCTGAGCCCTGCTGCAGCAGGTTGGTGCTGTAGCTGGCAGGGAAGGCACTCTACCTCCTGTGGTGGCCAGAAGAACATCAGGGCAGTGATGAGGCAGCCTCAGCTTTATGGAGGAATTCACATCTCGTGGTGATGAGTGCAATATTTCTTTAACCCTAGAGATCTTGACAGCAGAAGGAAAATTCCCTGAAGTCTGGTGTGGAACAAGGACCTGGGATTGCTGAATTATTCCTCACTAGCTCCTCACTGTATTGTATTTGGCTGTTTTAGGCAGGTGTAGGTTTGCTTGGTGCTTCCCATGGAATTGTGTTGCTATGAGGTAGCAGATAATAGCTTAATGTCCATCTGCCAGAATCCCTGCCCCCCTCTCCAGGCGTTTTCGTGGTACACAAGTGTGTTGTATTACAGGTCACTTCATGGGGAAGAAGAGCGTCTCGGGCTCTCCACACCTGGAGTCACCAGAAGATCCTGCTGTGCCGATGGTTTTTGGTCCCTCTCTTAGAGCCTTGCTGGAGGATATGATGGAACTGCTTACCCGTGAGCTCCTGAAAATCCTCTTGCAAGAAAGACTTTTGGATGAGAACCAAGGGAAATATGATCTCACTGACCAGGTGAATATTGACTAAGAGGAAGGGAGATGCCCTGAACAGGGAGGTGTTAGAGATGCTAGTCTGCAATAGCCAGCCTGGCTGGAGATGTGAGCATCTGCCCAAATGTTAGGGTGTTTCTCCCCTCCCCACCCCCTTCTGCTCCTGTTAACCCTCCTTAAACCACCTCTTAAGAGCAGCCATAAAGGGGCAGAGGAGAGATATCTCTAGGCTTGTGTCCAGTCGGACCATTGTTAGTTGTCCCAAGCCCTTGGGAAGGGCATGAGGATGAGCAGGGGATGTTGCGGTGGAGCTGTGGGAGTGGTGATCTTCAGCCCAGGGATTGTTAATGAGCATCTGGATGCGGAAGAGAATGGCTACTGAGGCTGCCATGGAAAAATATGGCCCCTCACCTTGCCTTACCAGCCACTTCAAGGAACAGGAAATCCTACCTCCCCTCTCTCTAAAGAGAGGTAAGTCAAGAGGCATGCAGCTTCCTACGTGCAGGAAAAGGAGCCTGTCCTGCAAAGAGGTCTTGGACCCCCATCCTGGTGTTGCGTTGCCTTGGCCAGATCCCTTGCTACTGGGGGAACGCTTAGCGCTGTTAGCTTGGCTTGCGAAGGGGAAGTGTACGTGGCTCATACTGCAGTGCAGAGAGGTCTCAGGGATCAAGCAGGCGCCCTCTGCAGCAGGAGCTCTGGTAGTCCTGCTGTGCATCAGCAAATCCTCAGCCGCCGCTCCCTGACTCCTTGGTGTAGCTTTTGCCTTGGAGCTCACCCAAATCCTGGTGGAAAATCCCCCACTGGGGATAATGTGCACACACAGATCCTCATAGGGACATGGAGATGGAATTGCTTGGTCTGTCTGGCTCAGCCTGACTGCTGCTTTATGTGTGCTCCCCTTGCGTCTCACCCTTTCTAGTCACTGCAGGAAATAATTGAGAGTCTAAAAGGGATGAAATCTGCTTAGGTGGGGTCTACACATACTATCCTCTGAGCTGCTGTGCTTGAGGAGCTATCCAGTAACACTACACACAGGTAAAATGGCTTCTGTCATCTGGGTTTAGGCAGCACTTGCTCTTCTTTGTTCTTTTGGGAAGGTGTGAGTGGAGCAGAGCTGCAGGGATGTGAGCCTGGGTGGCACTGACTGCTCAAGCACCTTCCTGACTTGGTTTCAGCAGATCAAGATAAACTGGGGCTCTCCCAGAGAACTGGTCCCATCAGGATGGGAACTTTGTAGTGAAGAGACAGCTGGGCGTCGCTGAAGAAATCAGCCCACTCTGCTCCCTTTGAGGTGCCATGTGCTATGACCACTGCACTGCTGCAGCTTGTGCTTCTCAGACCCAACTGAAGGGGAGGAGAGGGCTCTGAAGGTCCTAGACCTTCCTCCAACCTTCCATGGGGAGTCTTTGAGGAGGGTATTTTGCTGCTGCATGAGCTGTTGGAGATGGTGGGAGGGCTGGTTGCTGTGCTGCCCTGTTTCRTGCACTAGGATGGTAGCGAGTGTGCAGTGCGAATTCAATTAAAGTGATCCTGTGGTTCTCCTCTGTGTAGGTAAGTCACACAGTCATTGCTCTCACTGCAGATATGCTGGGGTGGAGGCTGTCCTAGGCATCACTGCTGTGTTTCAGACAGCCACCTGGATGTCTGTGCCCTGCCAGCCTTATCAGTGCTCATTCCCAGTGCTTGAAGGCGGGCTCTGGCCAGTGTTGAACACCAGTCTTTGGTACATGTGTGTGCTGGGTGTTGAAGCTCCATCACTGGAGAGTGCTTTGGCTCGTAGTTAAGCTGGCTCCAGCTGGCTGGGTACCTTGTTGTCCTGGTGCCTCTCTGGTGGCTCTGCTGGAGGTGGAATGCCCTGCACCCATGTGGCATCTAAACTGAGGTGTCTGGTGTGCAGCTGGATCCTGTTTCTTGCCCCTCTCCTCCCAAAACCCCTCAAGTCTTTTGACTTGACCCAGTTGGTGCCCTGGAGTGCTAGCTGTCCTTTCCCTGACTGTGTGGCAGTGGAGACTGCTCTGTGCAGGGTGTTACATCCAGTTCTGGCCTTTCAGCATCTACGAGCACCTCGTTTGACTCGATTCCTGCCTTCCTGCTCCTTTCTTCACTCCTTCCCTCTCTCCCCTGGGACATTCTTGTCTTCAAGTTGCTGGTTGATAACACAGAACTGTTTCTCCTTGGTGTCTTTGAGCACTGTCTGTGTTATGCTTTCTACTGGGTTCTTAGTATTTTTTTTCTCTCATGTGGGTGACATGATGCCATTGCCAGTTGCTACTACCTTTTCTGCTTTCTCCATCACTATGGCTGTTGTTGGACACCTGGGGTCAGCAGCAAGCCTCTGCTTGAATTGATTTGCTTGCCATGTTCACTGGCTGTCTATCAAGCTGTTTGACATGGGTGAAACTCTCCATCCACCTCTGCTCAGGAACTATCATTTTCATCTTGATTCAGATTAGAAAAGCACCTTCCTTGGGACCTGCCAGTCAGCAAGGCAGGAATTCTCATGCTCTCTAGATGTCACTCCACTGCACTGATACACTTGCCGTGCTGTGTGGCAGGGTAAGCATCAGGGGACACAGGCTTTTATTAAAAAAAAAAAAATCAAACAGGCTTTTTCCTTTCTGTGGTTGTCACTGGTGATTGACAAACTGCTTCTCCCTTTCTATGGGGCCCCTCTAAGTACCCCAGGACTTAATCTTTTTGCTTGTTCTCCTTTCACATGAGTTAGTCCTGCCTGCTGCTGTTAGGATTTGGTCTTCTCAAGACATCTTCTGGCCCTTTGCAGAGCAGGAATCCATGGGCTGCCTCATGCTTTGGGTAGCAGAAGTCACACAGAGCAAAAGGGGTTTGAAAAATTTTTTAAACTACATGCAGCAGGCAGGCTTGACTCCCAACATGTTTGGGGTAGTGGGTCACAGTGCCTCCCTGTTCCTGTGCATGACAAAGATTTGGCTGGCAAGGGAGGATCATCTCAGTGCTTGGTGGGGGTGAGAAGGGCTGTCATCTCATTGCATAAGTGGCAGCATTTCTCCAGGAGACAAACAGCCTGGGTGTATGGACTGAGATGACTTTAGAGTTGTGGGGAGAGCCTGTCTGCATGAACACAAATCCTGTCCCACACAGCTCTGGGATTTCTGAGCAGCAAGCAATTCCACAAAATCCCTCTGACTCTTCCCTGCTGTGTCTTGCTTTTTGCCTTCTTGCCTTGCTCCCTGCCAAATCAGACCCCGAGGCTGCCCTTGACCCTGAAACATGACCCAGAGGCTGCTGTCTCATTGCAGCAGGGCTGTATTGCAGTAAAGTTCACCTCTGACATCTTCCAGCTGTTGGAGTGATGGGGTGGGAGGGGGAATTTGGGCCCCTGGCTCCTTTCCTGTTGTGTGCTGTCCCTCTAGCCCCTGCTGTCCTGAACCACCTGTGAAAGCACCTTCTTAGTCCAGCCTGGGGCATCAGTCTGGTCTTCTGATCCTATGCTGCCCAGGAAGGCAGGCGATGTAGGCAGAGGCCGTGTATGGGGCAAGCGGCTTACTGTTGTGCTCTTCCTTGTAGGAGACAGGGCTTTTAACAAAGCTGCTGGAGAAGTATTTTTCAAACTGAAGAAGCACAGCCACAGAGGATGGGGTCTGCAGGCTCGTCTATGTACGGCGAATGAAGGAGAGCAACTTCCTTGTGGGTTACTGTAGCAACATCACTTTTGTTTATTTTTTTTCTGTAATACTGTTAATAGTGATTGCCTGTATGAAAAGCAGAGCCTCCCTGTACATTTCCTGTATGTTTTCTGCTTTCTTAATGTCTAATGTGCCCCTGTCAATAAAACCAGCTCTTTGCACAGACCAGCTCAGCCTTTTCTTTGGGGGTAGAAATGGGGGAAGTCTGTGGGTTGTGCTGGGGGAGGAGGGAAGGTACTGAGATCACTCTTAGCACTGATGGAGTTGGGTTGTGATTTTTCTCTTTATTGTGAGTGGCTGTGTTTCTCCCACCTGGGAGCATGTGGTGCCTGATAGTGTAGAGCACATCCTGCTCTGTGCACCATTGCCCCTAACCATCCAGTGATGCAGCCCTGGGCTTGAGCAATGCTGTCAGTGCAAGCATGCTGACCTCCAACCTTTTCCCCTTAACAGCCATGAGGGGATAGGATTCACTCCCTGCAGCCTCTACTCACTAAAGAAGGCACAAACTGCTGTATAACAAAATTGCAAGCTTGGATGAACTGCTTGCAGCACTTGCTGCTGGAGCAAGCCCCTGTGGCATCAGTGTGACCTCCTAGCTGGAGAGATTAGCAGCAGTTTAAATGGCAAACCATCATGAAAATAAAAGGCATCTTGCTCAGGTCCTGGATGTGGTTTCTGATACAAGCATGGTCTTGTGGTCCTAGGCTGGCAGGACCCCAGGGTTTCATATGTACACATGGCCCAAAGCTGGACCTTGTTTTGCTGTCCTTCATCTGCTGGCTGTGACCACTAGGCACTCAGCCTGGCTTTGGCCGCCTCTGGAATTGTCACCTGGTGCAACTTCACCTTGTGCACACAGTTAAAAACATTTATGCAAACAGAGGTGTAGATCCCGGATCCTCCATTGTGCAGGACAGCTGAAAAAGGCAGATATTATTTTAGACCTCATTGAAACAGCCTCTCTGAAAGAGACTGTACAACCCACAGAAGTGCTGAAGAATGGGAAAAAAGCTTTGCAAAGAGAAATAGAGCCAGGTGCTGAACCTGCTCTCCTATGTCCTAGGTAAGTATCCTCATCTTGAGCTGGCTCCTGGAGAGCTTTTCAGTGGCCAGGTTCTGGCTTGATTTAAAAGAGTGAAAGTTTAAAGCTTTTTGCTGCTAAGTAAACCCAGTCCCAAGCAGAGATGGGAAGGGTGGGATCTAGAAATTTTCACAGTGTGGAAGAAATGGGTCTGATCCTGCTTGTTGACCTGCTAAAAGGCCTTCTCCATGTTGTTGGTCATGCAGGTGGGGCTGCAGCTGAAGACCCGGATGTCCTGGACCTGGGGAGGAGGAACAGGACTTCTGAGAAGCTCCTTGCTACTAGTCATGGGGAGGGAGCGGGAGTGGGGTCACACCATCCTAGAGGCTTCTGTGAGTGGCACATGGGATTGTGACAGAGCTGTCCCCTTGCCAGGAGGCTTTAAACCAGGAGAGAGATCCATGGGTCACTTGTTTGTGTGCCTCCCACTGAGGGCAGATGCTCTTCTGGGGACTCCACAGAGCTTGCATGGACCTCAGGGTGCACCTCCTGCAGTGAGGTGAAGAAGGGCATGAAGGGGGACCACCTGAAATGGGTGGCCGAGCACAACCCTGTGAACAGGCTCTGATTCAGCACCTTCTGGAGTGCCTCTTGCAGATGTACTGAAAGAGACCAGTGCACGTCAGATGGCACTGCATAATCCTGGCACCAGCCTGGCAGCCTCTCCAGCAGGCAGCCCTGATGTGGGGCTCACCAGCATGGTGATGCCCCTCTGGGGCCCCACACAGTGTTTTGACCCCCATGATAGTCACATTGACGAAGACCAGGGGTTTTGCTCCTCTGCTGTGTCAGGACAGGGTCAATTCTGCTTCCTAAGATTAGGTGGGCATTGCTGCACTCTTGCAGCATCCTCCAGGTTGGCCATATCCCTGCTGGTCTCTACTTGTGGTGCATCACAAGAACAGCTTCTGGTCCTTTATCCTTGGTGCCAAGGAGATGGTTGTGTACACTGTGGCTGATCTGGGGCAATGGTAGGGCTGCCCACATGGATAATCAAAGAAGCCTACCCGGCTGTCTGTGCCTGTGGCTCACCTTGGCCCTGCAGCTTGCTTCTCTGACATATGGAAAAGCCAGGTGATTCCGTCGGTCAGGATCTGGGGACCACCAAACCTAGTGCCACTCTGCAAACTCTTTTGCCTCAAGGGGAGTTTCCCACAAAACCCCTCCCTGAACAACTGACAGTGACTCATCTTTCTTAGCTGCCCCCAACATCATTGCAGCAGATTCTTAAGGGAGCAACGGAGCCTGGTTAGATAAAAAGGCAATTTGGCTTGTGATTGGTTTGAACTGCTGCTTTTGGGGGGAACAATGGGGAGCTATAAAAGATTAACACCATCTTGCACAGTGTGGACCCTGCTCCAGACAGCTGGGCTGAGCTCAAGACCTTCCACCCAGTGAGAAAGGGACACCCGCACTGTGATTCCTAGGTGACTGATGGGGCATGGAGGGATTGAATCTCAGAAGAGAGCAACTTCGTTGTGAACCTAAAGCGTACATAGAATAATATTTAGTGCCTGGCTATAGCGAATTAGGCTGAAAGATTAATCTAAGAGTGAGTAATAAATGCTTATTTACTTGTGGCCGTGTTACATCTGGAGTCCTTGCTCTTTTACGGTCCCCCTTATGTTAGTGAACATTCAAAAGAATCCTTGACTCAGCCACCTTGGCGCAATGCCACACAGTGCTTTTCAGGTTTAAACTCAAACTCTTTCCTATCAGTTATTTTCTGTCTTGCCCCACTGATGAGACATTTCACACGTTCCCACTCCAGGTGACCTTGCTGTCTCCCATATCTGTGCATCTCTGTTCTTTGTGGTGGGTGTTTAAAGTCCTTTGCCCCCATCACTGCAGGAGTTGGGTAGTTTTGGGGAAGGGGATAGTTCCTTCAAGTCTTGTCTTCCAGATCATGTCATGGCAGCATCCAAAACAGGCAGTTTTCTCAGCTGATCAGACCACCATGCACTTGGGAGATCCCTTCGCTAAAGGCTCTCAGTTCCTGCCCAGTCTAGTCCATGCCCCCTCTCCCTTCTCCCATGGCACAGAGCCAACATAGGAAAAAAGAGACAAAGCACAAAAAAGACTCTAGGCATGGTTTTACTGACACAATTTGTTTAAAGGAAAACACCAGCCCACCTCAACTTTCATGATAGTCCCCAGGTAATGGGTAGGAAGAACAGGTCTCACTGCTGAAAGATCACAAAATCTTTTATGCTTCACCTTACTTATAAAGTCAGGGGAGCCAAGGACAACCCATGCAAAATTGGTAGCTGATTCCTCATTATTATGTTGGGTTGTGTAGACTAGATCTGGAGTCCTTAAAAATCATCTCCCTTCAACATTTATGCCTCTGTAGCCTTCCTGGGATGGAACAGACTGCCCAAAGTTCAGAGCCCAATCTGGACCTCCAGCTCCAGGTACCTGTCCAGGCCCTAATTCCACAAAAGCATCCATAGGTAGCCTGGCAATTTCCTGTGCTCCTAGACATGTTCTGCACGGGACTTCTTGGAGCCATCCAGATATCCAGGCTTGGTTTTGCCCACTTTGAAGAAGAGGTTAGAATGAAAATAAGTCTCTCTCTGCTAGCCTCATGCTTCAGTGCATGCACCACATCGCTCTAAGAGCCACTGGTGCTTAGAAGAGGGTCTGCTCCTCTTTTGGGTGAGTCACTTGCACTCCCAGACACAGCTCAGCCTGGCACTAACTGCATGGGTTGGGGCTTCTCACTTAGAGATGTTTGTCCCACGTCACAACCCTGTTCCTAGTGACACCTTCTGGCTGACTCTGGTCTGCAACAAATTCAGTGTAATGTTCCCTACCTTCCCCTTGAAAGCTGTGCCAGTTTGCAGCGATGTTGAATTCCCCTGCAGAGGAGGCTGGCTTCCCAGCACCATCGATGGAGAGGATGTGGACAGCAAAGTTCTCACTTGTTATTAGGCTCCTACTGACATATTTGTAAGACTAGGTGCCTAAGAAGAGTTATGAGCCCAAATGCCTTTGTGGATTTTACCTGAAAGAGCCAAGCTCAAATTTTTGAATTTTCTTCCAGAGACTTCCAAAAGGGGCATCTTCTTTCAACTGACTTTACAGAGAACTTGGCTCCTAACTCAGGTGTGCTGGCTAGCCTAATGGAGAAGATACCTCATGGTTAAGTATTGTACTGCTCGAGCTCAAGTAGACAGTCTGGGTCTCGACTGGTGTCATTAGCATAGGAAAAATGAGAATAAGTTTGATGTCTGTTGTTGCCCTTGTGCTCAAAACAGGTGTTCACATCAGTATCAGGGAGCTGAGGACATGTGGAGCAGAGACACAACCTGCAGTATCCCCAAAACAATGCGAAAGTCATCAAGGTCATACATCATGAACATGAGCCTCAACTTCTCCTCTGGAGAGCCTAGTAGAGCAAAGCACAACACAAGCAAAGCTCAGGGGATTAGCACAGACCCTGCAGAGGGACCTTCTAAGGTCCTGTTGAGACTTTCTGGGCAAATCAGTGATGTCACTGCAGAATGTGCAGTGCAACATACACTTGCACTTGCAAAAGCAACACACATCCCCAAGGCTACGAGATACTGAGACAGGTGGCCAGATTCTGCGCTCTTCTACCAGAACAGACTCATTGACATAGCTGGGGACAGCACTGCTCTGTGATCCAGAGACCAGCAGCTTACCAAAGCATATATGCATCTCTGGCTTGCCAGGCAACTCAGACTCACAACCTTCCCAAATTTCTGTTCACGTGAAGATGCATGGTAGCATCCAATGAAGGGAGCCTGGGGATCTCTTCTTTTAGTGATGGGCTTCCCATGTAGTGATGTGTTTTGAAATAGATGGTCACTGCCCTATGCCTCTACTTGGCTAGTAACCAGGAGTTTACCCCAAAGTTGTACGTGCCCTGACTTTTGGGTTCCCCAGCAGGAGAAATAAAAAAACAGAGTGCCAAGTCAATGACCTTCTCCTATCCCTCAAACCAGCACTGGATCGCACCTTTCATGAAGATCACCAAGACATCCAGGAACTCTCAGAAGGAGTTGTACCCGTTGCCATCTTTGTTGGCCAGGGAGAACATGGACTTCCCAAACATGTCCTGGGGCTTGAGTCCCAAGCACTAAGCAAACTCAGCCCTGCTCAGCTCGCACATCAGAGACTCCTTTGCCTTTCTGTGAAGAGTCATTGTTGAGGTCACCAGCATCTGACTTGTCAATATCCCACACCTGTGAGATGAGAACTGACCAGATTCACAACATGACTGTCTGGGATCACTTTGGGACCCTTCTCCAAAAACTTATTTGCAGCAAGGCCCTGAGCATTTTCCCCCATGAGAATGATGCTGCTGTGGCACAGGCCCAGAGAGATGGAGGGGAGTTCCCCACCATTGGGCATGCTCATCACTGACCTGGACCAGGCCCTGAGCACACTGATGTGTCTTTATCATTAGCTCTGCTCCAAGCAGGGAGTTGGAATAGAGATCTCTGAGGTCCCTTCCAGCCTTGAGCCCTGCGCTGCTCCATGATTACTGCTGAAGACTCAAGGCCAATACTGCTGCATCTGAGGGATCCATCATGTATCCAGCTCAATGTTGTCTACACCCACGTACAAATCTGAGCAAATAAATGTCTGACAAATATTTCCAAAATTCCAAGAGCTGACTCCTCTGCTTCTTTGTCACAGCCTCCTTCAGCAGGTCCTTCTCCCTCATTTCTGATGCTCTGAGTACCAGCCCACTCCCTTCCAAGTAGATGTTCAGATCTTCAGCAAACACCTTCCACTTTTCCTCACTATTAAAAACCAGCATTTGTGGCAGATAGGAATTCCCTGGCCATCCAGGGAGCCTCAGCTCAGCAATCCATCCATCCCCATTGGTCAGGAACCTCTGGTATCTCCTGAGGAACCAATTGCTTTTGAATTCTCTTTTGTCTGTTTTCTGGTTACATGGAAGCCCAGCCCCCAGTGAGAAAGTACACTCCATGAACAAAGCCACCATATCTCCTTGTCCAGCCCTGGGCCAGGAACTGCAGATCCTGCCATAAATCTACCTTGCTGTGTTTTCTAAGTGGGTTTCCTTCCTGATCTTCCAATTCTTATACTGCTCCATGAAAATAGATATGAAAGACAAAGCATCCCTGTAACTACCAAAGACTTAAGGAAACATAAGGTTTAGGGTGCTAACCTCAGGTGTGCTGCTAGATGCTCACACTGGAAAATGCTGCTGATGTCCACTCCACAGTCCCCAGGGACATTGGATAATATTCATGTTGAGGTAACTCAACACACCTACAGACTGATCTTCTCAAAGCACCTGGGTGACTTCTGGTGGATACCCATGGCTCTTATATTTCTTGGGTGTTTTGAGAGCATTACCCTGGAAACCTATCCTTAAGCATCTGTTTCAGGACTTTGGTAGATATCATGCCTCCAAGCTTTTGAGAAATCCCAGTCTTTTGCGATCTGCCTGCTCTGCTCTGGGATCTGCCTTTATGACATTTGACTGCTGATCCACACCATACACAGTCTATCAGCACAATGCCCCATCACACATCAGGTCATATTCTTTGGGGATCTTCAGGAGCAAAGCTTTATTCCTTTTGCTGCTGGGCAGGATCATGCCCACCCACTGCTGGAACTGGAGGTTGACGCTGTGGACCATGGACCACTTCCTGTCCAGCACCTTGATCTGCATTTTCGACTGGAAGAGCAGGAGAATATGTTGGCTGGGCTCACCAGGGCCCTGACACTCCAAGGCTGTGGAGCAGAGGGAGAGGGAAGGGGGACCTCCAGGTTGTGTAAGATGAGGAAGGGCTTAGGAAAGACAGAGGGCTTTCTCCAGTGAGAGAGGCTAGGGAAACTAGTGAATTGTTCAGGTTTTTCCTTCCACATAAAAGAGCTCTGCATTTGTTCCCCTTGCTGCTCTAGACCAAGGCCATCCCTCCATGCCTATGCTTGGACTCCTTGTGCTCACAAAGCTCAATGTTCTCCAGAACCTGCTCGCAGCAGAGCTGGCTGCTTCTGCACAATGTGAGCAGAAGTGCACTGAGGTCAATGATTCAAATGAGGATCGCTTCCTTGGAGTGCACAGATTGTCATGGAGCAGAACTGCAGCAAAAATGTCCAGCAGCTGCAACAGTTCAGAGCATGAATGTCTACAGGGCGACCATAGCATGTCTCCTGGACTTCTCCCACTGCAGTGGCTGTGGCATGACTGCAGAGATAGATAGGAGAAAGAAGTGAAGCAAGGTAAGAGAAATGGAGACAAATCACCTGCACCACTGACATTTGCTCCTATTTAGTTGTGGGACTGTCCCATGAGAAGGAAGTGGCTCAGATGGATGTGGGTGAAGGGCCACTGCCACCACTTGGTGTCATTGGTATCCCAGGGTTAGCAAAGCGCTCTATGTCATGCTCAGTCACGCAGGACTGGCTCACCTTCTACACCCTCAGCAGCGTCTCTGACCTCATGTTGGCATGCTTCCTCCTCCGCAATCTCTTGAGATTTCTCTTCCTTATGAAAGCAGTAAACCAGGCAATGAGGAAGCTTGTTGTGCCAGGATAGAAAGGGGCAGAAAGGAAATCAAGTTGCCATCAGGAAGCAGAACAATCTTAGTCTTGTATACATCTTTGCCATCCCCCATGCTCTTCCAGGGAGAACTTCTCTCATCCCAGTATGACCACCAAACCCTGACCTGACCAAGGTGAACACAACTAGTCCTGAGGCAAGAGAGATGGACCATCCCAGCTAGACACCCACAAAGCTTTTTTTATAGGCTTTCTTCTCAGCGTCTGCTCCTGGTGAACATGAGATGTCATTCTTCAATGGATGGAAATGGTTCTAGAGCAGCAGAAACAAAAATAGCCAGGTTTAGTTACTCTCTGGAGCTTACAGGTGTGTGCTGAGGCATATGCATTGCAGCTGTGGAGCAAGGAGGAGATCTGGGCTTCTGAACTTGTGTAGTCAGGGAGCCCAGAATGACATTTCATTTCAGTTCAACATTTATCCCATTATTCTAATCACATCTCCAGAAACTTCTTGCACTGTCTTATAGCCTCACTCAAAAAGTTAAGCCTGTTGGAAATAGCCTATGGAGATCCTACCTCCTTCATGCTGATTTCTGCATAATGTTCCTGATTTCTGAAATGCCACTTCTGAGCATGAGCCTGCAGGAGCTGGTGACCCTGGAGGAACACAGACCATTCCTTGCAGCATGAGGGAGAGACGTTTTCCAAACCCAAAGCCAAGTGGAGAAGCTCTGAGTTTATAACCTTGGCAGGACTCTGGGACAGCCAGGGGTCTTGCGAGATCAAAACTGATTGCAACAAGGTTGCACAATCCCTACAAAATCTGTGCTAAGTACAGCTGGATCAAAAGATTTGCTATGCATAAGCTAAGGCAACCCCATCTCTTCTTACAGACTGTCATGATTCTATGTATTTTAAAAAAATATTAAACAAGTAGTTGTCTGTAATTTATCTCACAATATTTCTGACCCCACCCTGCAGATCAGCCCTGAGGTCTTTCTACTGCTTTTGAGGTAGAAGCATGCTTTCTTATTACACCATATGTTATTGGCAATTCTCTCTGGATGAAAGAAACAGATATTCAGATGACCCTCTACCCATAGCCAGAATATGAGGTGTAGACAGCTTGGGTGTATGCAGACACAGACTTGCGTTGCAGTCCATGGTGGGGTAGCACTGCTCTATTCATTAATTTCAAGACTAGCACAGAGATGCCGGATATAGGAGTATCAGTATTGCTTTCATTAGGCCTTTAATAATAGGGATTGTGAGAGAAAGTTTGTTCTCTAAATTACAAGCTAGGCTTAAAGTGCTAATTACAGCCCAGTACATCATTAACAAGCAAAGCTTGGAAGGGATTAGCTTGTTTTTAGTTACAGCAGACTCACAGGAATGGCTACAAACTGTAATCTGCAGGGAGTGGGGTTCCCCAAGCTGGCATGGTAAAATTTCCGACAAGCCATGTCCCAAAGACTAATGCACAGGGACACTGATTTACTGAGTCCCACTCCAGGTTACGGCTGCCTTTGACCCTGCGTGTCCTGCATGTTGTGGACTCAGAGGAAGTCCCATGGGGCAGACTACAGGTTGTTGTGGTTGCTGTAAGGCAGGAGAGAGATGGCAGACCAGCTCCTGGCCTTTTTCTGTACAGCACTGAATAGGGAAGGCATTCGGGGCATTCAGCACTTCTGTAATGCTCTTGTCCTGTGGCGGCAGAGCTCTGTTGGATGAGCTGTGCACTCAGGGATGAGGCTGGACAGATGCTCTGAGAACTGACACCCACACCATTTTTTGGTGGAGAAGGCAACATCCATAAAATATTGCCTGGCTTTATCTAAACATTCAGCTCTGTCAGGAACAATACCACGAAATACATCATTTGGGGGAGGGTTTTCCAAAATCACAGTGAAATTCCTTTTTTTTTTTTTCAACCAGTCAGATGTTTCCATCAGCACTGGTCAGAGGTGAGGCCACAGCTGGTGGGAACTAGGAGCCTTCATGGCCCCTTCCCTTTCTCTCCCCACCGTCTCTTCCTTGGGGAAAGTGGGCAGGCAGCGAGCTGCTGCAGGGGCCATGACTGCCCTCAGACCCAGTGATCCCTCCTGTTGCCAACCAGATGCTTGGTTCAAAAGTGGTCTTCTGACATGCTTTTAAAGCACCAGGTGTGTTTCACCCTGGTAATTTCCAGACATGGTGCCCTCTTGAATTGCAAACATCTATTCCACCAAGGAAAAACAAAAGCTGAGACTCTTGGGACCCCACAAGGCCATCCAGCTGCTCATGTCCTGTGGTGTACCCCAGAACACACCATGGACATGCTAGGTGGATGTGGGGCCCCATCTTGGCTCTAAAGAGCTCTTGTGATGGGCAGAGGCCTAACGTGGGAAAGGGGCTGCCCATGCTGAGGGGCAGAGGGTGAAGCCTAGGATGTTGGCAGAGCGCTGTGTCCAGAGAGATGGGAAGTGATGGTTGCAGTGGGTGAACAGGCCTCCAGCTTATGGAAGAGACCCTGGGGAGTGGAGGATGAGGGCTCTGCTCTCTACTTGCTTTGCTCTGTGGGTGAGTTCACACCAGTCCAAACCAGTGGAGGATGCTCCCTGCCTCTGCACACATCGGAGGAGCTGAGAACAAGCCTCCTCTTCTGCTCTGTCCTCCCAGAGCTGTGCAGGCTTTGGGGCCCCTGGGTGACTACTCAGACCCCCCACGCTCCCTCCCCGTACCTCTCTGCTTCAGTAGCTGTTGCAAAGCCACAGTGCTGGGTACAGGTCAACCTGGAACTGGCACATGGGATTTCTGAAACAAGAGAGAAGGTCTGGACCCACAGCCCTGCAGTTGGCCAGCTCCGAGGGCTGCCCCTAAACTGGGGCCTGGAAGGTGCCACACTGCCCAGGCAAGTGCTGAGCAAACCCAGTGAAGGTCAGGACACTGGGGAAGGAACAGGGACAGGCCCTGCCTCGGGCGTCCCCTTTGCTGGCGTGGGCTCAGCTCTCCCACAGCCCAACCTAGCAGCACCATGCTTTGCTCAAGGACTACTGCACTCCGCTAGGTGGAAACTGCCCAGTGGGGAGCCTCTCTGTCCTTCCTCCTGTCCCTCCCTTCAAGCTTCTCCATTCAGCTGTTTCAAAGGATCCCAGGCAAGTAGCTGCATCCCAGCATCTAGTGATAGAGCGGGTGATCTTACCCACTGGCATTAGCAGCCTCCTGCTATGTTATCTTCATGGCTCCCTATGGTCTCCAGAAGAGTCATGAGCAAGGGCTGGACAGCCTGACTCCACCAACTTGATGAAGGTTCCATTCACCCTCGCTCCTTTTTCTCTAATGAGTCTTGCCTGGAATAGGATTGCCATGCCCTTCCTTCATCCAAGGGAGGAGGCTGCTGCCACTCACTGTCTTCTGGAGCTTGCTAAAAGCTGTTGAGCAGTGTGAATGTTTCACTGGAGTTTGCTTAGATGTTGACTCCAGGACAGGGAAACCTCGGCCGGATTTCTAATCACATGACAAGGAGGGCATGGCAGCTTCCAGTTCCTACTGAACAAGACACCCCGCATGGTTGTGTTCCTGTGGGAGGCAGTCCAGAAGGCCACTGCACCACCAAAATGTTGAACCAGCGAGCATTGGGCATGAGGGCCTCCTGCAGCACCTGGTACATGCCGTCAGAATAGTTTGCTGTCAGGAAACGAGCAGGCTGGCACTTGGGGCACCAAAGCAACACATCACAGACCAAGCATGCCAAACCCTGCAAGGTCTGTACAACTGCTTCCTGTATCACTGGGGCCAATCTGCTCCAATCCCATCCATTACCCATTGCCCCCCAGTGCAACCTGTCCCAGCCCACTTCCCACTGCTCATGATCTTTTGTGAGAAGCAATCACACAGGAAGATCTTGGCACAATAACTGACTTTTGCCAGTGTCAGGTCAGGCAAGTAATTTGGTGACCTGAGAAGCAAAGATCATGGTAGTTCTTGCCTCTTTCATGTTGGCAATATGTGTGCAAGGACACACCTCTGAGCTTTTGAACCTGTCCAGCAGTGTAGCCATGCACAGGAGTGACTGCATATTCCCATTCCCAGGGTTTTGCAGTGGAATGGAGCCTAAAATAGTCCAAACTAGCCTGTTTTGCTTTTGCCACACTGGGCAGCCCTGGCTCATGGGTCTGTCTTTGCCAGTAGGGAGTGATTCAAGTTCACCATGTTCCTAAACATTCATTAACATATGAGTTTAACCACAGAGAGGGAGAAGCTACAGGCCAGGGAGCTGTGAGGTAGCCTAGACCATTTCTCCATTCCTTACGAATGAAGCTACTCAAGCCAGTAGGGCTAGGCTGTAGGTGGACCTGCCAGGTGGAGACAGGAAACAGCATGGTCTTTGTCCAGCACATGGGACTAAAACTGTGCCATTCCCAAACCCAGGTGGCTCTCATGGCAGCAGCTAGGCGTGCTGACTCTTGAGCCATAGGCTTCAGGTCCATTAGAAACACGCACAGAGCCATCCGCAATCAGATCCTGGAGCTCTGGACTCCACTTACCCCCGTTTTCACCAACACACAACAGAAAGACCCCTGTCTCTTTGGTCAATATTTCTTCGCAGGTGGGCAGCAATGCCCCACCTGCCTGCCAATGCCCAGCTAGGAGGTGCCAAGCTAATGTACCAGCTATCAAAGCTAGATGTTGCTCTGAGCACCTGCAACAAGATGACAGATTACCAACCACATTGGAGACAGGATAGAGGAAGAGGTGGATATTTGGTCAGACCTGCATATGCCTTCCCACGTCCACAGCACTGCTCCCCAGAGAGCACAGAACAGATGGGCAGGGACGTGAAATGTGGGTCTCTGTATAAGACAGGCAGCTTGAGGCTGTGCAGAAGGACACACATTTGATGTATGATGTAGCAGGAGTGCTCCTAGTCCCCAGACAGACTTGGAGAGCTGTATTGAGATGAAGATGATGCAGACAGAGGCCATGAGTCAAGAGCTGAAACATGCAGCAGTCACAGGTATGAGAGAGGACCCAGCCAGCATGCACCAGGCCGTTCCCCAGCCTCTTGACCAGTCTTATTTTACAGGTCTCACATGCTCAAGCTTCTGGCCTTCTCCTCCCAAGGCCAGCTCCTGAAGGGTGTCTGTCACAGTCACCTCTTCCTGACCATACACAGCCTCCTCTGATGCTGCGCGCACGGCTGGGTGCACCTGTGGGGCCACCCAACACCTGCCAACTCTCCTGGGGTCCCAAACCTCCCTGGACTCTGCCAACCCCACCAGCCCCACATGGCAGAGCAGGGATAGTGGGGCTGACCTCCACCACTGTGCACCCTCCTGCCCTCCTCCGCCACCTCCCACACTCCACGGCAGGCATGTTATGGCCTGCCTGGTGAGGCACTCCACAGTGGGAAGCAGCGATCGGCAGGGACACCTCCACAGGGCTCCCCATAGGCTGGGCAAGACAAGGCCTTTCCCTCTGTGCCTGCAGGATGCCATCCAGACCAATGCTCTGGCAGAGATGGGATGTTCGACGAGGCAGGACCTTGGCCAGCCTTCATGGTGGCAGAGCCCCGGCCTGACTCTACCTGCTGTCTGAGCCAAGGCACCTTCTGCACAGGAGACAGGGAGGACTGAAGGTGACCAGGGAGAGCCATGATAGGACTCCTGTCATCTACCAGCAGGGCAAGATGAATACTACCCATTAACACACATACCTGGAGCAAAAAGTGGCCTCTTGGGGCTCCCATTGAGGCCCTGCGTCTCTGAAAGCTGTCCTGCTTGCCCAGGCATGTCCGTCCACCTTCCCCACCTTGGCTTCCGGCTCTTTCATACATGGTGACTGATCTGACATTGCAAAGCTGTTGGTGTAGGAGATGTTTTGTGCTGCTCCCCTCACCCCCCTCCCCCTTCTTCAGGTGATTTGTATCAAGTGACTCATCTGCAATTGTCCTGTTCATCATTGGCACCCAAGCAAAGCAGAAGCTATTGAATAAAGAGGGCTATCAAAACTGAATGCAGGGTGATTATGGCATGGAGCAGTGCCCTGAACTTGTGGCTATGAGCTTCTTGTGTCCTCAGTGTATGACAGCCAAAACCAGTCCCAAGACCTGATCCCTGGAAGGTGCCCAGAGAGCTAAAAATCTTTTACTGCCTCTAGCCCTGCTGTCCCCAGAAAATAACAGAAACATCTGGAAAATGACAAGAACAGAAATATTAAAAAAAAAACCAAAACAGTTACTAACATAGCTTCAAGCTTCCTGTAGGACCTCTTTATGGATGCAGAGTGCTGGATAAGGTGTAAATCCAGTAGTTTTCCCACATTTGCCAACCCACGAGCACATCAGCTTGCACATCTGCACCTGACAGAAGTTCATGTTCCCCCACTACCACCACCACGTTTCTGTCAGTGCATAGGACTGCAGACGTACATGGGAGTGGGAAGGTTTGCATGCAAAGTGGCAATTCAAGGAAATCCCCTCTCCAGCCAGGGGTGATTTAAGCACCTAACTCCCCTCAGGAGCCTTTCTAAATTTCAGGATGATTCACCCCTTAGGACCCAATCCCATAACCTTCAGTGCCTTCTGGGCACAGCTAGTGTGGGGAGTGCTGCTATTTCTAGTTTACAGGCAGAGGAGCAGAAAACCATAACAGCCCTGAATGCTGATGTCCTTGCACCCAAATGTACTCGCTGTGCTGTTGGGCACTTCATCAGCTCCCTTAGAGACGGAGGGAAAGTGGGGTTCCCCTGAGTTTTGTGACGGTAGGGCATCTCTCCAAAAGCCAGGCTTGTGGTGTTGCATCATTCTGTTCCTCTGAACAGCATGAAAACAGCAATGTCCCAATCTCTTCCTGAGCAAACCCACCACTTCCCAGGAACCTGCGCTGAGGCAACCTAGCTGGTTCGTGACTTAGCCCTGCTGATTTCTGGAGCAGCCTGCTAAAACCTGGAGCAAAAATGGTGCTGAAGGAAGGCCTGTGCATGATACCCACCTCCTGAGCCCCAGCATCCTGCTGCGGAGAGGCACACCAGCGCCAGGCCTCACCTGCATGGTGAGCACTGCAGCCTTTTGGGAGAAGTGGTGGCTGGTACAACAGAGGAGAGAAAAGGGAATGTGTCTGATGCCCAGACAGCTCCCTGCCCCTGTCAAACTTATCAGCCCAAAGCAGCCACGTGGGTTTGGCTAAGCTATTGCAAAGTGTGTCCCTTTGCTGCTTCTCCTAGTTCCAGAGGGTGTTATGAGTGACGGTCTAATTCCTAGTGAGACCACTTCTCACCCCGGACATACCACCTCAAATGGTTGTATTTTCCCCATCTTAATTAATCTCATCCTGCTGATTACCAGGCATCTCTTCAGTTTTCCCTTCCCCACACTGGCGAGAGAGATATTTCCACCTTTCCAAGAGGTCCAAAGTCCCACAGACATCCAGCAATCACTCCCCAGGATCTCCATGCTTTACTGTGAATCCCACGTCTCCCTCCGTTTTGTGGATGCAGCTGTAGATGGAGCTGATGCTACATCCCTGTCATTGTCTGCACCAGCACACACATCTGCAGCACAGATCTGCATGCAGGTGTCCCAGACACGTTGCCTTTTTTCTTTTTTTTTTAAACAAGCCCCATGAAGGGAGTCAGTGGTCAGACTGGGGAGCATGAATCTGGCACTTAAGGGGAAATGGCAAAGTCTCTGGCCAGAAATGGCTCATTTCCTGCTAGGTATGGATGTAAGACGTGAATTTTACCTACCTCTATTATCTTCTGTTCTGAGGGGGTGGGAAGCATAGCTTTTCAGGATGTCCAAACAGCCTATCCACTGCCATAAAGCATTGGGACTGAGCAAGAAATGCCCATGAGCGTTCTACGTTAGCTCGTCTCAAAGCTCTGGCCATTATGAATGCCCCCGCCCTGGGGAGGCAGGGAGCTCCCCCTTGGGGATGCTCAGGAAGGAGAGAGCAGTGGCTGTGCCAGCTCTTGAGGGGAAGCCCCACATGGGGTCAGAACTGCAGATGTTTCTGCCACGCTGGGGCCTCTCTGCATCAATGCAACCTGTCTCAGCTAACCAGATTGTCAAAACACAAGTGCAAACCCCAAAGCTTGAATTTTTGTGCTTTCCACACTCCGGACAGACCAGGGATCTGAGCTTCTACTGCGTAACAGGACTGGGAGCCTCTCTAGGGCTGTGTCTAGGGCACCTCTCTGCTGGTCCCCTCACTAGCTGCTGGGGTGCCTTGCCCGGTGATTGACCAGTCGGCTGGGACCTTCCTGGGGAACCCTCTCTTGGGGATGGAGTTTGGAGCAGGGTCAACACTGCCTACCCCAAGCATTCAAAAACCATGAGTCAGGCAGGTAAGGATCAGGAAACCGAGCCAAATGTCCTGGGAGCTCACATGCTTCACTGGGCAATGCAGATGGGGGATTTTACTCCTTTGATGCCTTCCCCAGCAACCTCCCAGCCTGCCCCTTGCAGGCTCCTGAGGAGCCTGGGAGCCTCAGTACCTTCATTCCATAAAAAATAGCTGGAATTTTTTCTGGTCCACAAGAAAAGGTAAGGAAAGGGAAAAGCTCCCCCCCCCGCCCCCCTCCACTCCCCAGGCTCATTCATCTCTGCAGCACTGCCAGGGTGCAGTGCCAGCCTATAGCTCTCTTGCCTCATACCCATCTGGGGACTCAGCAGGAGTGCCAGAGGAGGCAGGTCAGGTGTGGGTATGGCTGCATGATCCAGCCATTTAGGGAGGCGGATACTGTAAAAGAGACTGGGAGAAACACAACCTTTGCATGCCGAGTTGGCTTCTTGCCCCCGCCCCAGGGAGGTAGCGCAGAGAGGAAGGCAGCACTCCTTTTCCCAACATCTCAGAGCACATTGTGCCTCTACAGCAACCAGCCCTCAGGATCAGCAAGAGCAGCCGGCAGGGTATCGCTCAGCCAGGCAGCCGTCGTGCTCTAAGACACAGCTGCAGACAGAGGTAGGCCTGGCGTGGCGAGTGGGGCACGGGTGTTTCTGTAGTTACAGCCCTGCTGCTAGGATGCTCCCCATGCCTGGGGGTGCTGAGCAGCTTTTCCTAGTAGAGCAGTGGATTGGCCAACTGCTATGTCAAGAACATGACTGCGTGCTTACCTTCCAAGCAACAGCCATCTGCCTGCCATAGGAAAAATGTTACCTGCAGCCAGCTCCAAGGAATGAGAGTTGGCAGATAATGACTGGCATCCTGCTGCCTGAAACAGGGCAGTTTCTCTGTTCCCTCTGGATTATTCCTGTTTTCTTGAATGGAGAGGAGTTACCTCTGTCTGAGGCTTAGAGAGAAACAGCCCAAAGGGCATGGCCCTGGTTTGTCTGTGCAGTGATTCACTGAGTGCCCCGAGCACGTTCTGGTGTTCAACACCCACAACAGGAGCCAGGCTTTTTAAACAAAAATTTGGTCCAGAAAAAAGCAAAAGCCTAGACAGAACAGGGACCAAGAAAGGGCAGAGAAAGGGAGTGAAAGGCCCAGTGATTTGTATGCATCTTGCTGTCCCATTTGGGGACACACCTGACCATTGAAGGCAGAGGCCCAGTGACTCTGAAACTTCTTTGTTCTGGGATGTCCCTCAGGCAGATGAATGGCTTCCTGGTGAGATACTTGAATACATGCAAACATATGATATGTGATGCTCACAGAGGTGAGTAGGGAGCTCTTCTGGGTGCAAAGACAGAAAGGTTTCCTGGGAAGCTAGCTGGTAGGTGAAGCTCACCCCATGCAACCAAATGGGATACCTGTAGTGTGGGGTGCCCAACTCTGCCCTCAGACCGATGCATGTTCTGCACCGATGCAGCTTGCTGGGTCCTACTCTGGGATTTGCCACAGAGCCAGACAGTTGGAATGTGCACACAGCCCTGTCTCCAGACCTGCCTGGGACTGGGAATGCTTTGGCAGAAGGACAGAAGACGGCTCTGTGGGGAAGGCTGTGTCGGATGGATGTGCAGTATAGGAGGAAGCACGTGCAGTGAATGCCACCAACTGTCAGGGATGTGATTTGCTCCTCTCTTGGCTCTTTCAGTGCTGGCACCAGGATGACTCTGTGGGATGGCTCCTTCCCCTTCTACCCCAACACGAATGCATGCTTCCCCTTCGACACTACCCAAGCTGTCATCATCTCTGTCTTCTTCTCTGCGCTGGCCACTTTCATCATCATCCTGCCGGGGATCCGGGGTAGAGGGGTAAGTGGAGGGGGTGGAGAAGCTAAACCCTGTTGTCCATGCCAGCTGCAGTACATGTGCTTCCTCCTTCCCTGCCTGTATAACTGACTTGGGCAGCAAATGTGACCATGGGCCAGGGCTCTGGGATCTTTAACAACCCCAGGGGTGAGCTCAAGCCCAACCCAGCATCTACCCCATTCTGGGGAGGCCAAACACCACAATCCCAAATGTATAAGGATTAGTAAGCCCAGATCTGAGCTTGGCAAGCTCTTGGTGAAATCGAGCTATGAGCAAACCAGAGTGATTTTACAGGAGTAGAAAAACTAGGTGAGGTGCAATGGTCTTGCTCCGCCTTTCTGAATCCCTGAAAAACAAAGGCGTGTGCTGTACATGTCACAACACCATCTGTAAGCTCACGGGGCTCTGCGCCTTCACAGACAGCTCCAGCACAGTGGCAGGCCAAAAGGGAATGTCTCTCGCCGTCTTGTGACAAACTGATCTGCCCAGCTGTGCCTTGCACAGAGCTCGCCACTCACACACTATAAGCTAGCCAGACGCTTGGGTTTACAACAGAGCTGGCAGAGAAACAGCTCCCACCTTGGGGGACATTACAAACCCTGGCAGCTGTTTTTGTCTCCAGTTGTGACCAGCTGTCAACACATTTAAACATGTAAAGCTTGGAAAATTGCAGAAATCTGAGTTCAGGAATACTGAAAGGGAGTGTTTCTATCCCTCCAATAGAAAGAACAGTACAGCTTTTCCATATTGGCTTTTTTGACCTTTTTGCTCTACCTGGATCCCCCTGTTGCCTCCTGGAGGGTATAGCTATGCCTCCCTCCCGCACCCAGACAGCAGGCCCTGCTCCCCACGCACTGCAGAGGGACTCCCAAGCCATGGGCACTCACCTCCTACTCACTTGCAGAGCCTTTGGGATGACTCAGAGGAGGGGCAGGTCCATTTTCTTATTAGCTGGCATTTCTAAATGCTCTGCTTTGGGTTGAGTTCTGAATTGGAAAATCTGGCTGAGACCCATCCTCCCTCTGAAAGGTTTTGACTGAGATGAAACTCACTTTTTTGAAGAGTAGATGATTTGTTAACTTAGCAGTGCTGCACTGCAGGGACACACATTGCGCCGCTGATCTGAACTTCCTTGCTCCTCCTGTTACATACCATGTACCTCACTGTGTGAGCAATGGTCAAGGAGAGAGAGTGGCTGGTCACAAGCGCTAACTCCCTGCTCTCTGCTGACTCCTTGCAGCGATTCTTCTGGTTCCTGCGTGGGATAATGGGCCTCTTCATTGGAGCAGTGGTTCTCAGTGAGTACTGGGGCACCAAGCATGGGTCCCTGAGCAGCTGGGAGCCAGGTGGGGAAGGACAAAGACAATCAGGATGTGGAGGACAGAAGAGAGAGGTCGGGGGAGGAACAGCAGATGAGAGCTGAGTCCAGCACTCAGGACTAGCTTGCAGAGAAGACCAGTCCTTATCTTTGCCCAGAACCTGGTCCAGCAGAGTAATCGGCAAGCAGAGGGAAGTGCAGGGATCTGGTGGTAATGTATTTGCAACAAACCAGTCAACCGTCTCCTTTACAAAGGCTGGTCAGATGCAAAGATCACCTCCAGGGTGCTCACTGAAAGCCCACTGCTGTCTGCCAGGTGACCGAAGCTGGTGTTTGGAACAGGACTAGTGCCTGGGAGGCACCTGCAGGCCAGCCTCATCACCTCTAGCACCTGGGGCTGAGCTGGGCATCTGGGGAGGAACTGTTCCAACTGCTCTCTCTGGGTCACAGCTCAGGGTTGGTGTTGGGGAAAGACATACAAGAACTGTGGTTTCTGCCATACCTGAAAGGTCTTCAGGGCTCACAATCCAGGCCTAGCCCTCAGGATGAGGTGGTTGAGGTTCAAGCCATGGTGACAGTCACAGCAGGTGCTTCCAGTGTATGTTGTCACTAGAAGTCTTGCCACCAGGCCATAACTAACCCTTGCAGTCTTCACAGTAACACAGTTCACCAGGGACTGGGAGAATGGCTGGGTGACAGTGAACACCTCCTACAAGTTCTTCAGCTGTGCTATGGTGAATGCAGACATTGGGCTGCACATCGGCCTGCCAGGGGTGAACATCACGCTCATGGGTGAGTGCATGTTGCAGCAGGAGGTGATGGGGGACAAGCTTGGTAGCAGAGTCCTCCGAGTCTCCACACTGGGGGATTTCAGAGCTGCCTCCAAGGCTAAGGGAGGACATAAGTTTTCTTCCTCCATCAGGAAACCCCGTGAATCAGGTCAACGAGACCATCAGCTACAACGAGCACTTTGCCTGGAGCTTCGATGCAGATTATGACCTCAGCTACAGTGAAGGCCTGGAGAAGGGGCTGCCTAGCCCCATCCTCTACGTGGCAGAGAAGTTCACCACGCAAAGTCCCTGTGGTGTGCACAACCAGTATCGCATCTCTGGCCACTATGCATCACTCATGCTGTGGTAAGGCAGAGCAAGAGGTCTCTGGCTACTGACGGGACTGAGGTAGAAAGGGCAGAGTAGAGCAGAGAGTGGATGGGGGAGTCGCTGTCTTCCCAGTAAGACCACACCAAAGTCTTGGCCAGTGTTGAGGACCAACCCTTTCTCAGAACTAGAGTTGCTAATGCTCAGGCTGACCTGGTCATCTGCCCTAGAGTCATTATCTATGTTCTCTGCCCTGACGGATAAAATTACAGTTGGATAGAAGATTGTTTTTCATTTAAAAGAAAACAGATGCACTGTTTGGGTCTTATGATTCAAGGACCTCTCCCAAGCCATCTTGCTGAAGATGCAGAGCCCTGCTAAGAGTGCAATGGGGGCTTCCTCTGGATGGACCGTTAAGAGGATGCTCAGAGGCTGCCTTGTGGTACAAAGCAGAGTCTCAGAGCATCCCCACATGTCTGAGAGTACATGGGAAAGACACTGCCTGGAAGAATGAGTCCTGTGATTGATTCTTCCTGTGAGCACAAACTCCAGTTTCCTGCTAAAATCTCTTCAGCCATTCTCAGGAAAAACTGGCCATGTGCAACCATTCCTGCTGTGGAGGTGGGAAGTTTTTCAGAAATACTCAGCAGAGTTACTGTAAAATTCATGTAATCATTCTTAGAATTCAGAACCATTCATTAGACTCACCTCCACAATGAACTAAGCCCAAATTCTACATACAGGGCAGGACTGGCAGCTGGGTTCACTCCAGATGCTAAATCAGATGTGAGCACGGCTCACTAGGAGAGTCTTCATGCAAAAGTCTCCATTGTTACTATTCTCCCTTTAAATGGGTGGAACCATGGCCCAGGTGGCAGGTTGTGGAGGGTCATAGAATCAGAGAAAGATTTAACTTGGAAGAGACTAGATGATCTCCAGAGGTCCCTTCCAATCTCAACCATTCTGTGATTCTGTGATTCTGTGACTTCTGGAGATCTCTAGTCCAATCCCCTACCCAGAGCAGGGCTCACATCAAAGCCAGATTAGGGTGCTCAGAGCTTTGTGCAGTTCAGTGCTGAATGCCTCCAAGGGTGGAGATCCTCCCCTCCACCTCTGCAGGCTTGGTCCCAGGACTCCACCAGGCTCATGGGGAAGAATTTTTTTCTAAAATCCAACTAGAATTTCCCTATTGCAGCTTGCACTGTTGTCTCTTGTCCTTTCACTGTTTGTCTCTGAGAAGAGTCTGACTCCATCCTCTCTGCAATGCCCCTTCAGGTTTGGGGAGGCTGAATGGGGTATACCCATCTCCATGAGGATTTGGAGAAGAGACCTGAGAATAGACGCTAAGCATGAGACTTTCTGCTCAGTGTTGTATTTTGTTTTGTTTTGTTTTTTCAGGATGGCCTTTTGTACATGGCTCCTTTCCATCTTGCTCTTCTCCATGCCCATCCTGCTCTATGGTGGCTACATGCTCCTGCTCACTGCAGCACTGATGCTCTTCTCATTGCTCTTCCTCTTCACTGCAAGGAACACTCCGAAGTGCCCCATCCAGTTTGGCCCAGCTTCCCTGAAAACAGTCTATGGCAGATCCTTTTGGCTGACTTTAGCAACAGGTTAGTGTTCAGCTTGCTCATGGGGCTTTTTTTCTCCTTCCCTACAGCAATGCTGCACAGTCAAGATGGAGAGCTCCAACAGCACCTCTCCCCCCCCCTCCACAAGTGGTCACAGAAACTGATTATGTTCAAGGCTTCTCCATACTCCTGATGAGGAAAGCCACTCAGTTCACCTGGGAGAATGGCCATATCCCTTAGCAAAAGTCCCTTTCTGGCCCCAGGATCACTACATTCCCATAAGGACCAGGAGGTCCCTGGGTTGGAAAAAGGAGCAGAAATGCCACAAAATCCAGTGATTGACAGTGATAAAGCCAGCTTGGGCAAATAGGGTTTTCTGATCAGACAGAAGATACAGAGCTGTTCAGAAGCAAATAATCCTTCACGCTATTAGCCCATGACCAGAAGAAGAAAAATGATGGAAATTCAGACCCATGAGTAATGGTGTACTACCCCATACAGTTGAGTGACTACAAAGCTGAGCATGTTCAGAGGTGGCCAGCTGGGGCAGTTCACTGGGGACTGACAATGAGCTGGAAGAGAAGTGAGCATTCGGATGGCTATGTTTTGAAACAGCATAAAAGACTTTAGAATAGCATTTTCCAGATGGGAGAAAAGAGCTGACCAGCCACGAGACTTGAATCGCCAAATTTATGTATGTGGAGGTGTGCCAAAAGGAAGGACCTTCAGGGGTTTCTCATCCAGCCCTTGCCCAGAGCAGGGTAAACTTCAAAGCCACATCAGGCTGTACAGGGCCTTGTGCTGTCAGGTGCTGAATGTCCCCATTGGCTGGAGATCCCCTCTACTTTCCAGAACCTGTCCTATGGCTGTCCTGCTCTGGGGGAGCAATTTTTTCCTTAAATCAAACTGGAATTTCCTGTGTTACAACTTGTACTGTTGCCTCTCCTCTTTTCACTGCACTTCTGAGGAGAGACTGGCTCTTTTCTGATAGCAGAAGATGGCATTTAGGTCCCCCTGAAGCCTCCTTTTTTCCAGGCTGAACAAGCCTGGCTCCTGTCCACACACAGCGCGCTCCAGGCCTAACCATCTTGGCCCTCTGCCCCAGTTTATTGACTTCTCTCCTGTACTGCGGAGTCCAAACTAGCCACAATGTCCAGACGTGGCCTCACAGGCACTGAATGGAGGGGACTAACTCCTTCCCTTGACCTCTGTTCTGATGCCACAAGCCTGCTGGCCTCCTGGCCCTGGATCCTGGTCTGGATGATGCTGGGACACCAGGGGAAGGATGTGTAGAGAGTTAAGGGCACTCAGTAATGATCGTCTCCATGTTGTGTTTTCCTGTGCAATGTGCTCTAGGTGACCCTGCTTGAGCAGGGGGGGTTGGACTAGATGATCTCCAGAGGTCCCTTCCAACCTCAGCGATTCTGTGATTCTGTGATTCTGTGTTGCAGGGCTGCTGTGCCTTCTGCTGGGGCTGGGTGTCATCGTCCTGAATTCTGTGCAGCCAGAGAAGCTGAAACTTGTCTTTAACCTGGATGGCAGGGAGGGAAAAGGAGAAGCAGCAGAAAGGTGGGAGAAGTCCTTCCTGCCAGCTGATGCCAGCATCTCTGAGCAAGACATGCTGATGGTCCCTTTGAGTGAACTTTGTGAGGTGACAACCACCAAACTGTAAGGTCCTGGGGTGGGAGGGCACTGAAGGGAGAGTGAAGCCCAAGAAAAGCCCACTTTCCTTCTGCACAGTTGGCCACAGCACAGGGACAGGGCAGGGTCCCAGCTTGTCCCTGCTCTGTCCCTGTCGCAGCTCAGTGCCAAGTGCCCCCACCACAGAGGGTCCCATTGAGCCACTCAGGGTAGGAGCAGCATCTCTTCCCTCTTGCTTGTGCTCTGTTAGGCACATGGGTGCATCTGCACAGCTCTGCAGCACTAGCCCAGAGACTGGGTTTAAAACCAGGTGCTCTGCCTGGCTGTGCAGCTTGAAGCTTTCAGGGCTGTCTCAAGTGGCTCGTGGCCTCACTGGGGCAGGAGACTGCCCTGAGCAGCACCTGCATGAGCCATGCTGGCACTCTGATGGCAGCCATCTCCATCAGCTCCTCTGCCCATGGATGTGGCCTACCCTGAGTGGATGAGGTGAGCTAAGGTCTTTCCCCTGCCATGGCCTGACACAAGGCAATGACAGCTGGGATTGTCAGGAGGCCTGAATTCAAGCACCAGCCCAAAACCCCCCAAGAGCTCAAATGGGAAGAGACACATGAGAATATCCAAGCCTGGAAAGGTCTCAAATATAAACGTTTGCCCCAATTTTGCTGTTGCTATTCAATTCACCAGCAGCTGGGAGAGCTTTCGGGGTAAGGAATCCTTGCCCTGTTCCTGGCTGTCCAGTTACAGCCACTGGGCTACTGCTCTTCCACTTACTCCGTCTCCAACAAACACTGAGAGTTCTCCCTAAGATGCAGAGGCTAAAACAAAAGAAACTAGAGAAAAGCGTAAAAATGAACCCAATGAGCCACCTGACAGCACCCCAAGCCCAGAGGCCTCTGAGTAGCCAGGGGACTCTGCCCAGGGATCTCTTCCCATCAGCAGGCAGGACAAGTGAGCAGAGCTGGGCCCTGTGGCCACTGGGATGCCCCATGTGCAGCATTTCCTCTTGGTGTGTGGTGAAGGACAGGTTGGCAAGGAGGGCCATGACTTAGTGGGATGTTGAAGGTACCAAATCTTGGAGGCATCCTGGATTCCTGACCATCCTGGAGTCCCACAGTTCAGGTTCAATGTGGGCAGCAGATATGAGGTGCATTGGGCTGTACATTGGGCTGGAAAAAAGCACAGTCGAGGAACTGGGTTTTGGTCCCTGCTTCTTACAATGCTTAAAAACACCCAGAAACCACAGGGACAACATAGGAACAGCCTAGGAATGTGCATGGCCAGACCTCAGAGGAGCTTTGAACGGCCCTCTCACTGTGAAAAGGGCCGGGAGCAGAGGAACAGCCACCTTCCTGCCCTGCTTCCTTCTCCAGGCTCTGTGCAAGGCTCCAGATGCAGTTTCACACATCACATATCAAAGATTATCAGAATGGATGGTCACAAACCATGAGTCACCAGTGTTCTTGCAACTCTCTGAAAGGAAGACAGAATGTTTCAGCAAGAAGGAACAAGAGCAGGAGAAGGGAACAGAGGTGCTATGGTGCCTCAGAGAGCACCTGTAATTAATTAGTAAGAGGTGGGCATCATACCCTGTCTGGAAGGCTTGATTTCATCCTGCTTAACTGTGAAAACACATGTGTTGTGAGGCATGAGTTGCTGAAATACTGCACATGCAGGCTGGATGCAGCCACCCACTCCAGGCTGCCAGCTGCTAAGATGCATCTTGGCCATTTACGTGGAAGGATGGAGGGAACTGAGCATGTTTCAGGTTTGCACCCCTTTCACTCTGTGCAGATCTTGCAAAATCCTTTTTCTGTTTTGTACTTACATATTTTCCCCTCTATCTTAGTGAAATAAATCCGCCCTGGTCTTTCCCTTGTCTAGCAAAGAAGATGGACTTCTGAGACCTGGCAGGCCTGGGACATTCCCTTCCTTTGGCCTGGCAGCAATAAGAAAGGGAAAAACTCACTGACAGAGCCCTTTTGTCTCCTGGCGTGGTGCATCTGACTAAGGCAGGGCAATAGGGACAAGATGACACATGGTAAATGGGGTATTGAAGCATTTCCAGGTGAGCAAGCAGCCTGAGCATGAGGGGAATTAGCTCCTTGGGTGACCCTGGACATGAGGACACTTTGATGGGAGCAGCCCCCAGCTCAACAGGGAGGTTTGCAGAGGGATCATGACATGGCAGATCCTCTGTGGAGGAGTGCTCAGGCACAGCAGCCTGTCCCATCCCACTCCAGATGGGATAGTCTTCAAAGAGGACCTCTCTCTCATCGACAGTCATTTAAAAATGGATCTGAACTCCTTGGGCTTGAGAGATCTCAGCCATGATACTCCCAATGGCTTGTACTAAGAGAGGCTTCAGCCTCAGCCTGCAGATGAATCAGACCCCAGGCACTAACAAAACCTTTTTATTTCTCCACTTCTTTTATTTTCAATGGGAAAAAATCAAAATTCTGCCAATCTAAACCTCTCCCTTTCCCAAGCACATTCCTCCTTGCAGCCCAGCTTGGGGGCAGGGGAGAGGGCAGCTCTAGTACCCGCTAAATAGCATGGTGGCCAAGTGCCCCAGGGTGCCGAGTGCCTCCAGGCATGGGGACCATGACCATTGCCAAGTCCCAGTCTGCTCTCCGAGATGCACATGGTGCTTCCTCCATTTACCGGCACAGGCGCTCTGGTTAGATGCCAGATTCGCTCCAGCAGACAGGTCTGATCTGGACAACATGGGGCCAGAAGCAGCCTGGGCTGAGAGCCAGGGATTTGTTGGCAATTGTTTCATGTCTTGTTGTCCAAAACAGTTCAGTCCAGCCAGGAAACTGAGCTGGGACCTGTGATGGATGGAGGAGGTAGGTCCTACAGCAGCACTGCTTAGGGTCTGTATAGGCACAACTGTTACAGTGCATGTCGACAAGCTGCTATAATAACATGCAGTGAGGCAAAATAATCATCCCTGAGCAAAAAAGAAAGTTGCTCAACTATGTATCCCCCAGGGAAAGTCTCTGGACCACCAAGCCTCTGTCCCTGCAGCCCCAAACCACCTGCACAGCAGCTCCCATAAGCACCGTAGGACAAATAGTGTCCGCTGGAAGGGCACCGGGCTCCTTGGAGAGGCTGCCAAACCTTGTCCCCCCAGTGCTGGGGGAAAAGCTGGCAAGTAGCCACTGTCACTTGCCAGCTTTCCCATCCCTCTCCGAGGCCTTACCTAGCAGCCGTCCCCAAGCAGAGGGCTGGGGACATAGGCACACTCCTGCCAGGTCATAGACAACGACCTCTGATCTCCCCACACACCCATGAAGCAAACTGAGCAGGTCCCCAGCCTCATGACTTTGATGTTTGCTGCTGGAGATGGGGTGTTGGGTGCTTCTTAGCAGTCGCCCCTTTCTTCTCTGCCAGTGCTTCTGCCAGTGTCAGGCTGAGAAAGAAATGGCCACATACAGTGGGCCTCGTGCACATACATCCCTCAGCCACATGCAGTCACCTCCACTTCAAAACGGGTCCTTGAGATGTCTTGGGGTGGTGGCACTGGACAGCACAGAGGGAGCACAAGGGCAGGACAGGGAAAGTCTTGGCCCAGAAAAGGAGGTGGCACTGCTCTAGTTGGCACCTCAGCTGGCCAAGCTCTCCCAGAGCAGCTGAAGGCCTCCCACTGCTATGCTCCAGTTGATTTTTTAGTGCTTTCTCAGGGGAACAAATAAAAATACACAGAGGGATGCAGACATGTCCCAAATCGCACACTCTGAGATCAGCTCGAGGGTGTGGAGAAAGTTAAGCACAGGCGTTGCTGGGAAATGAGGGCGAACCACTGCCACGGCGAAGCTGGGAGCCCAGTGCCAAGATCCTGAGAGCACCGCAGGAGCTGGCAGCACATCCCGGCCTCTCAGAAACATGCTGTGGCTGCCTGCCTGACCCAGGAGAAAGCCTACAGTGGGGCAGACAGAAACCCACCAGCCAGCAAGGGTGTTAGGAGACTCCAGGTGGCAAGGGAAGAAGTCCCCTGCCCAGACACGTTGTAAAGCTCCTCTCTGGGGGCCAGTCCCCAAAACATTTCCGCAGCCAGGACAGCCAGCCTTCATTATTCTGACCTTGCTGGGCTGTCGCTGAAAAATACAGATCTCCATGAGAGATACAATGTGTGAAGGGATCTCTGCATTCCCCCATGGTTTCCTTGCAGCTGCTCACCTGGTCCCATGCACATCCAGCTGCAGAAATCCCATCACGTGTTTGTTGATAAACCAACCAGGCACACAGAGAGCTGACCCTGGTAATGGTGACTCAATGCTTTAGATGAATCCAATTTTATATATTTTTTGTTTATTTGGGTTAATGTCTCTGTATGTCAGATGTAATAGGCCAAAGCTTTTCTTCCACTAAGGACGCTATCAGTTTCTCAGGGAAAATCATTCCTAAAGGCAAGAGATGAGGTTGGAGAGGGCTAGAGTGCCAGATGTGGAGGCAGAAAGAATAGGAAACACTTCAACTTCCTATAGCTTCAGGGCGGGGGATCTGTCCCATACCAGTTCTAATAGCTTGTGTTTGTTGTAGCACCTTCCAGCAAGGCCACCAGGCCTGACCTGTGAAGGCTCGAGAAAGAATCTTCCCTTTCCCAAGGGAGTCAACCCACTGCAAGTTCTGTTGCTTTAACCTTACGGCTTTTGTCCTGTTCCTTGGAAAAATTTAAGTGCACTTTGGCACTTCCTTTTCAGGATCTCCCACATCACTGTGGTGTGCTGCTTCTAATGGCAAACATTGTCCAAGGGCCTGCCTTGATAAGCACCAATAAATCTAGTCTCTTCCTGGGGGCACCTCTGCCAGGGCAGCATCACCCAAGGGAAAGATGCTCCTCCTTCGAGCTCACAAGTGGCCACCTGCAGACAAGCCTCTGAACCTCCATTTGAGAAACTATTCCAGAAAAGCCCCAAAGTATTTCAGAGATGCACTTTTGAAAAAAATTTATTAAAAATAATAGCTCTTGACTATAACAAATCAAACTAATTCAATACAAATATCATGTGAAAGAAATAAGTAGTCCAATTTAATAAGAGTTTTTTCCTCAGAAAGAAAAAAATACAGAAATCTTCTCTCTTACAATTAACTGGACCAAAGTTGCCCAGGTATCAAACATACAGCTATGGCAATCTCCTTGTAACTTCTGGAAACATCATAGTGTCGGCGAGTCTGCTCCCAGAGCCCATCTTTTATCTGTAATAATGTGACTTGATGCGCTTCATTTCTCACCTTGGCTATAAGCAGGCTGGATCTAACTTTTGGCCTCAGGCTTGCATTTTGTGGTAAGCCCAGCCAGCAAGTTTGTTCCAGCTGTGCAGGTGTAAGCTCATTCTTCCTTTTTCTGCCTTCCCCATGGCATCTTTTTGGTCTATGTTAGGCTACTGTTCTTGTGCAATAAAGCCTAAGTTTGGAAAGCATTTTATGAAAGTCATCACATCACTGCATTCCCCCAGGCAACCTCCATCGTACATTTACTCAGTCCTTATTTTTGGAGCAGATTTTTTACTCTAGCTTATACAGCATCCAGCTTAACAGAGGCCTGTCTGTCTTTCCTAGGTACACCTAAAGGTTTACACTAAACATCAGTGCTTGGGAAAGAAAGCTTGGGCAGGTTTAATCCCTGTCTTTTAGAGTTTCCTGGGTACTCCCCAGAAGAAGTCTCACCAGTGAGCTCGGTTTTTAGTAACGGGAACTGGCCACTGGAGACTCACTGCACCACATTGTGGCAGGGTGAGGAGCAGGAATGGACACCACTTCTTGGGACAGAGATCCCCAGGTGAATGCTCAGCTCAGAAGGCTGCAGAGCCATGAGCTACTCCAATTACAGACTGCTGGCTCTCTGCAAAGTCTGCCCTTTCCCAGACAGCATGAACAGGGAGATGCAGCTTTCAAAGATACTTCCCAGCAAGTCCCCATCCCAACAGAATATATGTGCACACTTTGGTGGCAGCTGGTTGGGGAGATGAGTCTCTGTGGGGATGCCAAGAAGGGTTCATGCTCTGCCCTCTTGGGCCCACGCTCAGTGAAGTGGGAAAAACCTCCTTCTAGATACTCTTAGGGCTGAGTGTGGAGGGCTGAGGAGGAGACAGTGCATTGTTCGTGAACTGAGGGTTGATGTACACTTCCGTCATCTCTTGGCACTCCTCTGCTTCATCCACATGGAGATCAAAGAAGGTTTTCAGCAGGTCCAAGTTGAAGAAGTGCAGTGCAACAACAGTGACCCCAATCACGAAACAGAGCAAGCCTGGAAAACAATGTCCTCTCATAGAACATGCCTGTGAACACCAGCACGTTCCCCATCCCACATCCCTCCTCTGATAGGCCCCCCCACCAAGGTACAATACCTTCCCTTACAGAAGATGGCCTTCCTCCATATGAGGTGGCTTCAGTTGCTGCACTGAGCATCTTAAAACCCACAGGCATGTGTTTCCCACTTCCTTACATTGTTACACCTTAGGAATACAAGGACTAAAAATCCCTTCACCACCCTTTAGACAGGGAAGGTGCTCCATGTTCTGCTAGCCCTCTCCACATCTCCACCAGGATCCGCTTTGCCAAGGCACTGGCTGGGACTCCAATTCCTGCAGAGCACAAGGGGCTGCACGCCCTGAGCTAGCTCACCTCCATTTCTGGGGGAGAAAGTGCTGGGACTCTTACACATCCAGAGGGACACAGTGGCATGCCCTGATGTAGCTTGCTGTGCTTACCAACCGCTAGTGTGAGCCAGAAAGATCCCCCGTAGCCTGTGTGAAGGGATGCAGGCCCAAAGTGGATTGCACACATTGGGGAGTTTCTCACAGTGGAAAAGGAGAGCAATGAAAAGATCATGAAGGCCCCTGTGACCAGGACCATGTATCCTCCATAGACTAGGGCAGGCATGGAGAAGAGAATGTTGGAGATGAGCCAAGCGCAAAAGGCCACCCTGGAGACAAGAGAAGACCAAGTGATGAAATGCACAAGTGCCATGGACTAGGATGCTCTAGGTAAGGTTCTCCATGTGGAAGGAGGAATCTGGGGTCCTGGTTGCACTATGTGATGCCTTTCCAGGCCTCCAAGGACAGCAACTCCAACTCCCTTCCATGGGGACGGGTCCCTGCCACCATCACCACATCATGGCAGGAATCTGCACCATGTTCTAGTTTCTCCTGTGTCCTGCCCAACCCCAGTGGGATTCACCTGCAGAGAGGACCAAGACCATCCCTCCCATCTGCTCATCCCAAGGAGGTTTGACAGCAGACCTCACAGATGCTCTTCCACTCCTATGGCTTTCCTCCTGGCAGTGTGCGACTACCACCCATCGCTCACCAATTCTGGAGGCTTAGGGACAAGGTAGCAGGGCCCTTCTCATATCCTTGCATCTCCCCTGTCCGCACCAGAAGAGCGAGGCTCACCAGAGAGTGGCTGATGCATAGTGGCCAGAGATGCGATACTGGTTGTGCACACCACAGGGACTTTGCGTGGTGAACTTCTCTGCCACGTAGAGGATGGGGCTAGGCAGCCCCTTCTCCAGGCCTTCACTGTAGCTGAGGTCATAATCTGCATCGAAGCTCCAGGCAAAGTGCTCGTTGTAGCTGATGGTCTCGTTGACCTGATTCACGGGGTTTCCTGATGGAGGAGGAAAACTAAGATCCTGCTGTGGCCCTCTAGTCTGAGTGTTGCCACTTGGGAGCACTGGCGTCCCGACAACAACAGAGGGCTAGGAGCAAAGCCAGTAAGACCAAGGCATTTCACAAAGTGCTTGGAAACCTCCCAAGGCCATGGCCACCTCAGAGACCCAGAAAGGGACGTCAGACTCACCCACGAGCGTGACATTCACCCCCGCCAGGCCAATGTGCAGCCCGATGTCTGCGTTCACCAAGGCATGGCTGAAGGATTTGTAGGAGGTGTTTGCTTTCACCCAGCCACTCTCCCAGTCCCCTGTGTACTGGACAGCTGCCAAGAAAAGTAAGTTGGGGTTAAAGAGGGGCTTGTCTCAGGCCTTGTTCTGCTCAAGGGGGATTTTGGGCAAGTACAGACTGAAGTTTTCCTGCTGTGGGACTGCAAGGGAGTGAAAGGAGGGCAGGAGAGCTGACTCAGCCGCAAGAACGTGCCTCAGCTAGCTCCCCAAGCTCGGGCAGAGCTCGTGTCCTCCTCTCACAGAGCATCCACTCCCCCGATCCCAGAGAAAGCTCAGATCCCCAGGGACAACCCTCACAATCAGATTCCTCCTTGGGAATCCTCTTCAGTACTCCTTGCAGCCTCCACACTACAGCACGCACCATGGCCCCCAAGGACATTCCTCAGACTTGAGACAAGGGATAAGTTTTGTTGCTGAATATTAAGCTCATTAGTGAGTAACAGATCTCACTATTAGTGAATAGTGAATATCACTGTCAAATGGATCTGGTGGAGAAGGGTGGCAAGTGCTGTGGCAGTTCTGCTGGTCATTTCAGCTAGGCAAAAAAGAAAAATTTGAAAAATTTCTGGTTTATGTTTTCAGAAGTGTCCTTTTCTGAAACACATTCACTTAACAGTGGGCTTAATTTGCCAGCACTGAAATGAGCTGAAAATGAAGGTGATCTCAGGTTGAAAGAGACCTTTTAGGCCTGCCTGAAAATGAATTCAGCTGTAGAATCAGCTTCCCCCATGCTTGTGAGAGCACTGATCCAGGAGCAGTTCTGGAGGAACATTTTCTAGCTACAGAGTTGGGTGGGCCTTGCTGCTGCCAGACAAAAATCCTGACATTGCCTTTAAAACAATTAATTCCTCCTGTGTGCCCAAGCAGCACTCGACTGCTTCCTTGTAATGAAAGTGGCACTGGATGGCTCTCCAGGGCTGAGCAAGGACTGAACGGGTTGAGGCTGTGGAGCATAGCTATGACCTCCACCCCTTTGCCAGCTGGAGCCTGGCACCATGTTCCCCAGCTGCTCTGGGAGCACCCCACAGCACCTGGACACCCCTAGATGGAGTGTGACCAGTACATATCAAACTGGGCCCTGTGACCCACGCGTCAGTCAGTAGTGTCACACATTTGGTCACAGCCTGGCTATCTACTGTTACTGTCCTGTTGAACTGGGATTTGAGTCGTTTAAGTTATGCTTTGCCATTTCTCTAAATGGTCTTGTCATCTGCCATACCTCTTCTTCAAATCTGTAGAGTTTTTATGACTTTGGGTTAGGGCTGGTTGCTCTCCTCACCCGCTGTTTTCCTTCCCCTTGCTCCATCTTTCACTTAGACTCCCTGCAGCCCTGTGTGCCTTTGAAACGTCCAGTCTGGATCCTTGCTGGTTTCCCCATCAGTCCCATTTACTCCAAAATATTTCCTGGTTTCTAGTAAATCAAATCCTCTCTCTCACCATCTCCTCCTGTCTCACTCCCTGGAAAGCCTTCTCCCTCCCTCCAACCTGCCTGTATTTTGTTTCAACCTGCTCTCCCCACGTCACTGCAAAGCTCCTTTCACCCTCCAGACTCTCTGGCCGCAGTCCGAGCTACTCAGCCGTGCTCCCTAAGCACCAGGCAACTCAGGAGGGGTTGCACAGCCAGGAGAACACAGGGCTGTGCTGCTCACCTAAGCAGGGCAGTTTGGCTTCCTTGGAGCAGTTGGAGTGAGCAAAATGCCCTCTCAGTTCAGAGGTGGGCACGAGCACCTCCAAGTGCTCTTAAGCCCCTGCTTTGTGTTGCAGGGGTAGGGCAGACCCTGCAACCAGCCTCTGCCAGGCCATGGCTGTGATCACCAGCTGATGTTTCCCAGGCACAAACCCTGCCCCAGAACTTAATCCATTGCACAGGCCCACCCTCAGAGAGTTGTGCAACACTTACCGACAATCACCACCCCAATGACAAGGCTGAGGAGAACCCGGATTAGCCAGTACAGCCTCTGCAGGGAGAGAGGTGGGACATCAGGCACTGGGGAACAGCTGCAGCTGTCCTCCCACCTTACCCCCAGCTAGTAAAAGGCCAGCTGGGAGCACTCTGGTGTGTGGAGGACCTGCAGCTTTCTCATCTCTCCAAAACAGGAGGACTAGACATTTTTTCACAAGGGAGGGGTCACGCACCGCTCCTCCACGGATGCCCGGGATGATGACAAGGAAGCTGCAAGCAAGTGTTAGGAAGACAATGATCACTATGATGGTGCTGACATCGAAAACAAAGCTCTTTCTCTGCTGAGGGTAGAAGGGGTAAACGCCATCAAAGAGAGTCATCCTGTGCCTCCAGGAGCCTGTGAGAGAGAGGTTGTCACAGGAGAGGCCCAGCTTGCCTCATCTGCTACCCTGCCAGGTAGTCTTGAGCCTCAGGGGGTCTCCACCCCAATCACCTCAACCCCACCTCAGCTCTGGAACAACCAGCTGTGGGAAGTTCCTCACAAAGTTCCCCAGAGGGACAAGGAAATGTAACACTTCAAGGAAACCGGCATGATGAAATACTGCACAGCAGAGAAACATGCCACCCAAAGCCCTCAACAGGGGAGAGGAGGTGCCTGGGGCAGGGCTCAGACAGCCCGAAGGGCTTGTGGCAATGTGGGGGAACCACAAGTTGCTCTTCTGCTGTGACTTGAGGAACTGCCCAGGCCCAGAAACCTGTTGAGCAGCTCCTCTCTGGACAGAGCTGGGCCTTTCCATCCAGCAAATGCTTTCCGTTTTGCGGCGCACCCTTAGAGGAAGCCTCGAGCCAGCAACCACTACTCCTCCAAGCTGGCACACGCAGCCTTTTTCCAGAACAGCAATGAACCACTGAGAACATTAACTTTATGGCAGCAAAATTATCCCAGCCCCAGGCCATCATCACAAAGAACAAAGCTTACCACCTCCACCCTATCCTCTTTCTTGAAGGGGGCTTCTTCCCCGACACTGGAAAGCATGATTTTGGGAGGAGGGAGTGGACTGTTTCTGCACTTGGTCCAGAGGGGACAGAAGCAACCCACCAGAGCTGGGACATGGGCCCAAGCATGCAAGGGTCCTTGGTAGCACCCGAGCATCAGGAGCAAATCTCAAAGCCATCGGAGACTGAGTTAAATAAGATCAGATGGCAGACTCAGCGTGTAATTCCCAGATTGCTTTGAGCTCCCACCAACACTTAAGTTGTAGCAGTTACAAAACTGCCCCCCATTTCTGGGTTGGATCTTTTCTGCCAGAACTGATTGCTTGTTAAGTCCTTTTGTTTTGTTTATTTAATAGCATCTCTGCATGAGACTACCCTGGGAAGTCTTCAAAAGTCAGGGGATGCCAGAGCTAATAAGACTCATGAGCAGATATAATTTCATAATTTCCCAACATGGAAGAATTGGTTTTATTCTCATTTTCTGCAAACAGTAGTAATTGTATTTTTAGGTAAGATCCAACCCAAAACAATTCAGGCACAAAAGAGAAAGTCCAAAATGCTTAGAAGTGGGTAGAGATTATAATAAGCATCACAAAATAATTAGACCTGTACAGCTGAACTCACTCTCCAACCCATAAAGCAACATTTGGTTTCAGAAGAGTTCCACTGAGAGCTCAGATCATTACAGCAAACAGTTTAACAGAAGACTGGACCTTTAGAGGGAAGTGGTCTAACTCACTACTGATCTGGACCTAACCGTATCTAGACCCTTTGCTTGAATAGCAGAGCTATCATGTACTTACAGATCTTGTTTCGGGTTATTCTGCTATAGCTATTCTGGGCTATTTCACTGGATAACTGAGCCCAAAGAAAGACAGCCTTCAAACACCATTTTCTCTAGGATTACCTGAAAAGTAGGAGCCGTAATTGAGTCCCAATAAAAAATATCAGACCAAAGTCTGGCTGCAGGGGTCCCCAGCCCAGCAAATGTGCTCGCAAACAGTCAGACCTGCTGAAAGAGAAGGGATAAACAAACATTTTAGCCCAGAACAAGTTAAGCTTTAATTACTTGAATTCCACTGGCTTCATTATTTCTTTGCCCAAATTTCATACAAGATGTAACAGGGGAAAGAAGGATTACCAAGTTGGTAATCCCCCAAATATAACTCTCTGTAAATTAAAGCAGATAACAGTACATAGGAGTTGAAAAATCTGAACATAACATAGAAAATGTTTCTTTTGTTCTTCCAAGTTGAATTTTCAAACAATATCGAGGGACGTCAGCATTTCTTCCACACTGTGTAACTGCTGGGAACCGCTGTTCAGGGTATTCCCGGGGAAACAGTCCAGCCCCAAACTTCATTGCTGTCCACCCACCAGCTGTCTCCTGCAGCTCACAGCAGGAGTAACCGGAGCTGGTGCACCTTGGAAAGCATCCTCTGGCCCTCAGCTCGGGGCAGGCAGGCAGGCAGGCAGGCAGGGAGGGAGGGAGGGAGAAGCGCCGGCTCCGGGCTGGCTCGCTCGCTCGCTCGCTCGCTCATCCCTCCCTCCGCCGCGGAGCCGGGACCCGCGGAGCGCCCGGGGGGGGCGGCGGCCCTTACCTGCGGGCGGCGGCAGAGAAGCCCGGGCGGCACCGGCCGCGCCGCGCTCTTATAGGCGGCGGCGGGCGCGGAGCCCTATGTAAATGCCGGCGCGGCCCGCCCCGCCGCACTGCGCCCGCCGCGCCGGTGAGTGCCCGCCGCGCCGCGATCGCCGCCGGGGTCGCGGCCCCGCCGGCGGGGCACCCCGCGAGTGTCTGCGTGGGGCCCGGGGGAGCTGGCGCCACGCGTGGCCTCGCCTGCTGGGGGGTTGGGGGGTAGGGGATGGGGGCACGCCTGTCCTTGACTGCGTGGGGTGTCCGGGGCCACGCGGGTCCCCACCTGCGTGGGGGGCGGGGGTATGGGACACGCGTGTCTATGTCGCTGGGGGGCCGGAGGGGCCGGCGCTGCGCGTGTGCCCGCCTGTGTGGGGGCCCCCGGGGATGAGGGCTGCGCGAGTCCCTGCCTGTGTGAGGGTGGGATATGGGCCACCACCTGTCCCCATGCGCATGGGGGGAGCGGAGGGGCAGGGCCACACATGTCCCTGCCTGCGTGGGGGGCCAGGGTGTACCTGCTTGCATGGAGGGCCGGCATTCACACGTGTCCCCATGGGGGACAAGGGATAAGGTGGGGTGGGGCCACATGTGTCCCTGCCTGTGCAGTGACCCGGGGACAGAGTGAGATGGGGCCATGTATGTCTCTGCCTGTGTGGGGGGCTGGGGTCATGCATGCCTCCACCTGCATAGGGACAGGGTGGGATGTGGCCATGCATTTCCCTGCCTGCATGAGGATGGGGACCATGGGGTGGTTTGGGGAGAGTGTGTCCCTGCTTGTCATGGGCACAGGGGCTACAGAGTTGGGGCTATGCAGGTCTGTGTCCTGCATGGGTATGGGACCGGGGTGGGGGGGGACACAGACTGTCAGGACATGCATGTTCCTGACTGTGTGGGCTCAGGGGTGTGGGCACAGGGGGCTAGTAGGACAGGGCCAAATGTTCCTGTCTCATATGGGCACAGGATCCTGGTGTCCCCACCTGTGTGGGCTCAGGGGCCTGTGGGGCCCTGACAGGGCCATTTGTTTCCCATGGGGGATGGAGCCCCTGCTGGGCACTGTGGTGGCCCTAGGGCACTGCCTGTTCCCAAATCCCAGGGCTGGTGGGGGCAGGTGACAGTTCCCCAATCTGTCCCACCAGCAGTGGGGTGAGCTAGAAATTAACTAAGATGTGACCAAGAGGGACGATAGGGATCAGGCTCAAGGTTGTCAGAAGCCTCGAGACAGCTCTCCTTCATCCACACGGTCACACTCAGCTCTGCCACAGGGCTGCTGCTCTCCTAGGGTACATTACTGTGGGCCAGGGAGCTGTTTTGTACCTGTTGGGTCCCACAGTCCTGGCTGATGCATGACTCTGAGACGAGTTCCAGAGATGTCTGAATGATGAAGCCCTAGCTCTAGGGGGAGCCAAACCTTCTGAGATCAGATGGAGCTGGAGATTCTGGCTCTGGTGCAGGCCATGTGTTCATGTTCTCTGCAGGAGGGCTTCAGCATATGCCAAGAGATGGAAACTCTGGGCTTAAAATAGGGCACAGGGATCCTCTCTGGGAGAAGAGAGGGCTGGGGAAGCTGGGGCTTTGATTTCACTGAGCACAAAGGGAGGGAGTGACTTTCCCAAGGCGGCACAGGGAATCTGTTGAACAGCAGAGCCTGGAGGACTCATCAGATTTGCAAATTTCCCAGGCAACTTGACAGGTCTGTGGAACTAATCCAAGCTTGCAAAGCTTTCCCTCAGCAAGCTGTATCGTGGGCTTCTGGGGCTGGTTCTGTTTCATTATGTCAAGGAGCCCCTGGGTGGTTTGCGAGGTTTGGGAGGTGGCTGGGAGAGCAGGGGGCTTCTTCTGGAGAAGCCCAGCAACTGGGTCCTCAACACATGGACAGAACAGTAGGGAGAGCTAAGTTGGAGCTCTCAGCTGTGGCATGGGAAAGGAGTTTGTGGGACAGCTAAGTGTCACTCATGAAATGCCCATCTTCCTTGGGCATAGGGTCCCTAGCCTAGATCTGCACCTGCCTCTTCCTGAGGGTATCATGTAAGGACTGTTGTCACTCAGTTCTGCCTGTAAGGAAGCTCCCAGCAGTGGCTGGAGAAGGTCTGAGACAGAGGAGACATGGTGCCAGTGCCTCCCCATGCCTGCAAAGACTGAGCTCTGCCCTTAAGAGATGCTCCAGGGGAAGAGAAATGGCCTGTGAGTTTTGGTTGGGACACACACTACTGATGTACCAAATAACTCATGGGAGGACATAGAGCTGTGAAGGCAAGTGGAGCAAGTGGAAGAGAAGTTCCCATGTCAGATCTCAGAAGTGTTGGTGAGAAAGGACCTCAGGAGTCTCTAGTCCAACTTACTACTTGGAGCAGGACCACCACGGAAAGCCTCCAAGGGCTCCCCAGAGTCTGGGACTGACCAGGCAGTAAGTGGGGTTTTGGTGCCAGGAGAGATGAGGAGCACAAAAGAACTTGCTTGTAATCTCATGACTTCTTGGTTTGAGAGTAATTCCTGTGTCTGATGAAATGGGAGCTTTGGTCTGTAACAGGGAATTTTAAAACCCTTTTTCTGCTGGAGCTCTGCAAGAAGAACCAAGGGAAAGGGCGTCAGGTGCTATGCTGTGACTATGGTTATGTGCTTTGAGCTTAGCACCACATTTCCTGAGTGACTGGTTAATCTTCTGCGGTACCTTCAGGCCCCAGCTCTAGATGGGGATTGTAACACCATACATCTTATGAGGGCAGGAGATAAATCCAGCTGTGTCTATGGGGATTCCCTTCCTGTGGCATGGGAGGTCACATAGACCTCTGTGTGGAAGGAAACCACAACCGCTACAGGGTGTCTCCAGCCACCCAGCCCTTCATATTGATTTGAGAATGGAGCAGGCTGTTTGAATGGAAAGAGCTTTCTGGTAGGAGGGTCCCACATGGTGATGTCAACTGGGTTCTGCCATTCCTAGCAGAGGTCCCAAGCACCTCAACACTTCACCCATTGTCTAAATGTTCATGTTCCTCCTATGGGATGGGACTTACCAAGCCTCTGGGTACCACCAACCACACAACCCAAATCTTGTGGCCACAAGACCATGCTCAGCAGAGAGCTGAGGGATGGGAGATCTCCAGGGCCCCTTGCAGAGGGAGGTGTTCCAGGAGGATAGGAATGGCACTGAGGGTCCAGAACCTCTGCCTGATGTTGCCCTCAGCTGTTCTGAGGTTTCAACCCCTAGTGTAGCACAGACCCTGTGACACAGTCAAGAATGGGGAGTGTGCCCAAACTGTTTGCGAGGCCCATGCTGCTGAGGAGCTGCAGGACAGCCCTGGGGCCGTACAGCTCTCTGCCAGCTCTGCTGTCACATTGTACTGCTTTGAGACTGCAGGTTTTGTTAGTGAGAAAGAGCCACCTTGGGGCAGGCAGCTCTTCACGCGGTCCTATGTCCCTGTAGAGCCAGCTGCTGGCTGAGCATTGCTTAGGCAGGTGCGTGGAGGGGAAGCCAGATCTGAAAATCCAGTTGGCATGGCCCTATTCAGAAACCCTGTTGCCAGCTGATGGAAATGTGTATTTGTAGCTTTGTGCCTGCAGTGAAGCCTCTGTCCTGATTGCTACGTACCGGCCCTTCAAACACATATTTCAATACTGATTTAATTTTAAATCAGGTTACAGAGAGCTAATAAAATGGGTTGCCTGTGATGTGTTGAGCGCAGGTGAGCTGTTGTGAAGTAGGAGGAATGAGGAAATGTTATCTCTTGATATCTCTTGCTTGTTTTCTAATACAAAAGAACAAACTTAGAGAAATCTTTGACCAAAATGGATTTTGCTGGTTATATACTATGCTCACAACCTGACAATCAGTGTCCTATTTTATGAGCACAATTATCTGTGAGCACAAATAATGGCATTTAAATTTCAAACCACTTCATTTGGTAAGTGGACAGTATATTTAGTGACTTGTATGTTATAATTTGTGCCACTGTTAATTATAAGTGAAAAATCCCTGTTGTGATACCTAGTAAATCTAAAATGAAACCTACAGAACTGTTGGCAAAGTGTAAGCTTTCTGAAACCACCATTGATTTAAAGTTTGGTTAAAACAAGGAAAAAGACTGAAAGGATCACTTCAGCTTGCAACAGTGCAGTGTAGGAGAAACTGAGATGTTTGACACACAGACCAGAAACCCGTACATCTCTGTCCTCTGGGAAGGGCAGCTCACAAGAAATGATGATAATCTTTGGATGCACATTCACAGTGCTGTTATATACCCATAGTGTTGGGACGAGAGACAAAGAGCCGTATTTAGTAGAAAACCCTATTCCGGAGTTAAATTCAAGTTTGGTGTTCCTTTATCAAACTGCATGGAAATCCAGTGGCAGCATTATAGCATCTTCTCTGTCTTTGAGACCAAGAAAAACATAGCCTTTACTGCATATGTCTGGGAATCCCTCTGTTCAATTAGGTGTTGGCTGAGGATTTACAGGCTCAAGTCCCACTGACATTTGTTCTGGATCCAGGGTCTTTGGAAAATAAGATGGGAAAGCATCATGAGAAAGGCTAGTCTTGAGAGCATTTTGTTGGGCATTTGCTAAGAGTTAGTTTAGAGCTGATGTAGAGCTCATTAACTGTAGTATTAACATGCTTTTGGATGCTTGATTGCATGCTGAGGACATTCCCAACCTGTTGCCAGCTGGATATTTAAATGGGACAATGCACATTAAACGTACCTGTTTCTGTAATGAAGAACGGATTTCCATAACTGAGCTAGCCCAGCTTAGTGAGTCCCTCCGTGGATGATGAACATGAGCCTAGAGCAGGTGGTACCCCGAGGCAGGGGCACTGGCCCTGCCCCGGCAGAAGTATTCCCATCTCAGGCCAGTTGTTACCTATTGACAGAGCTTTCCCAGGGTGATGGGATCTCTGCTGCCTTCTCAGAGCCAGAAGGGGGCCATATTGCCAACAGGCAGTAGCAAAGGATTTTATTAGTCAATAGAGACCACAAGAGGGAGCTGAGAATATGATCTGCAGGTGTTAGCCTCCTGGAGCAGCTTGGCTCCAGCTCGGTCCTTCTCTCTATTTATGGCTCTGTCCTTCCACAGACCCAGTGGCTGCTGCATCCCATGGAGATGATGCTGAGTTTGTCCCTGGTTCTGCTGGTAATGTGGACCTTGGGGGGTAAGTAGTTTCTGGGAAGGGCATCCAAAATGGGCCATCCTGGATAGTTTCTGCCCTCGAGGAACTTCCTCTAACTTATGGGGCATTGTATCAGGGTGGGGCATAATTCACTTTGTGAGGAGATGATAAGGAAGAAATGGAGCAAAATGCTGAGCTTCTGGGGCCTGCAAGTTGGGAGACTTTACTACTACTGTGTATGTGTACATACAGCTTGTAACCAGGAACTAGGGTTTCTTGCCGTTATTATAATAAAAGCAATAAAAACTAACGTGCAGGAAATAGGGCATATACTTATTGGTGAAGGCTCTTTTCTGCTGATGCGTAGTGGAACAGAGGAGAGTATCACCCCAGTGCCAAGGCTTTTGTTTGACTCATCTGGATAATGTAGGGATCAGAAGCAAGGGGAAAACCTGCTCTGACACAGTGAGAGAACAGGAGAAAATTAAGATCCTTTGGGAGCAGACTGATGGTAGCCAGATATCAGATATCATATTGATTTGGGGACTTCAGGAACACAAGTCTGAATTTATTATCTTATACATTGTTTTTCCTTCAAAAAGAGGACAGAACTTCTCAAAATATCTGTTTATAAGGAAGGATTCAGAAAAAATGGGGGAAAATATGACAATATAATACAATTCTGTAAGGGAGATGCTGAGATGCTTCGTGCTTTTTTTTTTTTTTTTTTTTTTGCTGCTCAGCAAGTGGCCCTGGGTGAGCCATGTGGCCATGGCTGCCCCCAGCCCATCACCTGTAGCAAATGCCATGGGATCACTGCAGCGCTGGCTGGCAGAGACCCCGGGGAGCTCTAGTCCAAGCTCATGCTTGGAGTGGGACTGCTGCCAGCACTGCATCAGGTCACCTCTGCACCGGTACCAGTCTCACTCTGATTGTCCCAACTGAGTCAGGGCCTGATCTCTTCCAGGGGCCCAGGAGAACATCTTCTGGGAGGTCCAGCGCTATGATGGCTGGTACAACAACCTGCTGCACCACAGCCATGGCTCAGTGGGTAAGTGCCACCGGGCCTGGGGGCGGTGGGCTGGGAGCAGGCTCACACTTTCTTTGGCATCTGACCTGCCTCAGGGCTGACGGAGAAATCCTTTCTGACTTGAGCCTGAACCAGGGAGGTGGCCAGGCAATGCCAGCTCCCATAGAGGAGGTTGTTGTTGGCTCTTAAATTGTCACTCAGGGTAGATCCACAGATGCACCTGAACAGCCCCTTTGGAGCAGTCTGGAGGGGGCCAGCAGTTTAGCTTTCTCCCCCGTGCCTGATGCTCAGGCATTTTTACCGTCCCTGATGCTCAGGCAACATCTGTGGGCCAGGCTGGCATTGGGTCAGGCCCCAAAAACAGCCGTGCCTTTGGGAGCACATTCAAAATATCCAAGGAAGGGAGGACCTAGCTGTTCTCAGCAGGCATGTCAGTGGTGGTCAGGGATGCCAGAGCTTAGAAAAGGTATCCTTGGCCAAAATCAGCATGCAGTTTAGGCAGCACTCAATGCAAGGTCAGAGACAGAAGGGTTTGTGGCCCAGGTATTGCTGCCCCACTCCATCTCCACTCTGCACAGGGCAGATACTGTACATGTGGTGGAGGCTGAGGGGCTGTCATGCAATGTGCGCTGGCCTGTGCTGGAACAGGCGTGCGGAATTCCTGTGTGCCAGATAAGGGACTGGAGCTGCTTTTTCACATCCTGCAATCAGCCCATGGAGCCCACCTCCAGGAGACATCACTGAGCTGGGGACCAGGGCAGATCAGGCAGGATCCCATCTGAAATATTAAAGATTATGAATGCTTCTGTATCCTGCAGCCTAGATCTGTCACCTACATGGTGACACAAATTACAGTGGCAATTGTACAGCTTCCTTTGAGACTGAATAGCTCTTCAACATGACTTGTCTGTCACCAGCCCATCACGTCAAAGCTTGTTGGAGAGAGGCCAGCAGGCCCACAATGGACAAGATCTCTCTCTATCCAAGCAGAGACACCAGCCCTTAACCTATGGAAATAAACCTATAAAAAATAAGCCCACTACCCCTCTGTGGTCAGCCAGTATTTCAGGATTTCCCCCATCTCTAGGGAACTCCAGCAAGCAATGCCCACCATACGCTGGTGAACAGCCTTTCAAAATGCATTTGCTCATCAGTGAGAAATGACCTCCTGCCTCCCAGCTTTTCAACTATGGGATGGGCAGTGGATATGAAGTTCAGGGTGTTTCATCTTTTACTTTGTGTCTCTCCTGCTGTTCCCTCTCCTGTTTCCTGTGGTGTTGGCAAAAGGCTGATCCCCATGTTTGCACAGAATTGCATAGTCTACACAGGCAGCGCAGTTACCAAGTGAGCTCCTCAGACCCTCCTGGAGGCAAAGGGGATGCACAGGGGCAAGAGGAGGACAGCTGGGAGGGAATGTGCCTTTACAGGATCCTTCGTAATTTTAAGAGGACTGATCCCAGTGTGATGGGAGTTGCTGTAAGTGCCAAAACCTGTATGTTCTCAGCCCCTATAAATGTCTACATCATTCTACCACACTCTTCTGGGACCCTCCCACATGCTGTTGTACCTTGCTATTACCCTGGCTGCCATTTGTCCGGTGCCACTGGACCCACACCCTGTTGCTCTGGTGCCCCAGGTGCCAGCCTGCTGCGTCTCCTGCCAGCAAACTACGCTGACGGCGTGTACCAGGCACTGCAGGAGCCCCGTGTGCCCAACGCTCGCCAGCTCAGCGTTGCAGTGGCCCAGGGCCCCTCCGGGCTGCCCTCCCACAGGAACACAACAGTCCTTGGAGTCTTTTTCGGTAAGAGCAAGGATTAGGCATGCACCAGGCACAGATTGGAGACTGCTTTTCACACTTGGAATGACTCCTGTCACTCCTAATATGCTAATTTCAGAGCAGATCCACACCTGAAAGATAAAGCCTTGACTATTGCCATCCCAAAGTACTGCCTAAGTAAGGGAATTTGCATGAATTTTCAGTGACCTTTGCTTGCTCCAAACACTGATATTGATTGTTTGGAAACTTCCTTGTTTGTTTTAACAGTAGAGTTATCTTATTGCAAAACATTTGACAGATTTTATAATGGCTGTATAGCGAGTGATTGCTGGGCAGCATTGCTACAAGTCAGAGCAGTTTCTGCTCTCTCTCAGGAGCTCAGCCAGGCCTTGGGTCTCTGAGCCTGGGGATCTCATGTCTCAGCTCTTTGAGGAAACAGGCTGAACTTGTCAAAGAAGTGGAGACTAATTAGCTCCAAGTATAGCCTAAAGTTCACACATGGCTCCCAACACCCAGCTCTGGGCACTGGGCTCTAAGTAAGATGAGTCGCTGGACTCTTCAAGCCCACAGCTGCTGGAGGAGCAGACACTAGTGTGGTACCACTCAGCTTCTGCCTGGAGACAGTTTTTCCCATCACACCAGAGCTCTGATTGGCCAACAGCAACGGCTGCTGCAGGGCTCAGCACCAGCAGCAGCCCTGGGCCCTGAAGGCCACCAGTGAGCAGGAGCTCAGGAAAACGATGGCTGGATGAAGAGCCTTGTTCCCGGTGAAGCAGTGTCTAGCAGATGCCAGGGGTCTCTGGACCGCCACTGGCTGAGTTTGTCTGATTTTCCACCCTGGTCCCTCAATGACACTGCCCTACTTGTGAGCTTTGGCCAGGGGCACATGGAGCCCCAGCTCAGATGGGATGGAGCCAGGCACATTGGTCCCTCTAGCATTCATTTTCATTGAGGGCCTCAGGGCACCACAGCAGGTGTTGACAGCCCTGCTTTACAGACAGGAAAGTAAGGCCTGGAGTGAATTGTTCAAGGTCACAGAGCAAACCATCAGTGAAGGCAGGAAGAAAACCTGCTTGGCTGCCTACCAGCATGTCCCCCTCCATGTGGTGGTGGCAGCCCCTTCAGCTGCCGCTTCTGCTCGGCTCTCTGGCAGGTTTCCACGTGCTCTCCGAGATCCTGGAAGCAGAGAAACCCGGCTGCCCCGCTGAATTCCTGAATATCCGCATCCCCACCGGAGACCCTGTGTTTGACCCTGAGAGCACTGGAGACGTGATCCTACCCTTCCAGCGCATCCAGTGGGCACTGGAGACAGGGCAGAGCCCCAACAAACCCCGGGAGCAGGTAAGGACATTGCTCTTCTTTTGCTCTTCCCCTTCTGGCTAACTTCCTCTGCACCTGACAGTTGGGTCTGTAGGAGCACTTTTTGGCTTTTGTGAAAACTGGAGAGCGCTGCTGTCTTAAAAATATACCACTCTTGAGAGTATGAACCCAGTGCAAATAACCCAAAGCACAGACCCAAGGTACTAATTTACATAGAGCAACATTTGTGGTTGCTGAAGATCAGTGCTTTGCTTTTTTTTTTTTTTTTTTTTTTTTTGCTTTTTTTTTCCCCTCTCTCTCTCCAAAAGAAAACCTGATGGTTACTCCAGACCTGCCTGTGCCACCTATTTTAATGCAAATCTGAGTATCTTGCAAGGTTTAGGAAGAAACGTGTAAAGCAGGAACCATTCACAATCTTCCTTGGCTGCCAAACTTTTTATGATGTCAATCAAAATGAGAAAGACAGGGCTGTTAGCACCAGATGAGAACAGCCTCTGGCTGTTAAAACAAGTGATAACCAGGGCCATTTTAGGGTAAGTGTGAAGAACTTAAATAAGAGATCTTTTTATACTCATGCCACTCTGGAAGATTAGCAATTAAGACAGATATTTTAGGCAATAATTCATCTTTCAAAATGTTTCATGAAAGTGAGCTGATACTGTCGCCCTGTCTGAAGTGCTCCTGAGGGGTTGGGGTGACACCGTGTCACAGAGCATGCAGTATGTGGAATCAGCTCATATGGCTTGCTATCTGGCTCCTAGCAATGCAACTGTCACTAATAAACACCAGGCAAAAAATCCATATGGATTTCACACTTTTTTTCCCCCCTCCGACAATTTTCAAAGTGGTATTTGTTGTAAAACTTCTCTGGATTTCAGGCATTCTTGAAAATCCAGATTTCCCCATCTCTCTCTATTTTGCTATGTTGAGGCTGGATGAGTTTCAAAATTGATGTGTTTTTTTTTTTCTTTAGTTCTGGAAAGTTTCCCAATCAAAATAGCCAAAGCAATAAACCTCAATGCTGCTCATGTGACAAAACCTCAGTGAGATCAGATTAGCAGGTTACATTTTTTAGCAGTATTTCAAACCTTAGAAAAACAAACTCCAGCACATTTTCAAATGAAAAGGATGATTTCCTGAAAATATTGGCAGAGGAGATGTTTCAGCATGTTGTTAGGACAGCAGGATGCCCTGCTGTGAGGAGAAGGCCCTCCAGGGAGGATCTCATGGTGGGACAGCCCCCGGAAAAAGAAAACTCCAGCGTTTCCTACACTCACCCCCACATACAGTTTCCCCAGGGATGGGGTTTGCCCCCTTCCAGTGCGGCCTTGCCCACATAAGGATTCAGGGCTGTCTGCTTGTGGGCACAGCTGAAAATAATAATTAAAAAAAGAAAAAGAAAAAACCCCATACTTTGGAAAAATCTGCACCTGTTTTTTTCCAAACCAGACAAGGAGCCTGTGGGAATTAGTCCAGTAGCTTCCACAGCGACTGGCCATCGTAAGATATGTATCTTGGCAGTTCTCGTTAAAATAGGGGCTGGGGTGGCTGCCTTACGACAAGACACCAAACAAGCTGCTTGGGACTCTTCAGCGTGCATGATGTTTTATACCCTTCTGCTGAGCCCTTGGAGGCCGCCCCCTGTTAACGCCTGTTCTCCACATCTCCCCTCAGACCAACGAAGTGACGAGCTGGCTCGACGGGAGCTCCATCTACGGCCCGTCACACTCCTGGAGCGATGCCCTGAGGAGCTTCTCAGGGGGGAAGCTGGCTTCTGGGCCCGACAAGCGCTTCCCGAGGGAGACAAATGGGAGGGTCCCCATGTGGAAGGCTCTGGATCCATCCACAGGGAAAGGTGGTCCCCAGGGGATCTATGGTAAGGAAGAACCTGGGGTTTCCTTTCCCTGTGGGCCAGTTTTCCTTGGCAATTTTCCCTATTCTGCTCCATCTCTGACCCGGCGAGCCTCCAAGCTGAGCTCAGGGCTCCCCAGTGATTAACGGCACAGGGCAACTGCAGGAGGCTTTGCTCATCCATCCCCGTGATGAGAAAAGGTGGCTGACAAACACTGGTCCTGGCTTGCGTCCTCCCTTTCCCTCCCTGTTCCCTGAGCAAACTCCATCGCAAAGGAGAGACGGTTACTTCTGAGTGGAGCATGGCCAGGACAAGGGATGCCGTGCAGCACCCCAGGCTCAGGGCAGCTGGTGTGCTAAGCCTAAAGGGCAGAGAGGGACCCCAGGACAGGGCAAGGGGATCATGGAGGGGGCTTGGGGCAGCTAAGCCCCTTCCTGAGTGGCTGTGGAAGTGTGGTGAGCAGGACTACATGGCGCAGAGATACCAGACGTCTTGCAGGAGAGAAGGCAGTTTCCCAGCCTGAGGAGGAGGAAGATGCATGTCCTGGAGGAGGCAGGGCCGCACAGCAAAGATGTGCCGTGAACTTAAGTCACCACATCCCCGGAAGGCAGTGGGTCAGCTCCCGGCCAATGCGTAGATGCCGACAGGCGCTCGTCCCTCTAATCCAAGGAGATCTCCTCTTGGGAAAGGGGCTGCTGATAAAACCTGCTCAGCTTGCTTTGAATTCCTTACCTGCCCGACCTTTGCTCTGTGCTTGGGGCCTGGAGTTGCTCCCCCTCCACATGCTTCTGCCCCGTGCTGCTTCTCGCTCAGGCTGCTCCTCTCCATGGGAGGAGGTGGGGAAAGAGGGACGAGGAGAGAAGGGCAGGGGACGAGGGGAGGTTGTGTGGTGCCAGAGCCATCGGGGCAAGAGGCACCATCCCCTTAGCCACAGCACTGGGGTGCTTCTCTGTCTGTCGCTACGGCTACCCCCATGTCCTGGATGGGGAGCTGGGGGTACAGGCGGGGGCACCCCAGCTTCCTCACGCACCCTGTGGCTGGATCCACTTCTCACGGCCCCGGCGGCTCTTGCAGACCTGGGGAGCGCCTGGGGGAACGAGAACCCTTTCCTGCAGGCCGAGAACATCGTCTGGTTTCGCTATCACAACCACTGGGCCACGGCGCTGGCCCAGGCACATCCCACCTGGACTGACGAGGACCTCTTCCAACATGCTCGCAAGCGGGTCATTGCCACCTTCCAGGTGAGGGTCAGGCTCCCCAGCCGGAGCAGCCCGGCTCTGCCGGGGCCCTGACGTCCTCCCTGGCACTAGCCCTGACCCACTCCTCCTTGCCCTAGAGCATCGTGCTGTACGAGTGGCTGCCAGCCCTGCTGGAGATAGCCGTCCCGGAGTACAAAGGTGAGGGGTGACGCAGGAGGGGGTTGCCCACAGAAGAAGGAGCCATGGGGTGTGCAGGGGCCCTGGGTCGGGGAGAAGAGATGGGTTGGGCAGGCCGAGGGAGCCAGGGAGGCAGAGGGGCCTGGCGCCTTGGTCCCTCCACTCCCGGGTGCCGGATCCGGCCGTGGCTGTTGCCCCTACAGGTTACCAGCAGCACTTGGACCCCAGCCTCTCGCCGGAGTTCATGGCAGCTGCATCGCTTTTCCTTGCCACCATGGTGCCGCCGGGCATCTACAGGAGGTAGGAGCAGCCAGGCCGGGTTGTGGGAGAGCCGTGCCTGCCCTGGGGAAGGTGGGGCCGGTCCCTGTTCCTTCCCTGTCATCCTGCCGTCACCTGGGGAGTGCGGGGCCTGCCAGGCCCCGTCTCGGGGGCAGCCAGCTGCAGGTCCAGCCCTTCTCTCCTGTTTCAGAAACCCCACCTGCCAGTTCCGGGCCGACCCGTACCCAGCACTGCGGCTCTGCAACAGCTACTGGAGCAGAGAGGTACGGGGAGGGAGCTTGGCAGGGTCCAGAGCATGTGGTTAAAGCTCTGTTTCTCCCCAAATTGCTTCTCCCTTTGGAAGATCCCTCTGAGGAATGAGATGCTTCCTGCAGAGCTGCCTGTCATGCCCTCAGTTGGCACGGCTGGGGATGTGGGAATGAAATCTCTCTGCTGGATACAAAAACAAGCACACCACAAAGCAGTTAGTGCTGCTGGGAAGAGCTGGACTGGGGAGAAGCTCTGCCACATATCCTCCTCCTTAGGGTTATTTTCCAGCTTGGTCCGAGTCAAACCCCACTTGACTCCTTTGTCAGCTACAGCAGCACTGCTCTTCTGTGCCGTCAGGCCCACGTAGAGTGGCTCACGCTTGCTGTCCACATGGCCCAATCCAGTCATGTCCCCAGGCTCGGGGGGGAGAGGGGGGTGTTTGTGTGCCGTGGCCAGGAGAGTCCAATGGCCACTGCAGACTGGCTTTGGGTACCAGTTCAGGCGGGGGGGAGGGGGAGTGCTTCCCCATGTCCTTAGTCCTGTGAGGATTCACCTGCTCTCTCCATCTCCCTTCAGAGCACCAGGCTGCAGCATGCAGAGGACATGGATGACCTCCTATTGGGGATGAGTTCACAGATCGCGGAGCAGGAAGACAACATTGTGGTGGAAGATCTCCAAGGTTTGCACTAACCTGCAGTGCAGCTGGTGTGTTGTTAGGGGGGGACCCTCTCTCCTGGGGCTCTGTGGGGGCTGAGGTAGGGAGGCAGGTCCCATCACTGCCACTGTCAGCACCTGAGTGCATGCTCTGACCAGCTTCAACCTAGTTAAGGGAGGTGCAGAGAAGCTGCAGGACGTTAAGCATGTTGGACTTTGTCGGCGGGGATATGGAGGTGATCTACATGTTCAGCATAGTCTATGGGGGACATAGCTGACAGACAGACAAGGCAGCCCAGTATCCGGGGCAGGTGGGGTTGCTCCTCAGGGTATGTTTTACTATCACCATGGCTTTGATTCCACCCACAGATTACTGGTATGGACCTCTGAAGTACACCCGCACTGACTATGTGGCTAGTTGGCTACAGCGTGGACGAGACATTGGCCTACCCACCTATAACCAGGCCCGGGAGCAATTTGGTTTGAAGCCTCTCCAGACTTGGACAGACCTTGCCCCGCACCTGGGAGAACAGGTAACAGGGGACTGGTCTGGGATGAGAAAGCATAAGGGTCAAAGGATCTCGAGACAGTCAAAGCAGTGTCTGTTTTCTCCAAGAAGATAGGAAGAGGTACATCAGTGCACACCCTGGTCTAGCTCATTTTCATGTGTGTGGCTGTTGTATTGGAGTAACTGTGTAAATACATGATGTGAATAAGTGTATCCTGCCCCTGTGCAGAGCTCCCATGCTGCTGCGTGCTCTACTCCTGGAGCTGAGTTGCTCTGGGAGCAATGTTTGGTTGCTCAAGCACAAGCACAAGCTCAAGGCTATGTGGGTCTGATCATCTGCCCGGTCAACGGACATGGGATGCCTGGGAAATGCATTTTCCCCGCTCCTCTTGAGGCTTCCCAAAACTTTTCAATGCCCTGGCAAAATTCCCTCTGCTCATGCTGTGTTTGCGTGTGTGGTGGGGGTTTCTGTCCAGGTCCTGGAGCGGGTTGCTGCCCTGTACGCCAACAACACTGCCAGGCTGGAGCTGCTCCCTGGAGGCATGCTGGAGGCTAACGGCTCCCTCTTCAGTGCCATCATCCTGGACCAGTTTGTGCGCCTGCGTGATGGCGACAGGTTTTGGTTTGAAAACACCAAGAATGGGTAAATGCCTCTCCCCATCTGGCACGCAGAGCAGGTTGCCCACTGCTCTGTCAGCCATGCATAGAGAGCCGTGGACACCTCATCCCTATAGCCACAGCAACTGGGGCTGGAGGAAAAAGCCACCCTTCAGCTTCCTCAGTTACTAAAATGGTGCAGGGAGTGAATCCCTCCTGCCATCAGTTGGCTTTCTGGGCCAAGCTGTGTCATCCCGGCCACCACTTGGCTCCATGTCTTTTTTCTTAGTTTATTCACAGAGGGAGAAACCAGGGAGATTCGCAACACCACATTCCATGATGTCCTCGTTGCAGTCACCTACGCAAACTCAGCAGAAATTCAGCGCGAGGTGTTTGTCTGGCATGAGGGTGAGCTCTCTGTGCAGTGCCAGGATGTAGGGAGCAAACAGCACAAGTGAGGAAACGGCTCCACTGGGCTTGGACACAGGCCAGTCTCGATGACACAGCCAGTGGTTCAGTGACACAGGGAAAGCAACCAGCTGGCAAACTGGCTTGCTATGCTCATAAGCAAGCAAAATGTACACAAAATTCAAGGATCACCTGTAAGCAAAGCAGGCAGAGCTGACGTTGAAAGTTAGATAAAGGCTAGGCATGTGCATTGCATGAGTCCTGGTAGGATCCCTGGGTACAAAAATGCCACTGGCAAATGATGCCCTGGAAAGTCCTGCACAGGCTGACTTGGCCTCTGCCTGCCCCAAGCTGTGTCATGCTCATCAATGACATGTTCTCTAGCTGCTTTTATATATGTATACACACAGGTCTGCAGGTTAAACTGGTGAGTGACCTGAAACTCTGTGAAGTTTGCAGATGAATTAAGCTTTGTGTACTGTATTTGTGCTTAACTGCATCAACCTCTGGATATTCCCTGGGTGCTGCTCTGTAACACCTGCTCCTGCCCAGCTGCTCTGCTGGTGGGACTGTTGGTTAACCGGGCTGCTCAAAAAGTTGACCAGGCTTTTCTGAGGTTGTGGTGCAACTGCCACGGAGATCAAGAGAGGAGCTGTGTGTGATGAACTGTGCCAGCCAGATTTCAGCCCAGGGAGGGCTCAGGGCTTGTGTGCCAGAGCATTTTTGGTTCCCAGCAGGCTAGAAGCAGCATTAAAGACCCAAGTCCCACACTGAAGGCTGACGTGTGCCATCCTTGAAATGAGTTTTCCTGTCCTTGCTGCTGGGACCCAAAGGGTCTCCCAGCATTATTCTCAGGGTGAGATGTGGCCAAAAATAGCAGCATGCCTTTCCCTCTTCTGATTTTGCCACACCCTTCCTGTTAAATGAAAGCATTTTTTTGGTACATGTTCCAGCCCTTGCAATGTGTTTTGATTCCCTAGATGTACACAGCAATCAATTGTACCAGGAGAGCTGTCTGGATTTACAGCACCCACGTGACAAGCAGGGGTGCTAAGCCCTGATTTGGCATGGCCCAGAGTGCCCTCGCTCAGCCCATCCTAGTGGGAGAGATGATGGTGTTCAGCACCTCACAGCAGAGACTGCCCAGAGTACTTGGGCCCAGTTCTGTGCTTGGTTTGATGTGGCAGGCAAAGATTCAGCCTGGAAACAAAGGCTGTCCGCTAAAATCTGGAGTTTAACTTGAACATCAGGCCAGTGATGAGCATGAGACAGTTTTGCGTTGCTCCCTGGGTCACTCAGCAATGAACCCCAGCAGCATCTTAACTGTAGAGGTTTCCAAGGATGACAGCGGTGAGAGGGATAAAAGGCCCATGATGCTCACAGCCTTTCTCCCCCCATGCAGGGGACCCGTGCCCTCAGCCCCAGCAGCTGACAACTCAACACCTGGCCAACTGTACACCCATGACCGTACTGGACTACTTTGAAGGCAGTGGTGCAGGCTTTGGGATCATCATCGTTGTCCTCTGTTGTCTGCCTTTAGGTATGCCATTACTTTTTTTTTTTCTTCTCTTCCTTTACTGGAAGATGGGGATGATTGCCCAGGGTAAACATCTCCCAGCAGGAGCTGCTGAGTCTTGGCCATTCTTGAGGTCCTTGTGGTGGCAGGTCCTTCATTGCTTGGGATGGAGTAGGGCTTTCATGGACCAGTGTTGGTGCAGCCCTGGGTTAAATAAAACTGTGCAAGGTTAAATGGGGGAATGGGGAAGAAATAAACCCCTGTCTGCCCCAGTCATACAGGAGACACTGCCAAAGCAGAAAGGAACTTTGTGATGTCTCATGCCTCCTTCTCCAATGTGTCCCCAGTGACTCTGTTTGTTGCCTGGATTGTTGCTGTTTTCCGCAAGAGAGACTTCAAGAAGCTGCAGAAGAAGCGGGACCCCAGCGTGCGGAGAGAGGTGACCAGTGAGGTGGCACATGGTGAGGTGGCACTATTAATCTTGTGATGGGGGTCTGGTGATGCTGCTGAAGTCAGGGCACATACCCAGGCAAGGCTGGAAAATAGAACTTGGAGAGTTCCCATTTTATTCAAGCCTCAGGATAAAGCCTTGAGCAACCTGGCCTGGCCTTATAGCTGGCCCTGTTTTGGGCAGGAGGTTGGACTAGAGACTGCCTGAGGTCCCCTCCAACCTGAGTTACCCTATGACCCTATAATACTAATCCTCTCCAGATGACACCTTATCTGAGGGAAATAGATGCAGAGCAGTTGCACCAGTGGCTCCAGGACGGGGACTGTTTCTCCTTGCTCTGAAGGCTGGGAAAATCTTTCTATCCTGCTCCATGGTCTGCACTCCTCCCATGACTGTACACTTGAGCTCTGCTCTGTTACAGGCAGTCAGGAGAACATCATTTTTTCCCTTAAGATGTATATGGTCTCCTGGCAGACATGTGACCAGTGGTTAGTGAACAGCATTGAGCCCACATAAAACTGCAAGTCTAAAATTTTAGAAATGAGGTGGGAAGGTTTAACTCTGACAAAACTAAGACCCAGGCACAACTGTAGAGTTGTACCAAAGATGGCACAGTTATTGCAGCAAAGTCAGACTATGTGACAGCAAAGTCCAGCTCCCCCTCCCCAGCACCCCACATGACCTGCCAGGTATTTTGTGTACAATCTCTGTACTGTGCGGCTTTAGCAGGGAAGGAACAATGGACTACCATCCCTTAGAACAAGCCCCATGAAGTTACTCCCAAGCTGCATCTCAGTGAGGGAAGGTTCTGGGATGAATGGGAGCTCAGGTGTGCCTTTCCAGCTGAGTCCTGTTCTCTCTCCCATCAGCCATGGAGTGGCACGGTCCCAAGATAGACAGCTCTCCTGTCTGCATTCAGCTCCAACCTGACAAAGTGCTCAAAGTGCTGGATAGTAGATGGTCTGTGCTCCGGAGCATTAGTCTGAAAACCCAACAAAGGGTGGAGATGATTCTCTCCAACAACAAAGGCAACAGAGCTCTGCTCCTGAAGAGTCCCAAGGAGTACGACCTAGTGAGTACCATGATGCCCGGGGAATGTCCCCTGGGCCTCCAGCATCCTCTGCCACTGGTCACATATGCTGCATCACTCAGTCCTGGGCACTGGGCTCTTGGGGAAACATGGGCCCCTGAAGGGTAGCCACGGCCTCCTGAGAACCACCAGGTTCACTTCATACCATGAAGTGGTGAACAGCAGCAGTGCTTCGTACTGAGCTGCAGACCTCCAGACCAGTGGGCTTTAGCAAATCAGGTCTCAGTACCCATGGACACAGAAATGGCATGTGTGGGGTGATTCTGACAGGGGAGGTCAGGCCAGCTTGAAAAGAACAGCCAAGAACTGCTGAGGAAAGCTTGGACTTTTAGCTTGCTGAGTGTGATGTCCCACCTCAACCTGGCTGAGAGCCTCTGCCACTGACAGCCATTTGGTGCCTTTCACAGGTGCTGCTTTTCAGCGAAGAGGCAGAGAGGAGCAACTTCATTGGGAAGCTACGAGACTACTTGAAAAAGAGCTGTCTTGATCTGCATGTGTCTGAGATGAAGGAACAGAGTCTGCTGAAACAGGCAGTCACCCAGGAGCAGAGGAAAAAGATTCTGGAGACTTTCTTTAGGCATCTATTTGCTCAGGTATGTACAGGTGTGGCGGGCTCTGATGAATGGAGGAAGGTATTTCTGTATTGACTAAACAATGAATATTGCTGCTGTTGCTCTCCCTAAGAGTTGGTTAGCCACACAAAAGGAAGAAGCTGCTGATACTTTTAGAATTACGGAAAATTTTCCGTTGCAGAAGACAAAGGCAGCTCTGCTGTTGTGATACAAGTGTTTAATGTTAGAAAGAGACTGGCATAAAGTGACTGAGGTATCCATAATGGTCAGTGGTGTTTACTGTAAAAGGTGTATTGTGCAGGAGAAATACAGGACGTTCCTACGGTATCTGTCATGAACTCTGTGCCGGGAGAGCTACCAGTCTTTGTGCAATAGGCTGGACAAGCGAGCAATAGCCTTCTGCTCTGCCAGCACTCAGAGGATTTCTTTTGTGGGACACAACCTACAGGTGCTGGACATTGACCAGTCTGATGCTGGAGAGCTCAGCTTTGAATCTTCACAGAAGGCAAAGGAGTCTCTGACATGTGAGCTGAGCAGGGCTGAGTTTGCAGAGTCCTTAGGGCTCAAAGCCCACTCTATGTTTGTGGAGTCCATGTTCTCGTTGGCAGACAAAGACGGCAATGGGTACATCTCCTTCCGGGAGTTTCTGGACATCCTGGTGATCTTCATGAAAGGTGGGACCTGGTGTTGGTTAGTGTCTTCATCTGTTGCTTTAAGTCCTGTTTCTAGGCTCTGTCAATGATGTCACCAGCAGAGTAAGGGACAAGATCCATCCAGCAGGTCAATCTGCAGACAGTTCTACAGATTAAAGTTCACTTCACTTAGGACAGCTTGAATTTGAGTTACAAGGCAGTAACAATGTAATTATGCCGACTGTACATGAGGACAGCTATCTCAGAACAGTGATTTGTTGGTCTGTCTCCTCTCACACACAAGTCCACTCTGTCTCCTGAATGGACCATACATCCTGTCCTTGATAGATATCAACCATATCTGATATCATGCTTGATCCTCCCTAACTGACCACTGGAAAGGGAAATTAGGAGGTGGAGGTGATGAATAACAGATTTAATCAAATTAGCTCCCAGAAAATCATTGCTGTGAAAAAGCTTTCACATATTGAGCTTGTAAAATAATGCACAACAGTGTCTTTACCCATTTTTTCACCTTTCACTTGAGAAAGTCAAGCAGAAGTGAGCCATGAGAGTGAAGGAAAACTCTGTTGCTATTCAAACTGCCATCAGCAGTTTGTCCTCACAGTCTTTTCAGAGATGGGCGAGACTGTTGCCACAGGTCCAGGCTTTCAAAGGCAATGTTTGAAAGCACCTTTGCTGGTGAAAATCTTGTTCTTACTCCACCTCTCTCCCTTCCCACCAGGGTCCCCAGAAGAGAAGTCCAAGGTGATGTTCAGGATGTATGACATTGATGAGAATGGGTTTCTCTCCAAGGAGGAGTTTCTGAGGATGCTCAGGTATCTTTCGTCTCTCTAGACAGAACCAGGAATCTTTGTAGATATCTTGGCAATGTCTGCAAATGTAGGTGTCTTCACAAGCAATTCCCAATCTCTGTGCTTCAGTCCCCAAGAGGACTACGTGAGACCTAATGAAACCAGTCTGGGGCTCTGCCCTGTGTTATTTCAAGGACTCAAGCTGTAGTACTCTAATATTCCCATCTCCCCTCCTTGCTCCAGGTCCTTTATTGAAATCTCCAACAACTGCCTGTCGAGAGATCAGGCGGAGCAGGTGACTGAGTCCATGTTTCAGGCCTCAGGGTTTCAGGACAGGGATGAACTGACATGGGAGGATTTCCACTACATGCTGCGGGACCATGACAGCGAGCTCCGTCTCACCCACCTCTGCATCAAAGGTCAGTGGGAGCATGTGCAGGAGTGCTGGGTCACACCTGGGCCCAAAGGTCTGGATGAGCTGGACAGCAGCTAGTATGTAGCTTCCAAATCATGTCCCATCTGTCTCTCCAACCCCTAGTTGCCCCATTCTCCATGGGCAGTAATCTGGCATTGGCTGTTGCTCCATGTACAACACAGGGAAGCAGTTTTGTTCAGCACAAAGACTCTCCCCACTGCACCACCCCTGCCCAGGAAAGATGTCTAAACCTTGTCCATTGAATCTTACACAATGTAAATGGCTGTCTGTCCTTTTGAATCCTGAAAGGTGTCCCCGACGTATTCAAGAAAAACATACAGAACCGTGTCTCCTTCATAAAAAAGGATGAGCCCAAAGGGTAAGCTCTCTTCTCAATCCTGTTGCTGCTGTTTCTTTCTCTATTTCTGCCCTTATGCATACCTATCCTTCACCTCAGCCTCTCCAATAAATTCTCCCACTGGGCCTTCCCACCCTCAGAGCTGGAGAAGGGTCATGCCCACACTGGGACATGTCCATGAGCAGGCAGCATACTGTGGTTTGGATGCTGCCCTCTCTTCGCTCCCCTAGTACTGCAGATGGGCATGAGGAGGAACTGCCTCCTGGAGAGCCTACACTGCACGTGTTACGTGACTGAGATGCCTTACCACAGGGAGGGGAGCCCACATTGCTTTTCAGGGTGATGGGTTATCTTGGAGTGAATTCAACCCATGTACCCTGCAGTTAAAGAATGCAGCAGGCTGGCAAGAAAAATCAAGGCCCCTTTTAGGCTGAGCCTGAGATGGAAAGCATCTGTGGGGCAGCAATGGAGAAGACCCATTTCTGACTGACCCACAGCCCTTCCTGCAAATGCAGCTTTCAACTACACAAGCTCTCTTTTTGGCAGAACCATCTCAGACAGGGAGGAAAGCCCAAATGTGGAAACTGTGGCCCAGTATATGGAGCAAGAAGGGCAAGAACTGAGGAAGAGACTGGGCAGAAAGTGAGTATGCACTCTCCTTGCCTTCTGCACTTGGGCTCTTGTTCAGTCAGGCTGCTGTTTCCAATTTCTTATGTCTCTGTGTCCTGGTAGGACTTAAGTCAAATAACTGATATGAAGAACCCAGCATGAAGGTGGCAGGATGGAGGGAGGGGATGCAACACCATCTTCGCCAGGAGATACCACTGCCTGGGCAGACACATCACCCTTTCTCAGGCTGGGACATGATGTCTGCCCTGGGAATAAGCCCATTTCAGTGGGACGGCACAGGATTTGCTCCTCACCACTGTAGCTGTTTCTGGTTGACGTTTCTTTGGAAAAACATGAAGTGGCCAATTCCAGAGCCTAGGATAGTGGGTTTTAGAGCGTATGCCCTACTTGCAGAGAGGAGCACTGTATGGCAAGTCCTGCCTGCACTGCCAGCCCTCCTCTGCTCTCTGGGACTCTGCTGCTTCAGCTCTGCAATGTCTGCAACATCAACAAGAGACACTCAAGTCCTCATTGCTGTGGCAATGGCAAATGTTCTTCCAGCAAAGCAGTTAAGTTGTTATTATTCCTAGCCAGGAATAATTTATCCAACCCTGGGATCTTTCATCTCTCTGAAGGGTTCATTATTGTTATAAAAATTATCATCTTTTATGATTCTGCTTTATGGCCTATCTCATCAGGCATTAGCTGCGTGTTTGTTATCAGCTTTCATAACTGTGTGAAGTGGATCATACACTAAGACTAACCTCTGATATCATCTTGTTTAGGTCACTGCACTTGTTTGCAGAGGGTTGTTCCAGTGTGCTAGGTGCTATACAGTCCCTGAGCCATATTCAACATCAGGTAAATCTTGAATTGACACCAGTTCTACTTTTCCAGAGTGAACCGGTACCAGCTACATGTATACACTGAAGCACGAAGGAAAAAATACCAGAAGAACAAAGTTCAGCAGAAGATTCAGGAGTTCAAACGTTTCATTGAGAATTACCGGCGCCACATTGTCTGTGTGGTCCTATTCTCTGCCATCACTGCCGGCCTGTTTGTGGAGAGAGCATATTGTGAGTGTCCCTTCAGCCCTGCCACCCCAAATGCTGGGGGGTGCATAGGGTTGACTCCTGAAAACTACGCACTGCATGGGACACAAGGTGGGGAGGGGGGGAAGGTCCTGGCACAGCTTTGTCCAACAGTGTTGGTCCTCCCTTGAAATAATCAAAGAATTATTGAGGTCAGAAGGAACCTCTGGAGGTCTCCAGTCCAACTCCCTACTCAAAGAAAGGTCAATTTCAAAGCTGAATCAAGTGGCTGAAGGCCTTGTCTAGAGAAGGTTTGAAGAGCTCCAAGGATGGAGATCCAGTCTCATCACAGGACCCATCCCAGTGTTTGCCTGTCCTCCCTGTGAAGAGTTTTTATTTGCTATCTAATTCTAATTTCCCTTAGTGAAATATTTACCATTGCCTCTCATCCTGTCATTGTGCAACACTGAAAAGAATTTGGCTCCATCCTTTCTGCAACACCCATTACATGGTTGTAGACAGCAGTAAGGTCTCCCCTGAGCCTTGTCTCCTCCAGGCCAAGCAAGCCCGTTTCCCTCAGCTTTCTCATACTCAATGTGCTCCAGCTCCCACCCATCCTGATGGCCTCCACTGGACTCATTTGTTTGCTGATACCTCTCTTGTACTGGGGAGCCCAACTCTGGACGTAGTATTGAGATGCAGTTTCACAGTGCTATAAAGAGGAGACTAATCCCCTCCCCCAACTGCCAAGGAGATCCTGTCTCCCAGCAGCAGGGACCAGTGCAGATCCTGGGTCCAACATAGCATAGTGTGTCCCTGTTCCCACACAGCCCTGTCCCAGGCAGCCGCTTCTTGGCAGAGTCACTCTGGTTTCAGGAAGGAGCAGTGTGCTAGGCGTGTGATGCCCTACTCTGCTCTCTCCCCCCAGACTATGCCTTTGCATCCCCCCTCACTGGAATTGCACAGACCACCTTTGTTGGGATCATCATCTCTCGGGGGTCAGCTGCCTGCATCTCCTTCATGTACTCTTACATCCTGCTCACCATGTGCCGGAACCTCATTACCATCCTGCGGGAGACTTTCCTCAATCGCTACATCCCCTTCGACGCCGCCGTGGACTTCCACCGCTGGATTGCCATGGCAGCCCTGATTTTCTCAGGTGGGTGGTCTTCTGGGGAGGCCCAGGGGAGATGTCACCCAGGAATCACTGTAAAACCAGGAGATCACCTCTTCAGAAGGGACCAGCCCATCATGATACAGCTGGACCTGGCAGAAGCATGCTGTTGTGTAGGGAGCCTGGTGAGACTAGATGCTTTGCACCACAGAACAGGAGTAATCACCAGGCTGCTGGGCATATCAGCAGGGTCTGCCACATGTCCATCTACTGCAGTGATGATGCTTTTCTCTCCTGGTTTCTCTCTTCCACAGTGCTCCACACTGCCGGCCACGTAGTGAACGTCTACATCTTCTCAGTCATCCCTCTCAGTGTGTTGTCCTGCCTCTTCTCCAGTGTCTTTATGGATGATGGGTAGGTGCAGTTTGAAGGACAGTCCAGGCAGAACATCCTGGACGTAGATGGGAAAGAAAGTGAAAACTTTTTTCAGACAAGTGTTAGGCTTATCCCTGTTCTGGCCAGTCCATGATCCATGGTGCAATTTCTTGTCCCTCTCTAGGTCGCAGCTCCCTCAGAAGTATTACTGGTGGTTCTTCCAAACTATTCCAGGTAATACTGCCTAGTGGTCAGGCTGTGTACCTTGCACCCTATGCTTGCTTGTGTGCCAGAGACGGGCAGCCTCCGCCCAGCCCAGGTGGAGCCCCCGTGGGGCAGGCCTGATCCACCCTTGATCTCCCAACCACTTCTCTTGCAGGCATGACAGGAGTGCTGCTGCTCGTGATTCTTGCTGTGATGTATGTGTTTGCCACCCATCACTTCCGGCGCGTCAGCTTTCAGGGCTTCTGGATCACTCACCATCTCTACGTGCTGCTCTATGTCCTGGTAATGCAAGTCTCCTCCCAGCCCAGCTGTTGGGCAGGGAGGGAAGAGGTGGTGCTGATGCACTGCAAGCCCAAGGCTCAGCCCAGCCGGCAAGGAGCAGCAGGGGAAATAGCCAGGCAGATCCCACAGGGCTCAGTACTCAAAAGGACCTGGTGGCCTGGATCCTTGCTCCTTCCACCATCCTCAGACCCTCCCATCTCCCTGCTACCAATGAGCTGTCACCAGATTAACCACAGGGCAATGGTTTGCTGGGCCAAGTGCCGCACTGATGGGGGCTGTTCCCTGCTCTTCCCCAGATCATCATCCACGGCAGCTACGCTCTGATCCAGCAGCCCCGCTTCCACATCTATTTCATTATCCCAGCTCTCATCTACGGTGCAGACAAGCTGCTCAGCCTGAGCAGGAAGAAGGTGGAGATCGGTGTGGTGAAAGCTGAGCTCCTGCCATCAGGTACCACATTCACACAGACCCATGGTGCCAGGACAGGCTGTTCACAAGAGCATCAGGGGGCTGCAGAGGAAGAGGAAACCCAGCTTCTCAGGGGCTGAGTTTTCCAGTCCTGCTAGCGTTGAGGTGCGAGTGTCCCATGGCAGCAATCCCTTACACAGGTGGCACGCAGGTCATTTTCTCCCTGGAGAATGTCCTGCTGGCTGTCACATGAACTGGTGGCTCAGACTGACACCGCTTAGGGAGGCAGCCTTGTCCCATAACATATGTTTCTCAGTGCCTTCACAGCACCCATGCATGGCAAGGATCTCCTGGTGGCCCTCCACAGACAGGGAAACTGAGGCACATAGCTCAGCCAACACACTGACTTTACCTCCCTGAGTAGGGATCAGTTATTTACCTAACGAGAACCACTTGGTCTTCATGTCATGCCCTGGCACAGCCTCTCTAGGCATCCTGTGCCCAGGCCTGGTTCCACAGCTTGTCCCTAAGCCTCATCCCCCCACTGCTAGCACAGGTCAAATGCTCCATCTTTCCTTGAGGCCACTGATCTCTCCTAGCCTTTTCCCTCCACTGCTCAATGTCTCAAGCAACAACCTTAATGAGGGAGCTAGCAAAGTCCTCTGTCACCCCCTCCCCACCCCAGGTGTTACCCATCTCCAGTTCCAGCGGCCACAGGACTTTGACTACAAGTCGGGGCAGTGGGTGCGCATTGCCTGTGTGGCCCTGGGCACCACCGAGTACCACCCGTTCACCCTGACCTCGGCGCCGCATGAGGACACGCTGAGCCTGCACATCCGGGCTGTGGGACCCTGGACTACCCGCCTGCGGGAGCTCTACTCCCCGGAGAGCCTAGCTGTTATTGGCAAGCTGCCCAAGGTGAGCCCGGCACTGTGCACCACGGGCTGCTGCTCCAGAGATGGGGACCCCCTAAGGGCAGGCAGCTCTCAGGTCCAAAGCAACTTGGCACTGAGTTGTCCCCAAGCCCAAGGCACTTGTCCAGCTTTGAAGGTGGCCAAGCCCTGGGTGAGTGGAGGAGATGCTTTGCTAAGACTCAGCTCCTTTCCAGCTCTACCTGGACGGACCTTTTGGGGAGGGCCACCAGGAGTGGAACAAGTTTGAGGTATCAGTGTTGGTGGGAGGAGGCATCGGGGTGACTCCCTTCGCATCCATCCTTAAGGACCTGGTCTTCAAGTCATCCTTCAGCTCCAAGCTGCTCTGTAAAAAGGTAAGAGGAAGCAGCCAGAGAGCAAGAGCCCTCCCAAGACACTTTGTGCTGCTTCTGGTCTCTTTGGGGTGAAATTCCCCAAGATCTGGCCAAGAAAGACCCCCTTGGATGTGCACTGTGGGTTCTGGCCCCATACCAAGCCTCATCCCTGCACGCCACAGATTTATTTCATCTGGGTGACGCGCACACAGCGGCAGTTTGAGTGGCTGGCTGACATCATCCGTGAGGTGGAGGAGGCCGACCGGAACGACCTGGTCTCTGTGCACATCTACGTCACACAGCTGGCTGAGAAGTTTGACCTGCGCACCACCATGCTGGTGAGCCCCATGCCAGGGCTGCCTGCCAGGGAGGCGGCTGGCCCAGTGCTTGGGCCATGCTGGTCTGATGTGCCCTGATCTCTCTTTCAGTACATCTGTGAGCGGCACTTCCAGAAGGTGCTGAACCGGAGCCTGTTCACGGGACTGCGCTCCATCACCCATTTCGGGCGGCCCCCATTCGTGCCCTTCTTCACCTCACTGCAGGAGGTGCACCCTGAGGTCTGTGTTACCCGGTCTGGGCCTTGGGGACCTGCATGGGGGCAGGAGGGGGGCACCCCACTGGCCAGTGCAGGTAACAGTGATGTCCCTGGTCCCAGCCCATCCCCAAGGCCCTGCAGAGCTTGGTGGTGCCAGCATGAAGGGGAAGGCAGAAGGGACATAAACCCCCTCTACCCTCTGGAGACAGGATGAGCCATGGGGGTCTCATTTGCCCTGTGCCAGCCAAATACCCCCCCACCTCACCATATGATGAGACCCTGGCTGCAGCCAGTGCTTGGAGCTGGCAGAAGCCAAGAGGATCCTTCTGAAGGCCCCCATCCCTCCTCCACAGCCCCAGTGACTCCACAGGAAGTCCCTGGAAGCCTCCTCAGGCAGGGACGGCCAGCAGCTATGCCTGATGCTGCCGGAGGATGAGGTGCCCAAGGGTTGGCATGAGCAAGCCAGCAGTAGCTGGGCTGGGAGGAGAGCTCATGCCATCAGATTCAACATCCCTTTGGCCTCCCTCTTTCCCCAGGTGCAGAAGATTGGGGTGTTCAGCTGTGGCCCGCCTGGGATGACGAAGAGTGTGGAAAAGGCCTGTCAGCAAGTTAACAAGAAGGACCAGACCTACTTTGTGCATCACTATGAGAATTTCTGACCCTATCGCCTGCCCCATCCCCTGCTTGCAACAGGGAGCTGGGTTTGGGCAGCGCCTTGCCTTTGCCTGCCCTCTGGCCAGGAGCCACATGCCAGGACCCTTTAGCAGGCATGGTTCAGTCTGCAGATCATCTGCCTGTCAGAGCCAGGTATCACAGTGGGCACATCCTCTTGGGTCATCTCCCAACGTGCTCCTGCTCCAGCCTCTCAAAACAATACCAAAGCATCTTGATTGGAAATGCATATGTTCAACCCCCAGCACCCACATGGTACCACTTTGGATGGCTGCCCCAGCTGCTGTTCCTGGGAGAAAATCCCATCCGCAACCATGTGCAGCCTGGCCTGTGGGAGCTAGGGAAGGGACAGAGCTGAAAACAGGTGCTCGGTGCACTAGTACAGCATTGCCTGCACAGCTTGCATGTCCCCCTGGCCCCAGGGCACCCTGCTACCATCCACACACTGAGTTTTGTGCACTCCTGTATCTTGCACCCTGGGTTCAGGCTGACAGCTTGCATGTCCCAATCCAGAAAAACCCAGTGTTCAACTCAGGTGAGGCTCAGCCACCTTAATCCCACAAGACAGTAAAGCACATGCTCCACAGGATCACTTGGGGAATGGCTCTGAACAGCTTTTGGAAGCAGCTTCACTCCTGTGCAACCTGAATTCAGGGCACTTTGCCCTGAGACCTCAGCATGGTGTGCAGAGCCAGCGAGCTCCCCACCATCCCTCTCCAGGAAATAGGCTCAGCTTCCCTGCTGTACTCATGTGTCTCTGTTCATTAGCCCTCCGAGCGTCCCCTCAGTTTGCTCAGGGCCTTAGTTGTGTTTGCATTGGCCTCTTCCAGCAGTGCCACCATCCTTCGATCAGGGATCATTAATGCTTAACTAATGTCTGGCTATGCATCACTGGGCTGCCAATCTCATGGGCTATGATTGAGCAATATCATTTCTCTTTGCTTAAATAAAGCTGACTGAAGTTTTAAATCATTTTCTTGCCTCTTGTAGTTGCACCTCTGTCGCCTGGCAAGTTGTAATACTTGTGGCATAGTGCTTGCCTTGCTGCTGTTACAGAGCATTTGTCCTATCCTGCTGGGAAACATGTAGGTTAAATAGGAGGAGTGAGTTTCCCCTGCATTGGTTGCACAGGATGAGAAAGGTGGTGATGGAGTGGGGTGTTGTTCAGACCTAAAACAGCCTTGATTTTAGTTTGTTACTAAGTTTTGTTAGAGGATTACGATATGGCTGGAGTCTTGGGGGGGGGGGAGGGGAAAATGCAGACTTGAGCCCAGGCACAGCCTCTGCAGCAATTTGTTACCTGCAGTAATGCCCCTGCAGTGGCAATGCCTCCCAGCAAGCCTTGACGTGGGGCAATTCACAGCCAAGGGGCCCAAGGAGAAGTGCCAGGTGCCGCCATGGAAATCGCTTCCACCCGCAGTCAGCACCTGGGGCATGAAAGAGCCCCCTGAGACACCAGGGAGCTGCTCTGCAGTTCCCAGTAATAACAGGGCCCGCGATCGCCAGCAGTCCCCAGCCACGTCATTGGGGCTGGATAGCCCATGGCTCAGCAGGAAGCCCCGGCTCACGTTCCCCCTGCGGCACATGCTCGTGCCAGCAGCCTTCACCTTCCCAGCTTTCATACACCCATTTACAAGGTGCTTTTTAGCAAATCTTGCATGGACTCTGCTAACACCACTATGTAGGATTACAGACACAGGCTATCAGTAGGTTTTACCTGCTTACAGTGACTGAGTCAGCCTGAAACATTAACTACTCAGTTTACTCTGAACAGTACTTTGACCATTTCTCCTTCTGACTAAGGGAAGCCTGACTGGGTTGTGTCTTAGCCCTGTAACAGTGTGGCCTTGAAGGCTTCTACCTGTGCCAAAATTAACCTTGCCACCTCTGCAATAAATAAATAAATAAATATATATATATATATATATATATATATACCCTTTGATTTAAGCATAAATGGGCTGGCATAAATCATCATAGATGGCTGTTCTGCATCTCTTGAGGGTTACTCCAAAAGGGACAGCCTCCCCCAAGCCACCAGTGAGCCCCCACCGGGCCCCTCTGAATGAATCAAAGCGTAGAAAGTCCATGCTGAAAGGTGTATTGGAGACAGCTGCCTGGCAGGAGAATCAATGCCAAAAGGGTTGGGTCATCACCTAAGGCTGCATGGTCCTGCCAGCTGTGAGCTCTTCCACTGCTCATTGCCACTGGGCAGCGCACCAGCTGGGGGATCTGCAGGAGACAGGTGCCCCCACTGAGCTGCGCCCTAGGAATGGGGCAGTCTCCTTGTCCCACAGCCCAGAAGCTTTCTTTGCAAACCAGTTTTTCCAAGCAGCTAGGAGCAGCTCAGCTTGGCTGCAGGGCTGCCAACCTTTCCCTCTGTGGCTGATGTCCACCAGCAGACCTCATTTCTCCAGACTGCTTTTGCATCAGGAGACCCAGTCAAAGGGGGTGAACTTGGGCCTTGCTGGGTTTCCACCATAAACCCAGCACAGCCCTGCTACCCCAAAGTCCTTCTCAGTCATTTCTCAGCTTCTGCGTGTAACTGGAGGTGGTGTGTACGTTGACAGTGGGCACCCCCCAACCACTGAGCTGAGCACAGTGTAGGACACGCAGAGGGTTTTCTGAAGGACCAGCCTCCCCCGCTCTCCCCAATGAACCACACAAGACTGTGTGCTGCAATGAGAGCAAGGTCCCCAAGCCACAAAGCCACATCCCTCCAAACTGACCACCCAAAGCTTCAAGGGACATACAGCCATCAGGTAAGAAGCATTTATTGGGTAAAGTTCGGTACCGGCCCAAGAGAGGGTTCTTGGATTGATCTCCTAGTATTAGAATTAAGACAACTGTAATCTAAAATTAGATTTTGTTATCTGCAACCTGCTGCCACACTAGTACCTCATTCATGGCTCATAAACTCAGCAGGAAGCTCTGATATCGAGCTGCAATTCCTTTGCAGTGGTAAAACCTCTGAGTGATGCCGTCCCCTCACCTCTTTCCCGTACATCCCTTCACGCTAAAAGAAACCTGCACCGCTGCCAGCAGCCCCTTCTCAGGGGCCACGGCCATCTGCATCTGTGGGTCACCCAAGTCAGGACCGGGCTCTCTGCACTCCCAGCTGGAGACAGGGCAGTTCTGCTGCAAACACACTCCAGCCTGCTCTGCAACAGTCCATTCTGCCCCATTGGGAGCTGCTGTGGGGGGATTACATGGCAGATACAGCCCTAGCCAGTCTCCAGACTAGCTTCTCCAAAAAAGCCCTGGAGTCTAGGCTTTGGGCCTGCAGTTTGTTCCAGAGCTATTTGCAAAGAGCATGGAGGGAATTACTTGAATGTAAGGATACTTTCCACGGAAAGGGGCTGGCCAGCCTTTGTTCCACAGGCTATTAAAATCCCTGAGCATCCTCAAGGAAATGTGTGACTGGAAGGCAGAGTATTCAAGTACCGCTATTCTGTGCCCAGTGCTTTGTAAATGGGAAGAGCTGTGGCAAGCACACTCTCAGGGCAGCGCTGGGGCAGGAAGGTGTAGCACCAGCATTTCAGTCCTCTCGTCCGTCTTTGCCACAGTTGACATCATCCTGCCCTCTGTCCTCAGACAAACCCGCAGTGCCACATGGGCGCCTCTCGGGGCACGCACAAAGGAAGTGCTCTGCCTGACACACGCAGAGAAACCCAGACTCTTCAGAGTACGTGGTCTGCTGGAGAAGAGCCAACTGTGTGAATCAAGATCTCTAATCAAAGAGCAGCATTTTGCCTCAAACTATTTCCTGTTGGTTCTTCATTTGTAGTTAGTTGCAAATATCCCTTGGTGCTCTTCACCCTCATTATAGTTTGATTTTATAGCTCTATTACAAAGGAGTGCCTGCACAAGGTGACTATGAGGACATGCAACAGCCATACATCAGCCTCCGGTGGCCTCATCCGTCAAGTCACATACAGGCAGTGTAACAGGGGAGAGGGCCGGGCACCACCGCATCTCAGGGGCTGTGGTCAGTGGGGTCGCACTTCAGCATGACTTTTATTCCCTCGCCCCTCTTAGTGGTCTCGAATGCTTCCAGAGCCTTTTCCAGGGGGAAGCGGTGTGTAACCAAGGGCTTGACATTTATGCGCTTGGACGCAAGAAGAGCAATTGCCATGGGCCACCTGGAAGGGAAATGTAGAGCAGGACGTGAGAGCAGTTGCTGGTTTGGATCCGGGAGGTCTCTGTGAAGACCTATGCTCTCCAAGAGCCCCAAGGAAAGAGCAGGGAAGAGTCAGACTTTGCTACAATAATTTTTGCAGCCCAGGGAAGTAAGGGGAATTTTGCCTGCTATGGCTTTCACAACGAGCCAGTCCGCTTGCAGACAAGCCAGACTCCTCCAAAATGCCCCCAGCACCTGGCCTTCCCTCTCTACAGGGCACAGGAGCTGAAGACATAAATGTCAATTATATACTTTTTTTCCATTTTGGCTTGTTTGCAGCAGCGGAAGGGTTTGAAGGGTCTCTACCTTTCTTGGCACCATCTGCTGTTTGAAATGGGGCATTGGGCTGGAGGTCCCATCAGCTGATCGACTGGCCTGCTTTACTGCGATCAGGTTTGCAGTGCAGGACTGTTCCAGTAATCAAGGTATAAAGTGCAAGATAAATCAGTCAGGCTGTCTGTCCTGCGGTGCTAGTATTTCAGAGTGACATGAGGTTTAACCAGTTGTAAGGAAAACCAAGCTTTTTCACTTCCTCTCTCCTTGTGGAAAGCAAGAATTTCTTAAGGACACTGAGGATGAGACACTCTGACACACTTCAGTCCACCCAGCCCTGCACAAGACTCACGTGTTGCAGTAGCGGAATATCCCCTTGATATCCACCTCCCGCACGGCAGCATTAATGATGGGTACAGTGACCATCTCAGGCCCCAGTCCCACCAGCACCAAGGTCCCTCCAGAACGAGTGGCCTGAAGAACACACACACAAAAATGTTATATTTTGCTGAACAAAGTTAGTCACCACAGCAAGAGCCTTTGCAGCACACTGTAAAAAATAAAATTGTTCTTTGTGACTGTAACGCACTGCCTGGAGTACAACAGAGAAGCCAAGGGAGAGGCAGGATGCTGTCAGGAGTCCGTAAGTGTGAAATGTGATAAACAATACTCAGGAAACAATTTTCTGAAAATTCCTGAAGGATTTTGGTATCTAAATCCCATTCTGAAAAATGACTGGCACTTAGGAGTACAAAAAGCCTTTTGGATTTCAATGGGAGAAATTTAAAATGTCTAAGAGCCTGATATTCCAAGTTTTTATGTGCCTAAAATGCAGCTGAGCCACAAAGAAACTTTAAAAAGCACATAACCACCTAGCTACGGTGCAAGTTAGAAATGACCTTGCTGATTTACAGGTAGTCACATCACTGTGGGGCTTTAGAAAGGTTTTGAAACTACTAAGCCCCTCTCCCTGACCATCCTTCATATGTGGAAGCATCCTACTCTCCTACATTTCTAATCCTGAAGTCCAATCTAAGGCCACAGGCAGCAGGAAAATCCTCATCAGGAGAAGCCCACAGGAAGTGTACGGCCAGAGTAAGAGCAGACCAAGTCCACCTGCACCCCACTGGCAGAAACCACCGTGTGCTGCCTGGTATACTGACATTGTAATGCCACATAGCCAAGGCACAACAGACAAGCTGGGGAAATCAGTATTCGCATTACAGTAACACCCAAAAGCTTTTGCTACAGTTGAGACCTCATAAAGTCCATGCTCCAAAGGGAAGGCAGCTGAGGAACTGGATCAAATTTGCCTGGCCCAAAGCCAGCCAGCAAACTAGTACCAAAATCAGGAGCATAATCCAGGTCTCCTGAGCCTCACCGAGGGGATCGTTCATCACTCAAAACACAAGCCGCTCCAAACACCATATCCTAGGTTCTCCTATGAGAAATACTACACTAAGGCCTACTACAGACTTAAAATTAAATGACAGGCCTGCAGAATCTCCTTTGTGTTCCCAGAACTCTCTTTAAAACATCATTAACCTCTGAATATAAAAAAAAAACTATTTTCTTCTTATTTCTACTTTCATCCTGAATGAAGGTAATTACTAACAGCAAATACTTCGTATCACTGTATCACCTGAATTTGCCATGTTGTATCTATATCATGTTGTTAAAATTTACAACTGTAATTTAATCATTCCTTTGGGATGGTTTCTCGAATTCTCCCGGAGGTCAGCTTATGCCTGGGGAATTGCCACCACTGTCATGCTGTCAAAGAGTTGGAAGATTAAGAGGGCAGGTAAAAGCAGTGGGGTGGTTTTTAGGAGAGACAAGATTGGAGGGGAGATCGACATGATCCCACTGCAAAAGGGATTTGGGCAATTCACCCTGCAGGGGTTGCCTGGAGTCAGCTAAGCCAAGAACAGGAGGCTACACCAGGAGACAGCACTTGAGCTGCTGCTGGCACACCGATCCTCTACCCTATCCTACCCTACCCTACTCTTTCTCGGTGAATGGCTTCATATAGATTTGCTAAAACTAATCCTCTCTGTCACAGCAGCACCAACAGAGGCAAAGGCCTTTCAGACCCTGTAGGTCACACCATTGATAGGGTTTTCATTATTTGCTTAGTCAATTTATTCTGCTCTCTCTTCTGCTGATGCTTCACAGTGAGACAGACTCTGAAGCTCACCTTCTGAGGAAGGATTCCAGTGTGGGAGCCTCACTAAGGATGAACACAGAGTCCCAGAGAAGATATATGTAACAAGTATGTGTGACTTTATCTCCTGGTGCTTCTTCCCCTAGGTTGTTTACCAGTTTTATGGACTCCCTTGCAGGCCTCCTGCTCCCAATGTGCTTTGCAAAAGGCAAAGTTTTTTCATAGTTTTTATGTCTTTTACGAGTTGCTCTTGAAACTCTTTTTTCAACTGCCTTCTTTTGATTTTGCAATATATTGAGTCAAAGAAAAAATTCGGGTAGGGAGGGACCTCTGGAGGTGTCTGGTCCAACTTCCTACTGAAAGCAGGGCCAATTTTAAAGTCAGATCCACCTTCAAAGTCAGATCAGGCTGTTCAGAGTTGCATCCATCCAGGTGTTGAACATCTCCAAGGATGGAGATTTCCACCACCTCTCTCATGCCTGTCCCAGGGCTGCACTCCTCTCAGCGGAAAAATTTTTTTTGCTTGTATACAACTGGAATTTCTCTTTTTGCAGCTTGTCCCTTTTGTCTCTTGTCCTTTGACTTTGAATCTTTGAGAAGAGTCTGCACTATCTTCTCCACAACCTCCTATCAGGCAGTTGAGGACAACAAAAAATCCCCTCTGCCTTCTTCATCTGCCAAAACTTACACTCTTTATTATTCTCCCCATTTGGACATAGCTTCTACTGTATGAAAGATCTTCTCTTACTTTTACGAGCTCCCTGACACTGCTATTTAGCCATGCTCAGGTTTCAGAGTTTTACTGTAGTCTCTTTGGTAAGTGGTAATGTATCTGAGCATCAAATCAGACAATTGTCCCCGTGATGTCTGCAAAGACATAACTCTGCTTAGCTGTCTCTCTTAGTTTGTTCTCTAACGAGCAACTTCTTTTTACCATACCAAGCCCCCAAGACTAAACACTATGAGAGCAGAATAACATCATTCGCTGCTGTGTCCCAGAAAGAGTAAAGCAAATGCCAGTACTACTCTACCCCAGGAACAAGTGATACTCACATAAATGCCAGCCTGGATGCAATCTTGCACTCCTGTACACTCCACAGTTATCTCGGGCATGCAGCCAAGCAGACTTTCTACTTTGGAGGCCACCTCCTGTGGGGTCTCATTCTTTACCTGAATGGTGAAATCTGCCCCTACCTCCTTGGCTTTCTGCAGGCGAGAGGCAGATAAATCTGGGGAAAGATGAAACAAGTTAACAACTGGAGCACTATATGAAGCAGAGGCAGAGCCAGAACCTGAGCTTGCAATCCACTTCCTTCCACTATCTGATGTCTCAACAGTGGTGACAGAGCCACCTTGTTAGGTGACCAGCTGTCATCTATCTCAGGAAAGAAACTAACATTTGTTATGTGTTAGGACAAGATGGGAAACTACAGCCCTCTAGTACTTTCTCAAAATTTATGTAGCCCATGCAAACCAAAGGGATTCTGGATTCCCGCCCTTAAAGAATATAGGAGGCCACCCCGAAGAAGCCCTGATGCAGGCACTTTTCTCTGAAGTCTGAACATGTGCTCATAGAGCAGCACACAACCAGGCAAGTCTAAGTTCCCTCTCTCAAATTCACACAGCTGTCAGTGAGGAGGTGCGGAAGAGATCTGATCATTTTTCTAGGCAGGTAGAGAAGGATGAGCTATGAGGACAACTTAAGGCCCAAGAGATGCCAAAGATTTTCCAGCTGCAGGAGTAGGTATGCTTCAAAGAGGCAAAGCACAAACTCTCCAAACTCATAGACAAAAGCACATCATCTGAAGCAATGTCCAAGTGAAGGAAGAGCTGCAACCATCAGACTCGAGGGCTGTTTTCTAAGAACGTCACTTCATAGGTCTCCAAATTTTTCTACAGTACTGCAGGAGCACCAAGAGGCTACAGTGCCAAGACAGATCAGAAGGCCATGCTTAAGTCCCAAGAGCGTGCACATTGAAACTACAAGCAGGGATGTGACTGCAACATGAACAGCTGTGGCCAAGCACTGGCGCACATATACTAGCCATGTTGCTGTGGCTGTGCTGCCACCATGCCTGCCCTGGGCTAATGCATGCTGCAGTCCCAACACTCACTGCAGAGCAGAGGAACCTTAGTGCAGGAAAAGGCAAAAGGCAGCAGAAGGACAGGACAGATGGGGGAGTGCTAAGCTACACTCGACCTGCTTGAAAAGTGCAGTTATGTCTTACCAAAGCTGCCAGCTGCCACTGTCTAATCCTGCATTGCTCAGTGCCTCTCTGGCAATGATTCTTTCATGAAGCAGCTTCACTAATTCAACAGGGACCTTAATCCACTAGTGGAACAGGACTGTAAGAAAAAGACAACATACACAAGCTCAGCAAGTTAACCTTGCAGGAGCCCACAGTTAGGCAAATCCCACCTCTCATTTCTTTTGCATTTTCCTTCCCTGGCTCTCAAGACAAGGTGCTTTGCTTTTGCTCATGTTCTGTCCTCATGAATGTCCTGGGCATTGCAGGCAGAGGCAAGGTCACTCTGACCTTGCTCCCTTATGGCTAGAAATCCCATGGCTATGAACAGCAGGGCACCAAGAAACCTTCCTGACAGGAGACATCACCCTGGGCTCAAAGGATCATTAATTTGGCCGTACAACTTCTAATGATACCAGATGAGAGGAGATAAAGAGTTCTCTGAGAGCTTCCTCAATGAACCATCAGCAGATGCTTTCAGCTGAGCGAACTGCAGAACGCATTAGTTGGCAACACTAAGTGTGTCCCTGCTGTTACAGATGTCTCCCATCCTTTTACCCTTCTTACAACAGGGCCGGAGGCTGCTGAGCGCCTCTCAAGGCAGTTTCTGCCACAGATTAATTAGAAGGCAAGCATGTAAGAGAAGGGAAGAGTGATATGGCAATAGATTGGGCCTAGGATATCCCATTAATGCAGAGAACAAGGCAGGTGAAGATAAATGTCTGCGAGGGCATGGCTGTACTATGGTACTCTGTCCAGAGGAATCTTTACAGTTCCATAAATATGTGGACCTAAAAAATCTAAAATAGCCCATAACTAATGGCCTCAAGGAGTTATCCCTCCTTGAATTGGAGTTATCCATCACAATACAGCTGGTCTTCCAGAGGAGGCAAAGGCGAGGAAACAACTTGCTCCAGCACACAGCCAGCACCAGCAAGGTTCAGCCTTAGCCAAAGGGTCTTGACACTGGCCACATGTGAGGGAGCACACTGTGACTGGCCAGTCTGGACAGGAGCACACCAAGAGAGCAGGACCATCATGGACATAGTAACAATTCACACCAGAACAGGCATCCCTTTGACTTGGAGCTTGGCAAAAGGGTTACTGATTCACGAAAAGTGAACTGTATTCAAGGAGAACTCACCCTGAGAGCCCCAAGAAAGAACTCACCTCTGCAAAGCTGAGAACATTCACCTAACCTGTCCTGACATGCCTATGACAGACAAATTCTTCTTGGTTGAAGCTGAAGATGAAGCCCTGGCCCGTACCATGGAGCAAGCTGCCCTGGGTAGCCATGTCGCCTGGAAGGAACCCACCCATCTCTCTCCAGACCCCACCAGGGCCAGAACATCTCTGGACTTGAGGAGGTAGACAGTGGAAAAGAATAGTGGCACCTCTGAGGCAGAAACTACCTCTTTGTTGTGCACTGAAGCAGTGGTCCGAAGAGGCCTGTGTCTTTGCACTGGAAGAGAAGCCTGGATGGTGGAAGCTTAGCTGTAATAGTCAAGACTTCTCAAACTCAGGGCTGGTGGAGTGGGCCAGTCTCTCCAGCCAGTGGTCCTAGGCTTGAAACTCAGAAAACCATAGTTTTCCCAAGTCTTCTCTCCAAGACACACAGTGAGTCCACCGCAAAGAACATACCCCTCCTATGAGGGCACAGCTTCTTTTCTGGCTTCAGAGAAATCAGAGACACAGGCAAGGGGAAAATAATGAAGGAAAAAGGAGAATGGAAGACAGAGAGACAGCTATCACCCTGCCAAGGCCACTGCTCTAACATGAGCCACTCTGACTCAGCCCCCATGCTGGGAGGAAGCAAAGTCAGAGGAGCTGCCCTGCCCCTCACGCGGCGAATGTGACGTTACTGGAAGGGCAGGCTATAGACATGCCCCTACCAGCAGCAAGGGCAGGCCATAGACATGCCCCTACCAGCAGCAAGAAGGCTCAGGAGGCCAGGTGCCGGCACACCCACCAAGATGAGTACCCAGGAGACCTGTGGAGGATGTTTCAAGAAGGGAGAACAAAGGGTAATAAAATGCAAACGAAGTAGGAAAACTCAAAGCTGAAAAATAAGACTAACATCATCCTGGAAGCCCTGGCTTGAGCTCTCTTTCCTGTGGCTGAAGGAGGCATTAGTCACGTCTGTCCTTCCCAAGCCCTAAGCATTGGACTTCAGGCCACGTGTACAGTCATGCTCGACGCTCTCCTAGTTGAGCTGCACTCTGAGACCTCCCAAGGAGCAAGAGCTGCTCTTTTCAAGGCACTTGAAGAGTCAAGAAGCACTTCTGCCTGGCACAGCTGGTGTCTCCCACATGCTAGTGCATGGGAAAGAGACCGTAGGGGCTCAACTGTACTCCCAGCAATGGGCCAAACTCCTCGCAAAGTGCCCTGTTCGGAACACCACCACGCAGCAGACACAGCTGGATTCAGCCATTTGTCATATCTGGCCATTTGCTAGTATATTTTATACTGTCCCTTTGACAGAAACACATCCAGAGGCAGTGCCCCTGTGGGCAGCCTGCCATATGAGGAACAGATATACTTCTGGAGAGAAAGCTCACTCTGTCAGCCAATGCACCTCGAAGTGGCCGCAAAAGTAGCTGACAGGCAGCAAACGTCACAGAGAATACTCCACACTTCTCCTATAGTAGTCCTCTAGTTTGTTGATCTGCTCGGGAAGGAAGTACTCGTGTAGGAGAGGTGTATGGATCACACCAGCAGTACTATCAGACTCAGTCAGGACTGTAATAACATCTTTGCATAGCTGGCATAAGCGAATCATTGTTAAGCATTTACTGAGGCTGATAGATCTGCAAGTTACATAAAATGAGAAGGTTACCATATTATCTAGAGCTCAGACATTTGTGAGTTTGTCATTTGGATTTTAAACTTGGCTGAACCCAACACAACGCTTGGGAAACTGATCAATTACACAATTACAGAGCTGTATATTGCTTCTAGTCAGAATTTCATTTTCACTTCCGGCCACCGGCGCTAATTAAATTTTTGTCTGACAGACTAAAAATAGTCTATTCTTGTAACTCTGCTCCCACAGAAGTGACCAAATTACACTTAAGCTTCTTGTGATGGTTAACCAATGGATCCAATTTAATGGGCTAATATCCTTGAAGCTCTCACACTTTCTATGTTGATGGGCTAATATCCTTGAAGCTCTCATACTTTCTGTGTTGATGATCCTTCAGACAGAACATGAATTCTGTCCCATTATTCATCTTCCCTGACCAGACTTCCAGGGTTTCTGGAGCACAAGGCAGCAGCACCAGGGACTTCAGACTTAGACAGTACAAGTGGAATAATTTCTCTTATGTGGGAATTACTAAGTGTCCCTTTAGTGTCAGGTTGAGCAAGGCCTAACACTGTCATAGGAATACCCAAATTGTCACTGCACTTGCTGGGGAATAAGGCTGCTCTTTTAGATCCCTTTAAGGAGAAAAGCAGCTTTTCAGAGCAACAGCAATGTCCACAGCAAAGAAGGACAGGAGAAGGTTTCCCATAAATATCAATCACACCCCTTCAGCAGCAGAGTGCAGAAAGCTTTAGACCATAGAGAAGATGAAGAGTCACAAAACAAATCAATCAACCTCTTCTGCACCCAACTGCATGCACCCCCCCCAAAATGGGAGAACACCAGTCTTGCCAGGATGAAATCACTTCTGGGAAAGGAGCAAAGGTTATCAGAAGCGCTAATATCTTTTATCAGGCAAGCTGCTATAGCTGGGAAGAAAGCCAAACTCTGGTGCATGCAAGCCTTTGGAAAGGGTAGGGCTGAACGTTAGCCTCTAGCTACAGTGCCAGCATCTCTACAGGAATGATAGGGAAGGGACACGACTCCTTGGCAGAAATGTAACTTTCCAAAATTTGCTGGCTCCAGCTAAGCCACAGAAAACCACTGCTGAAGCCATAGAAGGTGAGTTCTCCCCAAGTCAGGAACAAAACTCTTCTAGATTTCTAGATTTGTGTGCAGCTTCTCCAAACAAACACAAATACTTAAAGTAATTAGTTTTAAATGTGTTGTGCAGACAAAGTTTTTCACAGACAAACACATCATAACAACTCCAGGCAATGAATACAAAGAATCTGGTAGCAAAGTACAAGAGGGCCTTTGTGGGCAGTCAGCTCACAGGCGTTGGCTCCTAATGCCAACAGAAAAAGCAGTTCCTTGAGAAGGACATCAAAATCCCCTGTGGCAAAGAGCCAAAGAAAACCCATTTTTCTGCCCATGTCGCGCACAAAATATCTGACAAGGGACAACACCTGCATGGGCGTCTCTGAGCCTCTTGTCCAAACACTTGTCATGCAGGTGATGTGAAGACATCTACAGGTCAGGATCACTACTTAGGTCAAGGCTTAAAGATAAGAAGGGGTCAATTCTATGTAGCCAAACTTCCTGACCCTACAAACCAGGCACCAAGAACTTCCTATGACCATATGGAGCCATTCAGCATATGCCATATGGTGAACTGCTGACCCAGGAGCAGTTCACAGACAGGAGAAACAGCAGTTTCCTGGGCTACAGGGAAGAATATGCCCAGGCAGGACTGGGCTCGAGGAAGCAGGACAGGGGTTGGGGTAGCAAAGTGACCCAGCAACATCAGCCCCACCAAATCCTGCTGGCTTATCAACCCCTTCCACACTCAAGGACTGGGTGATCAACGGGCCCTGCACCAGCTCAGCTTTGCATCAAGGTTCCTCACACATGATTCAAGAGCCAGAGTTGTTCTTCCTGCTATAGAAACTATCATCCTCAAAACACAACACTTAGCAAAATATATAGCCAGGACTGATTACATCCACCAAGCACACCCCTGCAGGGTGGGGCAGCAGAGCAAGAAATGCCCCAGACTAGACAGTTAGAGGACTTAGGGAGGAGAAAGCAATGATCTGCCTTGGATTTTCACACAAGCTACTACTGAAATATGTTTCTGCAATGACAAGACGCTGAAACCTTAATTTTATCTCTCAACCTGAAGACTGAAACACAGTAACTGAGAGGCCAAGAACACTCCTGGCCCTAAATGGGGAGGTGGAATAACAGCCTTTGAAAAGCTCCAGATTGGGGTTTGGCCCAGGAATGCTGCAACAATTTGTGCTCATTGTCTAGCTGTATCTGTAACTGTTCCTCCTGGCCACCAGCACTCAGAAGGATCAAAGGGAGCAGTGGTGGCAGTTGGAAACAACACTTCCAGGCCCTGTTCAAATACCAGGTGGAAATTTCAACCAGGGAACCTCAAGAGATTGCTCCAGCTGGCACTGCCGTGTCAATTCCTCTGGACAAACTATGTGGAGAAGAGCCTGATCTTTGAGGAGAGGTGGTGGGAGCTGGGCTGGGTTAGTCTGGCAAAGAGGAGGAGGGATCCAATTGCAGTCTACAACAACCAGAAGGGCAGTTACAAAGAAGGATGGAGAAACTAATTTCTGTAGCTGCAGACAATACAAGGGAAAATAGCCACAAATTGCAGTTTGGGAGGTTCAGACTGGACCCCAGGAAAAACTTCTTCATTAGGAGGCCGTGCAGTCCTGGACTAGGTACCCAGAACAGTGTGAATCTTCATTCTCAGAGGTTTTCCACACTCAGCTAGACAAAACCATGCCTGACTTGATCCACTGCTGATGACAGTCCTGCTGCAAGCAGCAGTCAGACTAGAAATCTCCAGGAAAGCCTTCACACCAACATTTCTCATAGAAATAGCTGGGAGGCTGGACTAGATGATCTCTAGAGGTCCCTTCCAACCTCAGCTCTTCTGTGATCCTGTGAATATCAAACAGGAGCACCCAAGTGATATCCCACTGCCAGTTCTAGTTGGCCAAAAGACTGCAAGTCAACACAGTGCACTATGAGCATGATATGAGCAATGACTGAACCTATACATTCATCAGAACAGTCTAACCAAATACAAGAGCATAGAAAAATCCCAGGACACAGGTATGCAAGGAAGGCCCATTTCTGAAAGGCAGGGAATCTGAAAAGGCCTTTTAGGTCATTATGGATAACCAGCTGAAAATGAACCCCCCAGCAGGGGAGCAGTAAGAAGGGCATCAAAAGAGCACTGAAGAGGGACAATGTGGCTGAACACAGGAAGGACTGGGGAAACACTGTGTCCAGGCCATCACTTATCACTACAAGAGGAATAAGAAAAAAACTGCTCAGTGTGAAGCTCCAAGAATAGCTCCAAGAGAGGTATAAAATACATTTTGGTGCCTTGACTGCCTGACTTATCAGTGCAAAGACTAAGAAGGAAATATAATCAAGGTCTATAAGCCCTACAGGGAAGAGGAAATTTGATACTCAGGGCACCATGATCTATGAGCCAAATGTGTAACACTAACCAACAGCTGAAAGTTGAGGTCAGAACAGCTCAGAATGGAAATAAAAAGAAAAGTTAGTGATCAAAGGCACTAGGAGCAAAGGGAGCTTCTATAACTCAGAACCCTGACATAAAGATGCAGTTTCTCTTCCCAAAGACCTGCTCAAAGTCCACCAGAAGTCTCTGGGCTCGATCTAAGGACTGCTCATTAGCCTGTGGTTTATGCACCTGCACAATCTGTCTCTGCTAGGAAGCAGAGGTCATTATCTGGGGCCACTAACCTAGTAGAGAAGCAGCAGTTGTAACCTGCATCTTCTTATAGATGCCAATTAGTGCGAAGATCAAGGTCTCCTGGGAAATGAGGTGTTTATTAGGATTGCCTCCAGACAGGAACACTACTAGTGCATTCAGGAACAGACCTTCCATTGTGCTTGGACTGCCTTCCCTAGCAGTTGCCTTCAAGGAATTATTAGGAATCAGTCAAAGTGTTAAACCATAGGAAACAGGCACTCCTATGGGTTAAAAGGACTTACCTGTAACTACCACGACTGCTGCACCCATCATCTTAGCAACAAGCACGTTAACAAGGCCAATTGGTCCTGGGTAAAAAGGGGAGAAAGAGAAAATACACAACTGTCAAACAGCACCATCCACAAGCACAGAAAATGCCAAGAGCTCAGTTCCTGCACTAAAGGAGGCTCCAATGGTGTTTCCAGGCGGGTAGTTCTGGGATGGGATCACAGCATCACCGTGTACCCAGGGTAGGGAGACTGGATGCTGACAGGGCAAATGTTGATACCTGAAGGTCAGCAAGGAAAAGCACTGCCCGCTCCTGCGCTCCCTCAAGCTGGTGAGCTCAGCACACCCAGACACTRCACTTTAGAGTAGGACTGCTCAAAATGTGGTACTACAGTGCAGTACAGGCAAGGAGAGCCTCAAGGTCCCCCTCAGCATCTGTGCAGCTCTGCCATGACCCACACTTACTGCTGAGCTTAGAAGCCCAGCTTGCACACTGTCCTTCACCCTCCATCCCACAGAGCTGCAGCAGGCAGGGAACCCAAGGCCTGAATATGTTCTACCATACCAGAGCCAGACACGAAGACTTTGCTTCCCAGAGTGACTCCAGCTCTTCGGCAGGCATGGATTCCCACAGAAAGGGGCTCAATAAGGGCCCCTTCTTCAAAGGTGACATTATCTGGAAGCCTGCAGGAACCAGACAGAAGCAATATTCACCAAAGAGGTTTATCAGGGTGATGGAGGAAAACCATGATACTCAGAGACCAAACATAGGTCTAAATCCCAGTGGCAAAACATGCTCTCACCCTTGGACAGAGAAATGCAGGGCTGGAATGGATTTCAAGAGCTTATACTGCCTCTTCCCCTGCTCTGAAGCAGCACTCAGCAAGTCAGCCCTCACACCCAGTCTCAGTCTCCCTTGCTGCTCATTCTCTTTGGAACAAAACCCACAGCTGCATATGCATCACCCCAAAGGCTGCCCTGTGGCTGGGACCCGTCAGTGAACTCCCAGACTCCTCATCTGGCAAGAGTCATTTACATCCAGGCTTTCGAAAACATCTTCCTGCCTAACACAAGCCAATGATGATGCCACATAAAGCAAAGGCAGCCAGAACCAGGCATCTCCGTCACACCCTGGATATCCTCATGGACACACAGTGTTTCAAAAAGTAGACAGGCCCCAGTGTGCACCTTCCCAGCAGTCAGGAAAAATGTGGCACCCTGTATAAAGCGGGTATCAAAAGCATTTTAGTCAGAAATGACAGAGTAATGCAGCTAGCACAGGTGAAAGCAAAAAGTAGAGCGGGGTGAGACCCTTCTCTACTCCTATAAGAAATAAATCCCAGCCACGCAACGCTCAGCGCAGCCCTTCAGAAAGTCACCATCACTGCCTCTTTACACAGCGGGTGCTGAGAGTATGTCTGGGAGGAAGGTTATGCCCCACCAGCAGAGCTGAAGCACCTCTTCTTTGTGACAGCCCTGGGAAACTTGAGGTCACATCTCAGCCAGGCCAACACAAAGCCAAAGGAACTGAAATGACAGTCATGTAATGGCAGTTGTAAGATGTCAACATATCCCATATCTTTAGGAGGCATTAAAGGGTTGACTGCAAGAGTTCGGGTGCCTGAGAGTTTGGCATCACATTTGCTCCTACTGAGTCCGTGCACTGCCCTGTTAGCAGGGAGGGCAGCCTTGTGGCATAATCCCACTTCTGTCAAATTAGCCGGAGCACACAACACAGAGCTTGTCCTGGGTCCCCATGGCAGCTGCAGAAAGACAGACAATAGCAGAGAAAACCAGTGACAGCAGGTCTGGACAGTGAGAAGTTGGGCCCATGAGAAGAGCATCTCAATCTTCCAGCAGCTGTCTGGGATCTGCTTTGAAAGGAGCTTTCTGCCTGAGGACTCTCATGAGAAGTAAAAGCATCCATGTACCTCCTTCAGATTCATTCGATCCTGAACGCTAACTCTACAGGTACCAAAGATCAATCCCAGGCACATTCGGCTGCTCTCCCCTGCCTGTTCAGGGAAGTACTTGCTCCACAAAGACTGAAAGAGGAATTAAGCTCCAGAGATAGAGCAGTCTCATAGGGCCACTACCTTGGACTATGTTTAACTCCTCATGTAACTGCACTTACATGGGTATAATGTTGCAGAGGTTTGTGTCCTAATTTCTAGTGTCCTAATTTGCCAGAGTACTGAAGCACATGCTTCCTGCTAAGCACATGTGCAAGTCCTGCCACAGTTAAGAACAAATTCAAGTTCACTGAAGTGGATACGAAATAGAGCTATACTGCTGGTAGTTTAGTGGGGTTGCTCAGCACCACACAGAATGTGGTTTGGCAAGGATGCTGATTTCTTTTCCTGTTCTGCTTTAACTAGGAAGACTTTGTTTCAAATGACAGAGCAAGGTGTCAGCAGTTGACGTGGTGCTTTCTAAAAAGCAGCAATAAAGCTAGCTCAGCTCAAAGAATCAGGCAAAGACCTCCAGGTACAGTCATAAGAAGGCAAGGACATAATAAGGCAGCAGAAAAGAAACCAGAAGCAGGGAGCAAATGGGAAAAGGAAAATAATTAAAGGTTAAAACAATGGTGACATCCCAGGAAATATGCAAGAACTATTTGTTTACATCTGGCACCAGTGGGTATAACTACACCTGGCTGACAAACCCTTTGCAATGTGGCTTCCATCCAAGCCTTATATACATTATTCACGGATTAGAAAGCAATAGAACCTGTTGTGTTCTAATAAAGAGCTCTCACTGCGACACTCAAGACGGCCAAGAGGTGATTGTTTCAGCTAATTTCCCCCCAAGGAACACATATTTCTCTGCAAAAGGAACAGTGACTGACTTGTAGCAGAAGCTGGCACTGTGTTTGTAGTAGCGGCACAAGTTCCCATCATCAGGAGGCGTTGCACAGAAGAAGATGGTTGGAGAGAGGTTGTAGCGTCCAAGTTTGCAGAACTCATCTATTTCTCTTGGAACGCCCGGCTCAATCGCCACTCGATCACCTGCCAGGGTGAAAGCAGACTGTGTTACCTGGGGAAAAGGGGGGCATATAGGTATGGGTACTTCAGAATGGTCACGGAAGAGAGCATGAAAACCCAGCACAACAAAAGCATAAGGGCACTTACTAACTGAGAAAGATCACACTACATGCACCAGGAAAGTTCCTAACACTTCCTTCGCAGGGGCCTCATCACCAAGATCTTCACAGTCACATGAAAAGAGCTGGTGTTTCAGAGACATGGATACAGACCAGATGGAGGCTTAGTCACACAAAAACCTCTCTCCAGCTGCCTTGCACTGAACCTTAGCAGATCTCCCCTTTCCACTGAAGAGGCAGCCCTCACTCCTGGAAATCCCACAGACACACATGATCAGATTTTTTTCAGAAACTCTAGTAATTGGAATATCAAATAATCAAGACAAAGCAGGTGAGCTCTGCTGGCCACCAAGCTGCCAGCTCTAACGGGCTGTTCCTTGGGAAGACAGCTAAGGTAAGGTACGGAAGCACACCCAGGAGTCAGGCAGGATTTGCCAGGGAACAGAAACTCCTTGATGCTACAATGTAGCAGTGGGGGCTGCCGGAAGGGCCCATGCTGCAGGACAAGGAGTAACTGTTTACCCAAAATCATGAGGCTGGATGGTCTAAAGAAAACAACTGTGGGATCAAAGTACAATTGCGAGTACACAAAGTACACAAAAGAACCCTTTCTATTTGGCATAGGAAATCAACCAATGACAAATCTCATGGTGAAGCTCTCCAACAAAAGGCCCTCACTTGACACAATATAGGCAATATAGGAAAGGGAGGATGGATCAAAGTAAAGATCTCTCTAGCCCAGTACACCCTTGGCTCTGATATGGTCACCAGGAGATGTCTGGGAGAGAGGAGCAGGACAAGCACATACAATTATTTCATTCAGTGTTCTCCAAGCCTTCAGTTATACTCAGCTCAGGGACCTCCCAAGCTAGATCTGATTTCTCTGTATTTAGGAATCCACAATAGATTTCTTTTCCACTTTCCACTATGTAAACTTTTAGCATCCACACCATCCTTTGCCAAGGAGGTCAGCAGGTCTGCTATGTCTACTGTGAACGCTGCACAGAGCTCCCACAGCCCCTTTCTCTTGTACTGGAGGAGACAGAGAACAGGTGATCTTTATGTGCCTTCTCCCTGCCCTCCATGAATCTTTAGATCTATGTCACATGTCCTTGAGTTGCCTCTTTAGGGCTTGAGTTCCTAGCTTAGTCGCTCATCATACAGAAGATGCTCCACATCTTCAGTCATCCTGTCCTCATTTGACCCTTTTCCCACTTCTCTTATATCCCTTTGGAAATGAGGAGACTTGAATCGCATGCAGGGCTCCAGAAGTGCATCAGTAGGGATGCACACAGAGATGTAAGAATGTTCTCTGATTTAGTCTCTCTCCCTTTCCTGACACTGATTTGCATTTTTCACCATTACTGAGCACTGAGCCAATGTTTCCATGCACCGTGTCAGAGCCCACGGTCTCACTTTCAGCAGTGATGGTCAGCACACTGTTTTATATATGAAGCTGGTCTTGTTTCTCCTGCCATGGACAGCACTTTATGCTTACCTGCACTGAATTTCATCTGCATCTTATTGCCCAGGTACCTATAAGGTGTCTCTGCAACTCCTGCTAGCTCTCCCTTGTCCTCTTCACCCTGCCTAACTTGCTGCTGTCAGCAAACTTTGCAAACTTTGCTGCTCAGCCCATTTTCTAGGACATTCATGAGCACAGTGAACAGCAGAGGTCACAGCAGAGGGTCTGGTGGAGTTGCACCAGTGACCTCTCTCCACTCCAGGAGGCCTTTTGCTCCTTCAGAAATGCAGCAAAGAAACATTAACAGCAGGTTACTGGCAAGAGCAATGTACATGGTTTCTGAAGCTTTTTCTAACTTCTTCAAAAAGCACCTTGTACCGCCATACATTTGGTTCTGCCTTAAAGTAAACTCAGACAGCTCAAGAGGACAAAGCATACCTAAAAAATACCATAAACCACAGTGGCCAAGTTGGGTGCTGAATAGTGCAGCAACACTCTTTGAAGGAGGTGGTCACACTGTGCTACTCACAGCTCAGAACATCAGATAAATAAACATAACACAAAAGCACTGCCTGTTAGCAATTCCTTCTCAAGAACTGATTAACAGGAAGACAAAACAAAACAAAACAAACAGATTTGATTCCAATCACCTGGCTGCAAATGAGTTACTCCTGATCCCACTTTGATGATGGTCCCAGAAGCCTCATGCCCCAGTACCATGGGATCCTTTACAACAAAATCCCCGATCTGACCGTGCTGCCAGTAGTGAACATCAGACCCACAGATCCCAACAGAATGCATCCGCAGGAGGACTTCTGCCAGAAAGAAAAGAAGATTTCTTTGTAGAAAAAACTTACCTGTTTGGGTACTGGGACAACTACAAGTTTGCTGTCCCGGTGCCCCACAACCAAGACCAAGCCAGAAACGTCCAAATTTACCAGCGTTAAATAAATGTACTGCACCTACATGCTTTTGGACAGATGGCATATTCGTCAGATGCCTACTGAAATACAAAACTATATAAGGATTTAAAACAGAGGAAAGCTTAAAATGCAGTAAGAACCCTGTCAATAAAAGCTAATGAAATGTAAGAGGGGCATGGCTACTATCTTATTTGAGCAAGAACAGAAGAGCAATTGCCCTTAATTCCTCTTTCTCCCTAAACTAGACTTCAGCCCTGGAGAGAGTTAGTGAATCCAACTCCTATCGGCCCATACTCCCTTCCTATTTAGTCCTCAGATAAGATCATCTGACCTGTCCCAAGAGCTGTGTAATGTGAAATATATAACTGACAAAACAGGAAGCAAAAAAAACAGATAATGGGATATATCTTTGATTGTTCTAGCTCTTCTTTTCAAGGGGACACACTGCATGACCTATTTCAGCTGCATATTCTCTTCTGGATTATTTTATATCTCCTCAGAAATATTTTATCTATTCTATAGCATCACAGAGTGGCAGAAGAGAATGGGGAAAGAAAACAGATTAGTAAATAACACTGCAAGCTAGAAGCAGTCTCTAGGCTTACCATTGGGACCCGGTTCTGGGATCGGCCGGTTTTCCTGGGAGGAAACAAACAAAAAAAGGTTCAACTTGTGCAAAAGCATGGGAATGCCTTGTGGGAAGTCAGTCTAGGTTACTCCAGGTAAATCTGACAGCGGAACAAATTTTCAGTTCTGTCTGCTCATAGAAGTTGCTGTGCAATAAGGCAAGATATAAATGTGCATCACATCATTTTGCTTACCCAGTGGAGTAATGTGGGCATCCGTTACAAGTGACCACACAGACAGCTTGTAAATCCATGCTCTAACTTACTGTGCAGTAATTTCTTCATGCAGACAAGATCCATGAACTGAACTTCCCTGCCCTGGAACAGCCTCAAGTTTCAGCTGAATCCCTCATACTGCACTCTGAAAACAAATTTGCCTTCTGCAACCAGGGAAGATTTTGAACCACATATTTATATGAAACTTTAATATCTCAATGCTTATAACATTAGTATAAATAATGTAAATGATTGTTATTATATAATAATTACTAAATGTATAAATAAATTATAAATATTACTATAACCAACATTTAAAGTCACACCCTCTGCTTGTAATTGGCACAACACCTGCTCATGACATGAACAATAAGGAAAAGAAGGAAACCAGGAACAGAGGTCAGCTCAGGCTAACCATACGCACCCAGTAGTCACAGAGGGTTAGTTAAAGCTCCAAGTCACCCATCCACCTAACTTTAGACACCAATAATGCAGATAACGAGGTCAAACTTTACTGTCTAGACTCTTCACGTAGTCAGTGGGGTAATTCAATGACTGCCATTCAAATCATGGCAAGGAAACATTAAGGAGAAGCCTGGGAGGATCACATCCCAGGGGTCCCGCCACCAGGCATGGGAGCACATGACCACCTTTGAAGTTTCTGGAAGGGAGACTATCCCAAGGAAATCTCAAACATCTGGGTGTGAGCCAGTTTAAAGACCGGCAACACACACCAGATGAGATAGCATCCACAATTACAGGTTTCTTATGCCTGTTCAAATCACAAGATATTAGAAATGGGTTCTTGAACTCCCTATAGCAATCCATAGTCTATGTAGAAGTCTACATAGTCTAGTAGAATATGTCTAGTAGAAGTCAAGCAATTACTGCATGTACTTCTTCGTGAAGACTACAGTTATGTCACAGCTGGCTGGGAGCCATGCAGCAGTTAAGGACACAAATGCTGCCTAGCCTTGGCACATGTTGCTTGAGCTGTGCAGGCATGATAAAAATCAACTGCTTCCTTGACAATCATCTCGCAAGCGAGCTGCTACAGGTGTCCAAGGTCTGCGTATTTGTTAAGGGCTATCCTACCAGAACTGTTTGTACAGAAAACTGGCTGTCAATGTTCACCCACAGAAAATCTTTCTTCTCTGATTTGGCACCTACCAAACTGGCAAGTATAAATCTTTAGCGGCACCACAAATGTCTCATCACCAAAGTACATCCAAGCATTTACAGCCAGAGAAGCAGAATCGGTTTGAAGCACTGATTTAAAAAAAAAATAAATGCGCTGCTCTCTGCAAAGTATTCTGACATAAGCGCATGAGTGATCAGTTTGGCTGCTCTGTTTGAAACCTCCTTCCTAGTCCTCACTTGTGCTCACATGAACTGGACTAATCAACACATCATTCCTTCTTTTTACTTTCTGGGAACGCCTTTTCCTGGGAACATCTACCGAACGGCGGAGGCCCTCGACGCCCTCTCTCCGTTCAGCACACGGCGGCGGAGCAGGCCTCGCGCGCAGCTACGCTCACCGACGTCCCGCGTGTCGGGCGGCCGAGGCTTTCGCAGGGGCCGCGGGGAGGTGGGCAGCGCTCCCGGGGCGCCGCAAGCCGCCGGCGAACGCCCCGCGGAGCAGCCGCCTTCCCCGCTCCCGCCCGCCGGGGCCGGTTCAGCTCACCGACCCGGCACAAGGCCCCGCGCCAGGCCGCGCGTCCCGA